>NC_056733.1:1070926317-1071013817 GCF_019279795.1 Protopterus annectens
TCAACTGTGTCCTTCTCTTTAGACCTTTTTCACCCCATTATTCATGGCTTTGTCCAGATTTTGGGCTCTCTGACACTGGCAGGTTTTCTCCTAGCAGTTAGCAACATAGTCTTTCTTTGCATTTTGTAGACTGAGTTATGTTGGTGTTATGGACCCCATGACACTTCCTAACAGGGCACTGTGGGTGAGGCATGGGCATTTGCCACAGCCCTGTAGCAAGGTAGTGCATTCTGATGATCATATGTTCCCAGGCTGCTGGCAGTGGACAGCCCTGTGATGGTACCATTAAGTTGACTGTGGGTGTTACTGACAATTGCTTTCTTCTTTGTGTTGAGCCATCACTCTAGTTGACAGCTGGATGCTGCTTAAGGCTAGGGACATGTTACTGCATTTTTATGGGACTATGGGAGAGGGGCTGACACATCTGTACACAATGCACATTTGCAGAGACTGTGCTGATACTTGCTTAATATTTTGGTCCCATTTAGCATAATGGTGTGCCCTATCATTGAGACTACAGGCATAACAGTACTAACCACAGGTCAGATTGTTCTGGCATAAACATTTGTAGTTTCAGACTTCTTACCTTTCAAGCCATACTGCCACTGCCAGACCTGCTGTGATATCACTGTGTAAAAGTCTATAGGTGGGGATTTCACGGATGTTGCCATGTGGGGGCCTTTGCCAGACATTTCTCTATGTTTTTTTACAACTGATCTGCTGGGTGAGGCTGGGGGTATGTATGGGACCCCCACTTTGACATCCATGCATGTGACCTATGACCCCCCCCCCCAGTTATTAGGTTCACCACATATACTGCAGTGATATTTGTCAACTAGGGTGGTACTGCATTGTGTGGGTAGGCCAGTACTTGGGATATGCTTCCTGCTGTCCCACAGATCTGTCAGTTGTCTACTGCTATACCAGTAAGCCACCCCATTCCCTTGTATGCTTGATCAATACCATATATATGCTATCAGAACATTCCACTCCATTCATTTATTTTGTTAAGAAGACTGACTTACCTTGCACCTGAGGCTGTTGTGAGGATGGTGCTTGAGGGCTGACTATGTTGGATGCACTCAGTACACTGCCTATACATGGTAAGGTATAGGTGGTGTGATGTTTGGCATCCCCTTTACTGTGTGTGTGAGTCAGAGAGAGAGAGAGAGAGAGATCAGTCTCTCAGGCCCTAAAGTGTCATTGTATGTGCTATGAGTTGCCTCTTTGTCAAGGCCAGGGCATACTGGGCACTCCTCCATCTACCTACAGGGGCAGGCTCAAAATGTTCCTCCTCTGAGTCCATCTGTGCCTGTGGAGACCATGGCAGTGGTGGGGGGCTGTGTGGCTCTTCCATGTTTTGTTCCTGCTGCAGCTGTTTCCACAGGATCATATAGTATAGCATGGCACATACTATGAACACGTGTGCACATGTGGCTGGAGAGTACTGCAAGACTACACCAAATATGTGAAGGCAATGAAAGTGTGACTTAAGCATCCCAAACACATGCTCTATAATGATCATGGTTTGTGTGTGTGCCTCATTATAGCATTCTTGTGTGGGTGTGTGTGCATTTCTGATGGATGTCATAATTCACAGCTCCAGTGCGTAGCCAGCATCCCCCACCAGATGGCCTTATGGGATGTCTCCACTGGCAAACATCTGGTACAGCTGCGATGAATGCCAGATGTGGGAGTCGTGATAGCTTCCAGGGCTGCCAGCACACACATTCATAATAATGCCCTGGGTATCACACATGACCTGGCAGTTGATAGAGTGGAACCCCTTGCAGTTTAGGTAGACCCTACCATCGTCACTGGGTGATGCTTTGATGTCGATGTACATGCAGTCTATGGCATGATGAAAAAGGCATATATTGCTGGTCCTCTACTCATGGGTTCTGGTTAAGTAAATGTGCTCAGCAGCATGTGGTCGCATGGCATACAGGAACTGGTGGAGTATCCTGGATGCAGATGCCTGTGAGACCCCCATGATATCCCTAGTTAGTCTTTGGAAAGTAACTGTAACTGGTATTCTTAAGGCTACACATACCTTGGTATCCACTGGGATGGGTTCACCTCTGTTGGTTCTAGGTCTGAGGTGAGGCCGGCACAGCTTAAAAAGTTGCTGAAGTATGTCCCTGTCCACCCTTTGGCACTCTACTATCTCCAGATCATGTAGCCCCTGGTAGGTTACCATGGGTCTCAACACTCTTCTCCTCCTCCTCGGTCTGAGTTGGTTGTCAGCATTATCCTCCTCACCACCCTCAGTCTCTAGCACATACTGATAGATCAGCACAACAGCAGCCCCTAACATATTTTGTTAAATTTGTCAGTTTAAAATCCCCCTGAATGTGTACACCAGTGGTGTAGACTTTGGTGGAAAAAACAGACTGAAAGGTGTTAGCGTAGTTTATAACGGTGTGCTGGGCTGATGCCTGTGTAATTGGCTGATTCTGACACATTCCACCTGCCAGCTATGGTAGCTCCCCTTGATTGCCTTCCTTCTGCTGTTTCCCCTTCCCATTTCCTGTCTGTTTATGCCCTGATGCGTGCTGTGCATACCCGGTGCTCAATTGTAAAAGTTCTGCTATTTCTGTTTTTTTTTTTTTTTTTATAGGCCCAGTACGTGCTGTGCATACCCGTTTAGCTAAAGTAAACAGTTTTAAGCAGAACTGGCCCTCCCTCGACATGAACACACTCGGCATTTCATGGAATAAGACAATAAAGCCTCAGCTACACCCCCTTCCTTAGCTGTGCTTAGCTAAGGGCAAACTCGGGCCACTGAGCTCCAATGTGCTTACAGCAAACAAGACACGCACCCTTTTCCTGTTAGCTGCTTCTACTGTCTACACAGTGGTCTTAGATCACCTACATGGTTAGCTGCATATGACACAGAAGAAATTTGTGATTCAGTATAAATCCCTTCATTTGCATACACCACTGCTTTACTCCATAGTTACCACATTTACACTGGGCCTTTCCCCTTAGCAACCACTATTCCCTGGTATTGTTTTCATTCTGCATGCCATTGACTACAATGGCAAAATGCAGAATTCTGTAACAATTGATTTTTCCCCTTTTTTTATTTTCAGCATGATCAGTTTTTCTGCACCGCTGC
Source organism: Protopterus annectens (assembly GCF_019279795.1). NCBI lineage: Eukaryota > Metazoa > Chordata > Ceratodontiformes > Protopteridae > Protopterus > Protopterus annectens. The sequence goes on from NC_056733.1 coordinate 1,070,929,439, forward strand.
CTTATACTTAAACAGCTGAGAGTGGCCAAAAAAAAAAATAAAAGTTTTATTTAAAAAAAAAAAAAAATTAAGACTATTTTTCATGAAAATGGCCATATATTTGGCCATCGGCATGCCTAATATATATAATACATGCTTTATTTTGAGTTGTCATGCCTCCATTTTCTCATTTGCAGAAATTTATTCAGCTAGTAGCTGAATACATTTCTGCAGGTTACACTATTCCTGCATGGACACCTGCCTGCTTGCTGAATCATTAATTCACTTCATTTGCATGGCTTTCACCAGTAAATGAGGTAATTAGCATAAGCCATTGGTATCCATGCAGGAATAGTATAGCGGTGCTCATGCACATCCTGTGAGCCCTTTGCTGAATCTCTCGTTGGCCATGTTCCGCGCAGCAGCTGCTACACTATTCCTACACCCCGTGTAGGGTTTAATGGATCTCAGGGAATGTTTATTTTTTTAAATGAAAAATTTTGTTTGCCCTTATCTCAGTTTTGCTAAGCACTGTTAAGCCAAGCTAAGCAATGCTTAAACAGGACCTGTCTGAGCAATATTTAACAATTCTTAGCTCTGCTTAGCCGGACTGAGCATTTCTAAGCAGTCATATCCTAAGCAATTCTCAGCTCAGCTAAGCAAATTTGCACACTGCTAAGTACTGCTCAGCATTTGCCACTTTAAGCACTGTTCAACTCAGCTTAGAGGGTTTACGAACTGCTGTGTTATACTTAGCATTTTTAAAAATGGTCCAATGGTGGCAAAGGGTGGGTAAATTGCCTTATTTAAACTGCACAGGTGGGAATACAGGCATGCTTTTGGGTGTACCACTGGGGCATGTTGTAGTTCAGGGTCATGGCTGGGCTCCTTCTTAAGAACCATGATGACAGACTGCTGCAGGACCAGTACCAGAGCTCAGAATACAACTCTGAGGCTTGGGATCATCTGGCATGTGAGATCTCCAATGCTACTGGCATCCCTCACACTGGTGAGCAGCTATGTCATCATTATGATGTCCTGAAATGGAGGAAGGGGGAGCTCTTGGCCCAATGGATTCAAGATGCTTGGGACCAAAATGCCCCAAATGTTTGTAAGTATATCAACTGGTGATTTGTCAAATTGTGGTATGAATATCTGATAGACAGGCATGCATAATGGTGTGTTTTTCCCCCACAGCTGCAGAGGAGAGGGCTCATAACATTGAGGCCCATGCAGTGTGACTGGCGAGATTGCACCAACAGTGTGGTGAGGACAGATCTAACTTGCAATATATAGTACGGTAAATAAGAAAGTGTAATTGTTTACTGCTAATAGGTATAGTGTGTTCTGAGTGTACTGAATAAATATGTTGTTAGGCCTGCATTGCTATAAGTGACTAATGCCAGCTACTGTGTAGTACAGATGAAGGCAACAGACAAGCTACAATTGATGAAAGAAAGCCAATACTGTAGTAATACTATGTGGCAATGAATCTGGTAATAAAGTACACTGTGATTTTTACTGTGAAGATAATAAATGACATTCATTCATCATCTACAGGATATGCAGTACAACTGAATTTAGAATTTTGAATGTAATAAACCACTGTGTCATGTCAACCGCAATAACACCTATTCCCATAAACTGTTGTGTTTAATCTGGTCTATTGTTGAAGAAATACAATTGTACAGGTGCTACACAACAAATATGACTATGAGAGCATGAATTGAGTGAGGTTTGCCTGATAACTAACTGTTACACCAAACTGTAGTAGATGTGGAGCTGTAAAATAAGATACAATGAAATTTGATAAATGAACCTTGAATAGTAATGTGTAATGTATTTTAGTGTGTTCCCTGCAGCATTGCCTTTTGTTAACCTTTGCATTTCAACTATGTGTAGTCTTGGATGTAGGTATGCTAATGCAGGCAAGTATGACACTGCAATAGATGAAGACTGAAAATATATGATGTGCAAATGTGTATGGGTCAAGTATGCAACTCAGCGTCCTGCTATGGTCTGTACAGATCACACATATTCACATCCACTAGGGGTTAGATGTGTACACCTGCATTCAATGTATCAATACACAGTTCACTAACTATCTATCATGCTTGACTCTCAGGCATGTATGTTCAACTGTCACTACAGTCTTCTGTGACACTCCACTTATATTACAAAGTCAGAATTTGGAACCAAGTAAGTTTTAGGTACAAATCAGTTTAACAGCAGACAGAAGTGCCCCAGTAGCTCAGTATGATAAGAAATAGCTATGATGTTCATTTTTGCACACACAGACCATGATTTGAATCCAGGGACTGGTACTAAGATGTGTTTATAGTTACACACAAGTAATCCTGACACAACCCCACACCACACCCTGTGCATGTGGTGATACATGTGCCACATCCCTGTTATCCATACCATCATTGTAGGGACATGCTAATATGTATCTGATGCACAGGGTGAATCTAGCACAGGTAATGGCATTTTGCAGTGTAGCAGTGTTATGCCCTGTAAGGTGCTGTCTGCTGCCAGTTGTCATGTATGTGCATTAAAGTGTATGCACCTTTGTGCCATGATGCTTTATTGATATTAGTACTGCTGACTGGCTGTTGTCTCACATATCTTATTATGTTTCTCTTCCAGGTGTCTGCATGTGTCAGTAGTGATGAGCTGCTGCCATTTCAGAAGCTGAAGATGGTGGGGTGGCAACACAGGCACCTTTTCATTTCCAAGGTATGTGTGAAACAGTGTCTGAGGGACAATGAGGCAGACAGCGTAATCTTGCATGCATACCCCTTGACACAGCAAGCTAGTCCTGAAACATGTCACCTGTGTGTTCCTTAGGATCACAGGTTCATAGTTACAGAGGAGGATGCTAGAGTACTGGACCTGGGTCCCTTATTTCACTCACAACACAATCATCAATCAACACATGTTGGAGCTCTGGGACAGATGTTTGTTTTTATTTCCCATCCACTCAACCTTGAAGTAGCAGAAGAGTGTATGCATGGTACTGTATTTGGCAAGTTTGGGGAGTACATTTGTGAGACAGGGCAGCCTCTGGTTGACAAACTTGTCTCTCCATCAGCTTTTTGTGCTGTGTCATATGTGATTCAGGTATGTCATCCTGGTAATGTGCACAGGGTTATACTCTTTGTATATATGGCAGCTGTTGAATGGCTGATCACAATGTTGCCATCAAGGCATGCCACAGACACCTGTGGACAATCTGACCGATAACCACTGGGGCAGTACTGCTTACAGGGTGTCTGTGTGGCACAGGTGTTGAGGGCCATGGATGAACTTTGTGGGTGTTAACATAACCTTTACAGGTTCTACAGATGTCTGCATAGGTGCATAGCAGACTGGCCATGCTGCTAATGTATTGTTGTACTGACTGAGAAATATTCAGTGGTAATGTCCACCTTTTGTCTGTATGCAGTCCCTTTCCCTATGTGGTAAACCACATGCAAGCCTTTTCTGATCGTTGCCACTACTTGTTGCCTGAATGCAACATTGACAGCATGCTGAGCACCCAGGTCTGTCATTACAGTGTGTGTGTGTTTATGGGGTTGCTGCTAATGTGGGAAATAGTGGGGCCATGTCCTTGTTGTATGGTATGCTGACACTGTTGTCTGCATTCAGCTTGAGGCCAGGACATTGGCACCATTCCATACCCACTGTATCAGTTTCTGGCTCAATAACAGACTGCACACTACTTACAGTTGACACAGCCTTAGGCAGTACCTACATATGTGTGTGGTGACAGATAGAATTCATGCCTAGTTACATGTGGGTCCATGGGGGCAGCAGGTAGTCACAGAACCTTAGCATGCCTGCATATTGCATGCACATAGGTGACAGATTGTGGTTGACTTCTTATCAAATGTGGACTGTGGGACACGTCTTGTAGTAACATGAGAGTTGGCAGGACATACCATAAACACTACAAGTGCAACACACAGGATGTCCTTTGGTTTGCTCATATGACAGTTTCTTTGTGTGACATTACCTTAGCTTATAGTATTCGTCATGACATTAAGATGCTTCTGATGTGCAATAACTGCCCTATGCAATTAGTAGGCAACTTTATGAAATGTTTGTTGTCCTGCACTCCTGGGGACCTCTGTATTGTTTGAGTAGTTGTCACAGGTCACACCTTACCAAATATGGACTTCAGCCTGCAGGGTGGTACAGATGATGGCTGTACCTCTCACCTCTACATATTTATGCAGAATTTCCTGATGTTTGCCACATATTTTATTTACATTTGTCCTAACATTGTGGTTTTCTGGAACATTGCTGGAAAACCATGAAAGAGTAACATTAGAAATTAATGATGGATATTGTCATGTCACAAGTCATACCTTTTGGAAAATGCATTCAAGTGCACAATCTGTTCTGGTATCTACTTTCCATGCATGTCACACCAATATGTAAAAGTTGTGCTCAATGTGTGGCCTTTGCCCCACTTTTCTGTATGGCTTTAACCAGATGTCTTTCTATGAGAGCTTGAGAGGTATGCTGGTGCCCATAACACAGTTATACTGCTGCAACAGGATACACACACATACACACAAACACACCCACTCATGACCTGCCGTTGTTGACAATAGAACCTCTGCCTGCCTAGTTTTACATATAATAGTGCTATACATATACATGTATGTATATATATATATATATATATATATATATATATATATATATACACACACACACACACATATATATATATATATATATATATATATATATATATATATATATATATATAAATAACACAAGCACATCAGAGCTACTATAGTTTTGCAGTGTCTGACACTACTATTCAGGTGGGTGACAATTGCAGGGGGTGCTAGGATTGCCAGTGGGGGGTTAACAGGCCCTTAACATGGTAGAGCCATCTCAAACACACACACACACTGCTGCATGGGGACATGCATTGAAACACACATGCACACAGAGTTGAGAATTTTCACACCTACGTATTTTGTTATGTACAATACAGACCAACATGACTATTGCATGTGCCACAGTGCCTTTGTGTTATAAAATGTGTAACTGTGCATCTAAGGTGGATGACATCTGTAGGGTCCCTGAGTAGGTTGGCAATGGGGGAGTTAAGAGGGTGGAACAGGCACACAAAATGGTATAACCATTGCATACACACAGGCAAGATAGCCACAGGGGATATGCATACAGAAACACATACACTCACACAGTTGATAATAGTCAGATTAAAACACCTACCTATCTACTTGTATGTACTATAGTGCTGCATACATATTACATGCACCATGGATATTAGATGCTGATGACATACCTCACAACTTATTACAGCAATTAATCTTGGGAATGTACAAATGGTGGAAGTAACCCCACAAAATAGGGAAAATCCTCACGTATTGCTCTTAGAAACTTAGACAAGTGATAGGGTAACAGTTTTGTATCATCATGATGTTTCAGAAGGGTCTGACATCTGAAACTGACATATCTGTTACTATTTGTGATGTGAAATCTCACAGATTTGCCACCTACATGACATAAAACCCCATTGTTATGAGACACAGACCACATATATGTTGCAAACATCTGCACATAGGTTCATAGGTTCATAGGTTCATATTAGGCTATCTGCCCTGGGGCAATTACAAGCCTAGCCCGATTTTGTTTGGCTTACGCCACCCCTTGATTTAAGTATACTGTGCCCTTTTTAAGGTTTAGTTTACTGTGCCTCTGTCTAATAGTGACACGGAAGTAATCCCCGGGACAAACCTACGATCCCCCATCCACTCATCAAGATTCTTCTTGAAGAGATTCAGTGAGGTGCTCTGCCTAATATGAATTGGAATTTTATTCCAGAATGAAGTGAGCCTCTGGGTTATGAATCTGTCCCTCCAGCAAGTTCTTATTTATTTCTGTGCTGAGGTTCAAGTCCCTCGAGTGTGTGGCTCTAAGGGATTTAGCTTTATTGAGATGGAGCATGTCCATTAATTCTGCCTCTGTCTAATAGTGACACGGAAGTAATCCCCGGGACAAACCTACGATCCCCCATCCACTCATCAAGATTCTTCTTGAAGAGATTCAGTGAGGTGCTCTGCCTAATATGAATTGGAATTTTATTCCAGAATGAAGTGAGCCTCTGGGTTATGAATCTGTCCCTCCAGCAAGTTCTTATTTATTTCTGTGCTGAGGTTCAAGTCCCTCGAGTGTGTGGCTCTAAGGGATTTAGCTTTATTGAGATGGAGCATGTCCATTAATTCTGGATTGGACATAGCTTTATATGTCAGGCATAGATTGCCTCGAAGTAGGCAGTATGCAACTGAGTAGAGCTGGAGTTTTTTTAACCGAGCAGCATATGGCATCTGCTTGAGTCCCTTGATCCTCTTGGTGAGGTACTTTTGGGGTCTTTCTAATTGCTGCAGGTGTCAGGTAAGGTACATCCCAAAAAGGGCATTATATTCTGTGATAGGCCTGATGAGGGATGAATAAAGGGGCACGATTACCTCTCTTGATCTAGATGTGAACCCTTTCATGATGAGGTGGGCTATGTAGAAGGTCTTCCTAACCACTTTGGCAATGTGGTTGTCAAAGGAGAGATTGCTATCAACTTGGGTCCCCAGATCCCTAATTACTTTCTCTGTACTTAATGAGTTACCGCCTATCTGGTAATTTGTGGGCACATTGTTTTTGCCAAAGGGTATGACTATACACTTTCTGGCATTTAGTTTTAGACCATGGCTCTGGCACCAGTTATCCGTCTCAGTGAGACCTTTTGAAAGGATGTTTGTGTCAGCTGGAGAGTCGATTATGGCACCCAGTTTGCAGTCAACTGTGAACTTGGTGAGCCATAGTCCTCCCACGTTGGCCTGTACCTCGGAAAAGTATATACCGAATAAGAGCGGTCCCAGGAAAGAACCTTGTGGGATGCCACTTGTGACCGTTTCAAGTCTGACATGGCTCCAGCAACTCTCACTCTGTGGGTTCTGTCTTTTAGCCAGTTTGCGATCCTTCTTGCGACATAGGGGTTTATATTTAAGCTGGATAGCTTATCTATGATGCCCGAGTGGGGTATTGTGTCAAATGCCTTTGCTAGGTCCAGATAGGCTGTGTGGACTACCTTCTCTTCATCTATGGCTTTGGTGACTGTTTCAAAGAAGTCAACCAGGTTCAAAAGGCAGGATCTGCCCTTGACAAAGCCAAATTGGGTAGGATCTAGTGTCTGTAGGTCCCCAATGTCTTTGTTTATGAGCTCCATGATGATCTTCTCCATAGCCTTGCAGACTAGGCTAGTCAGGCTTATGGGGCGATAGTTTCCAGGGTCCGTAGAGGCTCCACCTTTGTGGAGTGGGACCACTGTTGCTGTACGCCATTCTGTGGGCACATATCCTGTAGTGAGGCTGATTGTACAGCTGTTTTATTTGAGGGGTTAGTTCTTCTTGGAGTTCATGTAGGATGCAACCCGGGACGCCATCTGGTCCCATGGAAGCAGTGTTTTTTTGCATTGGAGAGGGCAGCCTTCACCTGAGCATCAGAGATGTTTGGGAGGCAGCCCTCTGCTGGGATAGATACTTGCTCTTTTGGGGGGGGGTGGAGAAGTTTGCACTGAACCTGTCTGCCAGGATATTGGCGATGTCTGTGGTTTCAGTGTATTTTTTGTCATTTAGAATCAACTCAGAACAAGTCTGGGAGTTGCATCCCAGGTTCCTAACATAACTGAAAAAAGCCTTATGATTGTCTTTAGTGTCCTGTGCAATTTTTCTCTCGAAGCTGGCCTTAGAGGATTTTATGAGGGATCGTAATTTTTTGCTAGTACTGATCAGAGCTGCCTTCCCTATTAGGGATTTTGCTCTATCATGTAGTAGCTTCCTCCTTCTGTTGTACAGTTTATTTATGGCTGGGGTCCAACAGACTGGACACCTGCCTTTGGATAATTGGGTCTTGGATTTGTTTGGGATAGCGTGATCCATGCATTCCTGGAGATGTCCGTAGAATGCATTTATATAGGATTCTGCAGTTTGGGCCGTAGTTTCCACTGGCCCTGGGGCCTTGAAGGATTTCACTTCAGTTTTGAGAAGTGAGAAGTTCGCTTTTGAGAAGTTTTTCATTGTGGTTTTCTGGTTTGGGGGTGGGGTCGGGATGTGGATATCCAGTGAAATTAATTTATGGTCTGATCTTACCAATGAGGGATATACTTCTGGTATGGAGCATAGAGTACCCATGTTGGTAATGATCAGGTCTAGTATGTTATCCCCTCTTGTGGGAGTGGTGACTAGTTGTTCCATAGCATTTGAGTTTATAATTTCCAGGAACCTTTGGTCTAAGTTGCTGGGGCTTGAGTAGTGCTACCAGTCTATGTTTGGATAGTTGAAGTCGCCCAATATAATGGTGTTCGGAGAGATCTTCATGTTCTCCAATGTTTTCAGGAAAGCCGAGTGGGATTCCTGACTTTGAGAGGGTGGTCTGTAAGATGCTATAAACTGAAAAGCAGTCTTGCCCACTGTTAGTTGCACATGGATGATCTCCGATACTTCGTGCAATGCCACTAACCTGGAGGTGTGGATATCCTTGATAAATATGGAAACTCCCCCTCCTTTTGTGGTTTGGTCCGGGTTTTGGGGCCGAAAAGCATGATATGAGGTATAACCTAATAGTGCTGGGGTGCTCTTTGGAGCCTTGAACCAGGTTTCTGTCACTGCACAGATATCAATGTTCTCCATACTGAGAAGAGTTTTGAGTGCATGCATCTTGAGGTTAAGACTTCTGGCATTTAGCAGCATTACCCTTAGTTTCTTGTTCTTTGTGCTGTCTATGGAGGTGGGCTTGACTTTTGAGCCTTGCCTAAAAAAAGGCACTATAGGGGTGGCAAGAGCCTTTGCCAATATCCGAAAGCCCAGTGGTGACAGGTGCAAGCCATCCCTAGTGAAGCAACGTGGCTTGTCGAGCATGTCATCCCAGGCTGACAGACACTGGATCCCCTTTGAATGACACCAAAATTTTAGCCAGTTGTTAAAATCGATCATTTTCTCTTTGTACTGTGGCATCATTCTAGGTGAGGGTAAGATGCTGCTCAAGGTCAGGGTCATACCAGCCTGGGCTACATGATCAGAGAGCTCCTCTATGTCTCTTTTCATGTATTCCAGGGAGGTACATCTCAGGTCATTCACACCAGCATGTACGATGACTGAGTCATATTTGTATTTGCTTTGGAGTGACCTGAGTGCTTGCGTTATGTGGCGGATCCTAGCACCCGACAGGGAGCTCACTGTGACCTTCTTTTTGTTCAGCCTGGTGAGAGGGACGTCAGTGTGTCTGACAATAGAGTCACCTATTACAAGAGTATCAGATGTGTTATTCAGCCTTAAGGGCTGTGGCTGCTTGGCACACTTTGTGGGCTATGTGTTGTGCGTGTTTTGTTTTGGGGTAGCGTTTGCTTGGATGTCTGCTTTGGAGGTCTCTGTTGCTTAGGTAGATTTTTATTTAGAGCCTCTGAGTATGTTTTTGTGTATTTATGTGTTTGGTTTGCTGATGTGGTGGGACTATGTGATACTGGAATTGTGTTGTGTGAGGTTACCTTCTCCTCCTGACTGGTTTCACCAGTTTTGAGATGAGAGAGCTCAGCCTCCAGTTTGGCTATATGGTTGCAACTCTCGCATATATTTGAACCTGTTTGGAGGAGGAGAGGGTTGTCCGTGTACATGAGACAGCTGTAACATTGCCTCAAAATTCCCAGATTCACCAGCTGGACTGGAGAGGAAACCATTGACTGACCTTTGGACATGCTAGAAAAACACAAAAGATGGAACTGAAAATGATCAGAGCAGACTGCAGTTAGTTCAGGAAAACTGTTTTAATGTTAGCGCTTTCGGCTCGGTCACTACCAAGCCTTCATCAGACAAAACAGTATACACAAGTCAGTTAATGTTTAAATAAAAGACTTAATTATCTCTCAATTAATACTTAAAAGAGCAATACCACAAATAACATATAAACATTATAATAACCTTTAAACATTGGAATGCATGATTAAACTACCACTCTAGAAACAAATAAATAATATGTAAAAGAGAAATAATGTATATGTGAATATCACACTTCTACATATATAATGTAAAACACATAAAAATAGAATAGAATACTACCAGTCTTGAATGCTAGCATACTATGAAATATTTTGCAATGATGATATTGTTGAATATATTGTTACAAAATTGATCAAATATAATATTATCAAATAAATAGAAAATAATTTAATAAACTCATTTTAACAAAAACTGTAAAGTAAAAAATAATATATAATATATAAATACAATTTACATGCTAGAGTAATATAGGGAAACTGAATTAAGACGGACCAATAGGGATCAAGGTAATCATAGAGTGTATAAGAGTAAGTAGTGCTTATGGTTTAATAGTGCTAACTTGTAAGATTACTTATTTGGACCAGTGAAGGGCCTTAGAATGAGAATATGGTGTTTAATTTGGGAGATAGAGCAGTTCTAAGGGAAAAAGTGAAGAGCAGACTTCATGGAGCCAGGAATAGTTTAAACCCAATTAGGCGGCACTGCCCGTTGTTGCGCTATGCACAAAAATGCACAAAACCGCACAAAAGAGGGTTTTAAGAGAGGGAGATCAAGGAGTTTGGAATTTACCCAAAATGGCCAATAAAATTACAGTTTCAAGGCAGGCAGTAACCACTCCCACAGGGGCAGGCAGGCTGCTCAATGTTTCTCACTGCCACTGATGAACAGAGAGACTTCCCTTTAGCCCAAGCAAAAAATGGCCTCCAAGAAACTTACAAACAGTTCAGAACAGCAAGCCTGTAACTGAACTTTTTTAAATCTCAGAAAAGTGGGAAAAAAGCAAGTTTTTTTGTTTTTTTAAAGATAGCAGAGGTTCACAAGTATCAACAAGTTATAACAGTGCAGTAAATGACCCCACACTTGAGTGCTAGGCGAGAGACAGATAAAATGCAAGTTTTAAGAAAAAATGATTTTAAAAATAAGTGCAAACAGGAAATTCAGTAAACGCTCTAGGTTGTGTTCTAAATACAGTTACCAATGCAGAAATCAGGTTTAACAAACCAGAAAATGCTCAAAGTAGGCGGCTATGCAGAAAAACTTAGCAAATAATCTGAAGAAAAATACTTAAAATCTCAAAAGTGGCTCCTTTCTTCTCTCAGCATTTTCTCCTCTTGGTGGGTGCTTCCCCAACAGCCAACACGTCTGAAAAGACGCCAAAACCACGAGGCAATCTGGTTTTAAGAGAGGGAGATCAAGGAGTTTGGAATTGACCCAAAATGGCCAATAAAACTACAGTTTCAAGGCAGTAACCACTCCCACAGGGGCAGGCAGGCTGTTCAATGTTTATCACTGCCACTGATGAACAGAGAGACTTCCCTTTAGCCCAAGCAAAAAATGGCCTCCAAGAAACTTACAACCAGTTCAGAACCGCAAGCCTGTAACTGAACTTTTTAAAATCTCAGACAAGTGTAAAAAAGCAAGATTTTTCTGTTTTTCTTTTGTTTTTTTAAAGATAGCAGAGGTTCACAAGTATCAACAAGTTATAACAGTGCAGTAAATGACCCCACACTTGAGTGCTAGGCCAGAGACAGATAAAATGCAAGTTTTAAGAAAAAAACTATTTTAAAAATAAGTGCAAACAGGAAATTTAGTAAACAGCTCTAGGTTGTATTCTAAATACATTTACCAATGCAGAAATCAAGTTTAACAAACCAGAAATTGCTCAAAGTAGGCGGCTATGCAGAAAAACTTAGCAAATAATCTGAAGAAAAATACTTAAAATCTCAAAAGTGGCTCCTTTCTTCTCTCAGTGTTTTCTCCTCTTGGTGGGTGCTTCCCCAACAGCCAACAAGTCTGAAAAGATGCCAAAACCATGAGGCAATCTGGTTCTGGCATTCTGCATACGTCTGCAAAGATGAGTGGTATGGCCTGTAGTCTTTAAAATGGTGCATCTAAGGTGGATGACATCAACAGTTCCTTTAAAGTAATATCACGAGAAGGGGGTCAACAGACCTTAAAATGGTATAACCAACACACATGACAGCGACAGGAGATATGCTTCACACCCAAACACATACAGTACTACAGTTGGTTGTATTGAGATTCAACCCCCCTACTTACCTAGTTGTATGTACTTTAGTGCTACTTACTTATCACATGCACCATGGAACTTGTATATCTAGAAATTGTCCAACAGTGGATCTAAGGTGGATGACATGCGCAAGTCCTGTGAAGTAATGCAATGTGGCATCACCAGGGTAGAATGGGCCTCAAAATGGTATAACCAGCACACACATATGGGATATGCTTCTCACACACACATATGGTATCACAATTGCCAGTATTGAGATTAGAGCCCCTAACTATCTAGTTTTCTTAACTATAATGCTACATCATTATCACATGCACCACTGAGATTATATACCTGCAGACTGTCCAACAGTGCTTCTAAGGTGAAAGATATCAGCAGGTCTTGTAAAGCAGGGCAATTGAAGTATACCAGGTAGAAAAGGGCTCAAAGTGCTTTAACCTAAAAGCACACACAAACATAGTTATCACTGCTGAGATTAGAACCCCTACCTATATAGTTGTATGTAATATGGTGCTATGTACTTATCACATGTGTCACAGAGATTATATGGGTGAAGAGTGTCCAAAGGTGCTTCTAAGGTGAATGACATCAGCAGGTCTTGTAAAGTAAGGCTATGGGGGTTTCCTGGGTAGAAAAGGCCTCAAAATGCTTTAACCTAGACACAAACACACACACACACACACACACACACACACACACACACACACACACACACACACACACACACACACACACACACCAGGTAATGTGAGATTTACAATCCCTACCTCACAACTATTACACAATGGAGCTCACTTTCATACTGGCACGTGCCAGTGGTTGCAATTGGTGTGAAAATGTCTGCATTAGGACATCACTCTATGCCTTTCAGGGTGTCTCTCTCTCTCTCTTTTTTGAGCGAGAAAAACATCTTGAAACTGAAAGCAAAGTTTCTTTGGATGATGTACTATTAAATTTGAGTACGTATGATTATGATGAAATGATGCCAGATGGATATGAAGATATTAATAATATATCTGAACCATTTGTAGAAGATAATTTTTGTACAGAGGAAAATTTTTGGGGGGGGGTTATGGGCATATTGATGTTACTTGTTTTTCAGGTGATAGTAATTTTGCAGGCTATAAATGCTTTTGAGCATGTTGTGTGCTCTAAACTTGAACAGGCATATAAGGAATTTTGAACAAAAGACAAGGTATTTAACTTGAGTAAAGATGAATGGTTGGCCCTAAAAGTGTCGAGAACAAAATTGGACAAAGTTACCATTAAACCAGCTGATAAAGGGGGTAATTGGGTTGTGATGAATATTGAAAAATATGAAAGCATTGTTAACAGTTTGATAATAGAAGATACTTATGTCAAATTGAACAACAACCCTTTGAAACAATATTCTGAAGAGTTAAGTGAACTGCTGGAAAAAGGAGAAAGGTTGGGTTTCATTACTAGTAAGGATGTGAAAAAACTATTAGTTAAGGAGCCGTGTCACCCATACATTTACATTATTCCAAAGATTCATAAAAGTATGGTTAACCCACCAGGAAGACCTATCATCTCTGGTATTGGATCCTATGTAGAAAGGGTTAACATATTTCTGGATTCCCATTTTAAAAAATATCTTCCAAAAGTTTGTTCCCATGTGAGGAATACTCAAGATGTGTGTTTAGCTCTGCGTGGGGTAGAATGGAAGGAGGAATATTATTGGGTTACAGTCGATGTTACATCGTTATATACTAATATCAATATAAGATGGGGTCTGGAGGCAATGCAGAGGATGATGGGTGAGGGACCACGTACTATGTTTTTGTTAAGTTTATTGGAGTTTAGTTTGACGCATAATTATTTTATGTGGAAGGATGATTTCTTTTTACAGGTAAAAGGGACTGCCATGGGTGCAGCTTTTGCACCCACTTATGCAGTAATATACATGGGAGAGTTTGAGAAAGAATTTGTGTTTCAGAATTCTTTTTTTGTGAATAACGTCATGTTTTACAGATGTTATATTGATGATTTAATTTTTATTTGTAGGGGTGAGATGTCTCTATTTATGCAGTTCATGGAAAACTTGAATCAGAATAATCATGGGCTAAAGTTTGTTGCACAAAGTTCATCACATAGCATTTCTTTTTTGGATGTGGAATTTTATGTGGGGAAAGATGGTTTGATTCAATATAAACCTTTTAGTTTGACGCATAATTATTTTATGTGGAAGGATGATTTCTTTTTACAGGTAAAAGGGACTGCCATGGGTGCAGCTTTTGCACCCACTTATGCAGTAATATACATGGGAGAGTTTGAGAAAGAATTTGTGTTTCAGAATTCTTTTTTTGTGAATAACGTCATGTTTTACAGATGTTATATTGATGATTTAATTTTTATTTGTAGGGGTGAGATGTCTCTATTTATGCAGTTCATGGAAAACTTGAATCAGAATAATCATGGGCTAAAGTTTGTTGCACAAAGTTCATCACATAGCATTTCTTTTTTGGATGTGGAATTTTATGTGGGGAAAGATGGTTTGATTCAATATAAACCTTTTAGGAAACCAACAGCGGTTAATAATTTTTTGCACACAAGTAGTATGCATCCTCCACATTTAATTAAGGCCTTGCCTGAAGGGGAATTCAAGAGGATTTTGAGAAACACATCAGATAAAGGTTTATGGGAAGAGGCATGTGATGGAACCTTTAATAGACTTTTATCTAGAGGATATGAGAGCACTAAACTCCTAGATATAAGGCATAGATTGTGCAGAACTCATACATCAGGGAGGAACATATACCATAACCGTAATTATTCTGTGACCACATCTACTTTGGAAAAGATATTTTTTGTATCTAGATTTTCAGGTTTCTCTAATATAGTTGAAAAAATTATTAGAGAATTGTGGCATGTTGTGTGCGAAGATTTAACAGCTGGTTCCCTTTTCCCGAAGCATATTACCTTTTCTTATAAGAGGCATTCTAATTTAAAGGAAATGTTAAATAGGAAATTAGAACCTTTGGTTAATACAAATGTTGGGATGTATCGTTGTGGTCATTGTTTGGTTTGTGATAAGACCAAAAACATGCATGGGATGAAAATAAATGGAAGGAAATATTTGGCATTTGAAAGGTTTAACTGTATGTCCTCAGGTGTAGTGTACATTTTGGGGTGTGATTGTATCACACCTGTATGGTACATTGGTCAGACTACAAGGAAGGTGAAGGTGCATATTTTGGAGCATTTGGGTGACATTAGGAGGGGAAATATGGATAGTCCAGTAGCCACTCATTTTATTAATATGCACAATGGTAACATTGAGGGTTTTGTATTTAGTGCACTTGCTAGACCTCATTTCTGTACAGGAAATTTTAAGACTGCATTAAATAGGTTAGAGCATAGGATGATTATGGGGTACCATACATTATTTCCTGTTGGGATGAATTTAGATAGTGGATGAAATTTGACTTGTGTGTGCTGGAATCTTTGAATCATAATGAAATTTGAGTGTATTTAATTTAATTTAATTTTTCTAAATGTGCATTTTTGTATACATTTGTAAAATTTAAAGCAACATAAATTATTATATTAAATTAGACTTAATATTTTCTGATAAATTAGATTTTGTATTTAAATTTTCATATATAATAGTAATTGAATGTTAGATGATTTGTCACAGCGTTGATAGGGTTAAATACCTGATGAATTGATTGATTGATTGTTTAATTGATGAGTATATAAAAGAGAATGTGTATATCTGGATATTTGTTCCATTGAAGGCGAATTGCCGAGGTACCAGGACGGATGAATAAGATGGATTAAAGCTGCTTCTCTTTGTCTCACCTTCTGACTGCTTATTTCTATGGTGTATTTTTTGTCTCTCTCCCTCTCTCTCTCTCTATGCCTCTCTCTTTCTCTCTGTCTGTCTCTCTCTCTGCGTCTCTCTCTGTCTTTCTGTCTCTCTGTCTCTGTCTGTCTTTTGCTACCCTGTCTCTTCCTGTCTTACCTATATATATATATATATATATATATATATATATATATATATATATATATATATATATATATATATATATCACACTCAACAAATTCAGATATAACAGATATGTGCCACCTCCAGATAGCTGAGGGTAATCCTGTCTGATGGGGGTGAGGAGAGACAGCTATAGTGTACATAGCTGTCTGTATGCAAGGACATATATGGACAACACAGTTGTATAGTCAGATGTAGGTTTACACATGGCCTATAATTCTCTAAATGTAGGAACCTGCCCAGTATGAATTTCACTAGTAAGAGTTGGACTCCATTCCAGAGCTAGCTGTACTCCAGTCCAGGATTTTATTTGCTACAGCCGATTGGCTGCTAAACCTGTGTAAACAGTCTAGCACCTCTGCAATATCCTGGTTGGGGATCTCGTGACTGTGTGCTATCCATATTAACTGGGTCATATCCTGGTGTTGGTACAGAGTGGATTGGACTGAGTCGAGTTTTCCATAATATATGAGCTATATTATACATGGCACTGTGATTTCTTGGTATGTCAGTGGCAAAGCAGTATAGAGTAATGTGATGAACTGCTGGCAGACATTTGTTTACTGAATCCATACACTGCAGAGAACCTATGTTACTGCACAGATTTTTGTGGTGTGCACATTCTCCGATTGTCTGGCCAGTAGTTCCCCTTCTCCTTATATGTGTCTCCTTGTCCTTCTGTAGTCCAGTGACAGGCTGGTGCTATGTATTTGTAGCTATGGTGTGAATGGGGTAGAAGTCATAACATCATACAAAGGGTTATGGACTCCACACCTGTGGCTGTACCTGTTTAGCAGGTTGTCCAACATTGCACCCCTACATCTGCTGTGTTCCTCAGATGGTCTGTGTTGCAGTGTTATTACAACGCTACATGTTGGCCATAGCTGTCAAACTCTAACAGACTGACATCTGGACAGGCCCACATATCACAGTCAGACACAGGCCCAGACATGGAGATAGGGTGTTACTATTGCTCTTCCAAACATAGACAGTTGGTAGAATGGTTTTGCATTAGCTTGCATTTTCTTATAGGTATGACATCTGCTTCTCAACTGTCTGTCATTGCTATTTCACATCAAACTTTATTGTTTTTACACATAGTTTGACAGGCAAATGCAATGTTATGAGAAGCAGAACAGATATATGAGGCATATGTGTGGCCAATCTGTGACACCCTGTCATTCCAGGGGTATGGATGGTGCCCATGACTTGTTGTCAGTACTCACACAGTATCATGGCAGCCATTTATAACCTGGCACTACACTGACTTGTCACAACCTGCTGTTCTACTAGGCATTGTGTAGGTTACTCTGAGTTGTGTACTGTCCATGTGTGTGGCACCACGTCCGTCCATTGACCAGCTTTCCTGCAGTAACAAATATTGACTTCTGGACAATGTGTACAACTCCTACTGTAGGGGTAGCTGACATGCAAAATAGTTGGTATGGCCAGTCTAGAACCACAGTACTGTACTTAGACCACTAACCCATAACAGCCAACAGTAAGAGCTGTCTATTTCTTGACAGTATTAGCCATGCACAGACATAGCACATTGCATATTGTGGACATGGAACAAGTTAACAAGTTGATTGGGACAGCCATGGGAATGTATGGTCTCCAGCTATTACCCTACAAACATAAATGTTACTGCATTTCTATGGGAACATGGGTCTGTTGGGGGAGAGGGGCATACCCCCTAATTGTACAAATTTCCAAAGATGTCCAGATGTTTGCTTCATATTTTGGGCCCATTTAGCACAGTATTGTGGTTGTCTTGGAAAATACTGACATATCATTAAAGACTGAGGTTAGAAAGTAATGACAGACCTTTGAATTTCAGACTTCTTACCCTTCATAGATTTAATGCAACTGAAAGACCTGTTTCAATATCATTGTCTAAGTTTGTCAAAACAATATTTCCTAACTGTCTCTATTTGTGGATCTTTGACACACATTTCTTTATGGTTTTGTACAGATGACTTGCTGTGAGAGGCTGAGAGGTGTGTATGGGACTCCAACATCGACATCCATGCATGTGACCTATGACGTGCAGTTTTTTAGCCCCCCACATATACTGCAGTGGGTTTTGGCACCTTGAGGACTACTACATATTCTGGGGCAGCCAGTATTTAGCACACATTTCCTGTCATCACACATAGCTATCATTTGCCTGCTGCTATCCCAATAGCCCACCCCATCCCCTTGAATACATGCAGCAATACCATAGATATGCTACGACAGTCTATTACTCCATACATTTGTTGTTAAGAAGAGTGACTTACCTTGTGCCTGCAGCAGTTGTGAGGACAGTGCTTCAGGGCTGACTCTGTTGAATGCACTCAGTACACAGCCTATACATGGTAAGGTACAGGTAGTGTGATGTGTGTGGCATCTTTTTTACTGTGTGTGAGAGTCAGAGTGAGGTGTCAGTCATTGGGTCCTTAGGGTGTCAGTGTATGTGCTATGCGTTGCCTCTTTACTTACATCTACCTACCAGGACAGGCTTAGGAGTGTGTTACATGGTGGAAGAGATGCATATTGGTGGTCCTCTCTTCAGAGGTGTTGGGAAATAAATGTGCTCACTGACATGTATTAGCATGACATCCAGGAACTGGTGAACTATCCTGGATGCGGATGCCTGTGAGATCACCATGATGTCCCCAGTAGGTCTTTGAAAAGTACCTGTAGCTAATATTGTTAAGGCTACACATATCTTTGTTTCCACTAGCATGGGTTCCCCTCTGTTGGCTTTGGGTCTGAGGTGAGGGAGACAGAGCTCAGTGACTTGCTGTTGTATGTCCCTATCCACCCTGTAGTGGTCTACTATCTCCAGCTCATGTAGCCCCTGAAAGGTTACCCTGGGTCTGAACACTCTTCTCCTCCTCAGTCTGCGCCAGTTGTCAGCACAGCATCATCATCATCATCATCATCATCATCATCACTGACCTCAGCCTGTAGGACATAGAGATGTAGCAAAGCAGCAGAAGCCCCTATTATTTTGTCAGTTAAAATTCCCAACTGTTTACTCCAATGGTGCAGAGTACGTGGGAAAAATCAAATCAAATGGTGTCTGCATACTTTATACTGGTGTGCGGCAGATGCAGCCTGTGTGATTGGCTGACTATGATACAGTCAGTCAGTCAGTCAACTACATTACTGAAGGGTTTGAAATGGTCAGTGTGAGTTGCAGACGGCTTAGTACTCATTTATAGTTGATTGGCTTTTCTAAGCTATTTCCTTTTATTGATTTTTTCAATTTCCTCCAATTCCAAGCCCCGTGGCACTCCACACAAACCCATGGAGCTAGTGTAAACATTGCTGAGCAGAAAGGGCCCTCCACTGTACATGAGCACACTTAGCTTTTTTTAACTGGCTAAGCACAGCTTAGCAACCTCAAACACACACCCCTATTTGGCTGTGCTTAGCTGAGTGCAAACAGGAGCCCCTGAGCTCCAATGTGCTTACACAAACCCTGACACACCACCTTTTCATGTAATCTGTCTCTTCAGCCTATACTAACACAGTTCTAGCCCTTACACAGTTAGTACCTGCAGACATGGTGGCCCATTTTGCTAGTCAGTAAACTTAGCTCATTTGCATGCACCTTATTGCACATACCCTAGATATTGCACTACACCAGAGCCTATGTCCTTAGCAACCACTATAACCTGCCATTGTATGACTCTGGCTGCTGGCCAGTATAATGGGAAACTTCAAAATAGCTTAAATATCATGATTTACTATTTTAAATTTTTTTTGCAACCTACTATGCTTGGCGTCACTGCACACCGCTTAAACATGACATATGTGATAAAAAAAGGTTTTCATTTTTCATTAATTGCAGCACTTTTAGATGTCAGTGGCCATAGTTTTGGCCATTGGCATGCCTACTGCACCTAATACATGCTTTTATTTGAGTTGTCACAGCCCTTGTTTTATTTTTACATTCCAGTACACAGTTAGTGACTACATACATTTTTCCTGCAGACATGGCACCTACATGGATGCCTGTCTGCTTCTTAGATCACAAAATCATCTAATTTGCATGTTTTTTACCAGCAAATGAGGTGATTTGCATTCTGCGATTGCATCCGTGTCTGCACAGTGCTAGGAAGCTCGTGCATGCCCCCAGCCTTGTTCCCTGTATCGCTCGGCAGACGTTTTCCATTTCCAAGCGTTAACACTATTCCTACATGGAGAATAGTTCTGTGTAGGCTTTATTGAATTACCCCCTTTATCTTGACTTGACATGAATTTAACAATAATTAGATGTTAAGTTTTTACTGGTATTTGTCATTGTTTTAAAGCTATCTGTTCTGCTTGTTCTGGTTCATCCACCAAGCTGTGTTTAAATAACTGATCTGTTAGCTGTTTAAAACATTCTTTATAGCCTCATTGCTGATTTATTGCTGTTTTAAACATTTTTAGTGTCTTACTGCTATTTTTCTGCTGTGTGAAATATTATCTACTGTTTCCCACTGAAACTAGGGTAACCAGTAGCTGTAGCATAGTCCAGATACAGGCTTGCTGCATCTGGGTTTGTTTGCAGTGTTTGTTTGTTCTGAGGACATTTTCCAGGCTATCATGGAATGGAAGGGGCCTATCTGCACCTTAGTGAGAGGATTTTGTTGATTGACCACTGTCTGGTAAAGGGAGGTCAGTCTAGGGCTTGGAATATGCATCCTTATTGGTCTTTTTGAATCTTTTTTTAAGTTGTTTTCAAGTTTTTAGCTTCTGGTATTTAGGCCCTGCATTTCATAGGTTCATAGGTTCATACTAGGCTATCTGCCCTAGGGAATTTATAAGCCTAGCAAGAGTATGTTTGGCTTTCGCCACCCATTTTAAATTAATTTTGCTATGCCCTTTTTCGAGGTTAGTATACTACGCCTCTGTCTAACAGTGACACAGAAGTGATACCCGGGGTAAACCTATGATCTCCCATCCACTCATCAAGATTCTTCTTGAAGAGAGTCAATGAGGGACTCTGCCTAACCTGGACTGGGATTTTATTCCATAGTGAAGGGAGCCACTGGGTTATGAAGCTGTCCCTCCAGCATGTCCTATTTATTTCAGTGCTGAGGTTCAAGTCTCTCGAGCATGTAGCTCGATGGGATTTGGATTTTTTGAGGTGCAGCATGTCCCTTAATTCCAGGTTGGACATGGCCTTATACGTCAGGCACAGGTCACCTCTGAGCAGGCGGTATGCCACTGAGTAGAGCTGGAGTTTCTTTAACCGGGCAGCATATGGCATCTGTTTGAGCCATTTGATCCTCTTGGTGAGGTACTTTTGGGGACTTTCCAGTTGCTTCAGGTGTTTGGTAAGGTACATCTCAAAAAGGGCATTGTACTCGATTATGGGCCTGATGAGGGATGAGTAAAGAGGCACGATGACCTCCCCTAATCTAGATGTGAATCCCTTCATGATTAGGTGGGCTATATAAAATGTTTTTCTAACCACTTTGGCCACGTGGTTGTCAAATGAGAGATTGCTATCAACTTGGGTCCCCAGGTCCCTAATTACTTTTTCTGTACTTAATGGATTACCACCTATGTGGTAATTTGTGGGCACTTTGTTTTTGCCAAAGGGGATGACTATACACTTTTTGGCATTTAGCTTGAGGCCATGGCTCTGGCACCAGTTGTCTGTTTCTATGAAGCCCATTTGGAGGATGCTTGTGTCGGCTGGAGAGTCGATTATGGCACCCAGTTTGCAGTCATCTGCAAACTTGGTCAGCCACAGTCCTTCCGTGTTGACCTGTACCTCCGAGAAATATATACCAAACAAGAGAGGTCCCAGGACTGAGCCTTGTGGGATGCCACTTGTAACTGGTTTGGAGTCTGACATGGCTCCAGCAATTCTAACCATGTGGGTTCTGTCCTTGAGCCAGTTTGCAACCCATCTAGTGACATAGGGGTTTATATTTAAGCTGGTGAGCTTATCTATAATGCCCGAGTGGGGTATTGTATCGAAGGCTTTTCTGAGGTCCAGATAGGCTGTGTGGACCACCTTCCCTTCGTCAATGGCCTTGGTGACTGTTTCAAAGAAGTCAACCAGGTTTAAGAGGCAGGATCTGCCCTTAACAAAGCCGAATTGGGTAGGATCCAGTGTCTGTAGGTCCCCAATATCTTTATTTATGAGGTCCATGATGATCCTTTCCATAGCTTTGCAGACCAAGCTAGTCAGGCTTATGGGGCGATAGTTTCCAGGGTCCGTTGAGGCACCACCTTTGTGGAGAGGGACCACTGTTGCTGTACGCCACTCTTTGGGTACATATCCTGTAGTAAGGCTGAGATTGAACAGTAGTTTTATGTTTGGGTTTAGCTCTTCTTGGAGTTCATGTAGGATGCAGCCTGGGACACCGTCTGGTCCCATTGATGCTGTGTTTTTTGCTTTGGAGAGGGCGTCTCCCACCTGAGCATTTGAGATGTCAGGGGGGTAGCACTCTGCTGGGATAGATATTTGCCCTTTTGGTGGGGAGGGGGGGGGGGGGGAGTTTGCGCTGAACCTGTCAGCTAGGATGTTGGCAATGTCTGTGGGATCAGTGTATTTTTTGTCATTTTGGACTAATTCTGAGCATATCTGGGAATTCCCACCCAGGTTCCTAACATAACTAAAGAAAGCCTTGTGATTATCCTTAGTGTCCTGTGCAATTTTTCTCTCGAAGCTGTCCTTTCACGATTTTATGAGTGCCCTTAGTTTTTTGCTAATACTGATCAGAGATGCCGTCCCTTTTTGGGATTTTGCTCTATCATGTAGTAGCTTCCTCCTTCTATTGTATAGTTTGTTTATGGCTGGGGTCCACCAGACAGGTCATCTGCCTTTGGAGGATTGGGTCTTGGTTTTATTTGGGATTGCATGATCCATGCATTCCTGAAGGTGTTCATAGAATGCATTTATAAAGGATTCTGCGGTCTGGGCCGTATTTTCCACAGGCCCGGGGGCTTTGAAGGATTCCACCTCAGTTTTGAGGAGTGTGAAATAGAGAAGTTTTTCACTGTGGTTTTCTGGGCAGGGGGTGGGGTCAGGATGTGAATATCCAGTGAGATCAGTTTATGGTCTGATCTTACCAGTGAGGGATACACTTCTGGTCTGGAGCATAGAGTCCCCATGTTGGTGATGATCAGGTCTAGTATGTTTTCCCCTCTTGTCGGAGTGGTAACAAGTTGTTCCATAGCATTTGAGTTTATGAATTCTAGGAACCTTTGGGCAAGGGTGTTGGAGCTAGAGTAATGCTCCCAATCTATGTTTGGGTAGTTGAAGTCGCCCAATATAATGGTGTTCGGAGTGACCTTCATATTTTCCAGTGTTCTCAGGAAGGCTGAGTGGGGTTTCTGGGTTTGGGAGGGTGGTCTGTAGCAGGCTATAAACTGGAAGGCAGTTTTACCCACTGTTAGTTGCACATGGATAGTCTCTGATGCTTCGTGCTTTGCCACCAACCTGGAGGTGTGGGCATCTTTGATGAATATCGATACTCCCCCTCCTTTTGTGGTTCGGTCAAAGTTTTGGGGCCGAAAAGCATGGTATGAGGTATAACCTGGTAGTGCTGGGGTGCTCTTGGGAGTCCTGAACCAGGTTTCTGTTACTGCACAGATATCGATGTTCTCCATGCTAAGGAGAGTTTGAGTCTGCGCATCTTGAGGTTTAGACTTCTGGCATTGAGTAGCATTACTCTTAGTTTCTTATCCCTTGTGATACCTATGGAGGTGGGTTTGTCTTTTGAGCCTTGCCTAAAAAAGGCACTATAGGGGTAGCAAGAGCCTTTGCCAATATCCGAAAGCCCAGGGGTGACAGGTGCAAGCCGTCCCTAGCAAAGCATCGTGGCTTGTCGTGCATATCATCCCAAGCTGACAGGCATTGGATCCCCTTTGAATGACACCAATACTTAAGCCAATTGTTGAAATTGATCATATTGTATTCATATTGTGGCATCATTCTTGGTGAGGGTAAGATGCTACTCAAGGTCAGGGTCATACCAGCCTGGGCTACATGCTCAGAGAGCTCCTCTATGTCTCTTTTCATGTAGTCCAGGGAGGTACGTCTCAAGTCATTCACACCAGCATGGACAATGACTGAGTCATATTTGTACTTGCCTTGGAGTGACCTGAGTGCTTGCATTATGTGGTGGATCCTAGTGCCAGACAGGCTGCTCACCGTGACCTTCTCCTTGCTCAGCCTGGTGAGCGGGACATCAGTGTGCCTGATGACAGAGTCACCTATTACAAGTGTATCAGGTGTGTTGTTTAGCCTTAAGGGCTGTGACTGTTTGGCACACTGGCTTTGTGAGATATGTGTTGCACGTGTTTTGTTTTGGGGTAGCAGTTGCTTGGGTGTCTGCTTTGGAGGTCTCTGCTGCTTAGGCAGATCTTTATTTAGAGCCTCCAAGTAAGTTTTTGTGTGATTGTGTGTTTGGTTTGCTGTCGTGGTAGGTCTATGTGAGACTGGAATTGTAGTGAGTGCGGTTTCCTTCTCCTCCTGACTGGTTATGCCAGTACTGAGTTGAGAGAGCTTAGCCTCCAGTTTGGCTATATGGTTGCATCTCTCACATGTGTTGGAATTTGTTGGGAGGAGGAGAGGGTTGTCTGTGTACATGAGGCAGTTGTAACATTGCCTCAAGATTCCCATATTCACCAGCTGGACCGGAGAGGAGATTGACAACTGACCTTTGGACATGCTAGAATAATATTGGGAATTCCTTTATAATTGAAAACAAGGGCCAATTGAGCAGGTTTCTGCTTGTTTGCATATTGCAGTACACAATGCACTGCCGTGCAATTGTGCACCAAAGCGGGACAGTTAAATTCAACATTTTTTTCCTTAGATACTACTATATATAGCACACTAGTGTAGCCCTCATCCTTAGTAATTTCCAGTCAAAGAAATACTGCTAGTCAGTTATAACTTATTAAACACCAGCAAAAAAAAAATAAATAAAATAATAAATAAAATCCAAGTCAGGAATATTCAATCACTGAGCTCCTCTGTGAATGATTCTAAAAAGCCACACCTAGTGACAACATTCTTCAGCCTAGCATTCCGGACAGTTGGACTACCCTTGTTTCTCCTGACAACCTTGTTACATTGGGTATCTTCAGGCAATGTAGCAATTGCCTCATGAACAGTGACAGCCCTCTATGAATAACTCCCTCTAGTACAGAGTGTGAGAGATGTATCTACATCAATAATCCTGAATCCATGCTCCCTTGCACACAAAACAGTAACACAGAAGTGGTTGTCAACTCACCCACCACTACATATGCACATAGTTCAATTGCTCATACACATAGTATGCATCAAAAACAAAAATCGACGTATGTGTAGGTTCTCTCAGAAAACTTACCTAAACACCAGAGACCTTCAAACTACAAGACTTTTACAACTAAAACAGTCACCATAGCACCCTCGATACATAGCAACACCAGTGTCTCACCCACCATGTCCATAAGGCAAAACCCTCAAAAAACTAATTTTCTTGTCATTAGAAGCTCAGTAGTGAGACACATGCATGTCCCACTCACCAGGCTGGACAAGAAGAAAGTCACAGTCAGCTGCCTGTCCAGTGCCAGGATTCATCAGATCTTGCATGCACTCAGGCCTCTCAGCAACAAGTACCATTATGACTCTGTCATAGTTCATGGTGGTGTGAATGACCTGAGAAGTAGCTCATTAGACTATATAAAGAGATACATGGTTGAGTTCTCTGAGTATGTGTTCCAGACAGGTATGTCCCTAGCCTTGAGCAGCATACTAGTCTCACCTGGAATGATGCATAAAAATGATTGATTTCAACAATTGGCTTTGTTTTTGGTGTCATTCAAAGGGGATCCAGTTTCTGCTTACCAAAGATGATTTGTACCTAGCACCGGATACTGGCAAAGGCTCTTACCTCCCCATAGTGCCTTTTTTTAGGTAAAGTCTGAAAAATAACCTTATTAATGTGAAATTAACCAACCAGAGCAAAATAAGGGTCACACTTCTAAATGCTAGGGCTTAAACCAAGAATTGCACTCCCTGGAACAACTTCTATTACAAGAAGATGTAGATGTCTGTGCAGTCACAGAAACCTGATTCAAAGCCTCAGACAGTGCCCCTACCCTGCAAGGCTACAATGCCTTCTACATCTTTAGATTGCAAAATGAGCATGCGAAAACCAATGGAGCCAGTGTTTCTATCTATATTAGAAATAAATTCACCTCCTGTCTAGTTATACTGGACAATTCCATTCAGTTACTCAAAGTCCAGGTTATGGTGGGTAAGATCCCCATTCATGACATAGTCAGTTATAGATCCCCTCCATGGGTCACAATGCCCATGAAGCCTGCTTGACCACACTGGAGACAATTCACATTTTACCAAACACTCTGGTTATGGGGGGATTTCAATTATTCCACCATCAATGGGGAAACTTATGCTAGCCCCAAGTGGCTGGTGCAAACATTCCTTGACTTTGTTAATTCAAATGCCCTGGAACAAATTGTTCATACCCCCACAAGAAGAACAAACTTTCTTATATCTGGTTTTCACTAGCATGTCAGACAGATGCACTGCCACAACTGCCGGACATTCATTTAAATCTGACCACAAAACAGTCACCTTGAAGTTAACAGTAGTACCAGAACTCACAAAGGGTGAACATAGACTAAAAAGCTTCACCAAGGCAAACTAGACCCTCCTAGGGGAAGGTATAAATCCATTCAAAGCCCCACCCTGAGCTGGCAGTAGTAACTTTGCCAAAGCTTACACTAAAGCCCTGTACAATCACTTGCATAAGTGTATAAACTCAATTGTACCTGAAAGAATCAAAGGCAGAGCCTCAAGTAAAAATAAGCCGCCATGGTGGGCAGCCAGCATCAACAAACTTTACGATAAATGTAAAAAGTTGCTGTCCAAGAAAACAAACTCAAGGCCCCAACAATACAAATGCACTGCCCTCAGCCTCAACAGGCAAATAAGACAATTTGTCAAATCCTCTAAGGGCACCTTTGAGACAACCTTAGAAAGTACAGCCAAGGATAACCATAAGGATTTTTACAGCTATGTATGTAGCCTAACAGGTAGGACTCAAGCATGTGCAGAAATAGTGACCAACAGTATTACACACACTGACCCCACAGAGATATCAAACCTGCTAGAGGATAGGTTTGGTGAAAAGTACACTCCCTTATCCCCACTTAACTTATTACAAATCTTTCCCCAAACTCTCCCTCACCCTACATATCTGAAGAGCAGGTCTTCAAAGCCTTGCCCAAGGCAAAAACACAGCCTCTATGGGACCAGACAACATTACAGTCCATTTTCTAAACAGGCTAAAACATGAACTAACCACCATTAAGTACCCTTTTCAATCATAGCCAAACCAGAGGCTTTGTTCCTGTGGAATGGAGAACAGCAACAGTTTTTCTCTTCCACAAAAGTGACTTAGGAACAGACCCATTGAATTACAGACCCATAAGCCTGACCACCCTCACCTGTAAAGTCATGGACTGTATCATTATGGCCTCATAAATAAAGACATAGGTGACCTCAAAACCCTGGATCCAACCCAATTCGGCTTTGTCAAAGGCAGAGCCTTCCTGTTAAATCTGGTGGACTTCTTTGAAAATGTGACCAGAGCAATTAGCAATGGCAAATCTGTGCACACAGCATACCTTGACTTGGGAAAGGTTTTCACACATTCCCACATTCAGCATTACCAATAAATTTAGCAAACTGAATGCAAACCCCTTTGTTGTAAAATGGGTTGCCAACTGGCTCACAAACCGGGCACAAACTATCAAAGTGAGTAACGGCACATTGACCATCAGACCTGTTACTGGGGGGGAGCCACAGGGCTCAGTGCTTGGCAGTTAATTTAACTGTGGAGGCTGCCCACTAAAGTGTGCTAGCCTGTGTAACTAATTTGTCACTGTTTCTGTATTTTCTGTGCGTTTCTACCAAAAAAACAAAAAAATAATCCTTGTTTTCCCGCCTTCCTCGACTAGTTTAGACCAGTTTACAGGCATTGCTGTATTCTGGGCTGTGGTGTAGTTTCTGTGTTGTCCATTACCTTACTTGGATAGAAGGAAGTTTCTTTGCTCACCAGTGGGAGTAGGAAGCCTTGAGCAGCCTACCTGTCCTTGGGGGAAGTGACCTCAGCACAAGAAGCTGTAGTAATTGGTTGTTTTGGACCATTTCTAGCTCTTTTGTAGTTCACTGTTTAAAATCCACCTCTGGGCGTTTTTTTCTGGCTATACTGCTCAGACAAGCTCCACGTGGGTTTACAGAGTGGTCCTAGCAGCAGGGAACTCAGAAAAGTGACTACCTTCTGGATTTAACTATATTTGCTTTTTATTCACTTGGAATAGCTTCTGTAGCTTACCTTGAACTAGCCTGAACTGTTTTTTAGCTGATTGCTGCATTATTTTAAAATCTGCACTTAAAGTTACATTTTAGTCGAATTTGATTGAAAGTTTGCTTGTTTGTTTGTTTAATTTAACTGTGGAGGCTGCCCACTAATGTGTGCTAGCCTGTGTAACTAATTTATCACTGTTTCTGCATTTTCTGTGTGTTTCTACCAAAAAAACAAAAAAACAAAAAAAAAATCCTTGTTTTCCCGCCTTCCTCGACTAGTTTAGACCAGTTTACAGGCATTGCTGTATTCTGGGCTGTGGTGTAATTCCTGTGTTGTCCATTACCTTACTTGGATAGAAGGAAGTTTCTTTGCTCACCAGTGGGAGTGGGGATCCTTGAGCAGCCTACCTGTATTTGGGGGAAGTGACCTCAGCACAAGAAGCTGTAGTAATTGGTTGTTTTGGACCATTTCTAGCTCTTTTGCAGTTCACTGTTTAAAATCCACCTCTGGGCGTTTTTTTCTGGCTATACTGCTCAGACAAGCTCCACGTGGGTTTACAGAGTGGTCCTAGCAGCAGGGAACTCAGAAAAGCGACTACCTTCTGGATTTAAGTATCTTTGCTTTTTTTTCACTTGGAATAGCTTCTGTAACTTACCTTGAACTAGCCTGAACTGTTTTTTAACTGATTGCTGCTTTATATTAAAATCTGCACTTAAAGTTACATTTCAGTCGAATTTGATTGAAAGTTTGCTTGTTTGTTTGTTTAATTTAACTGTGGAGGATGACCACTAAAGTGTGCTAGCCTGTGTAACTAATTTATCACTGTTTCTGCATTTTCTGTATGTTTCTACCAAAAAAACAAAAAAACAAAAAAATGTCCTTGTTTTCCCGCCTTCCTCGACTAGTTTAGACCAGTTTACAGGCATTGCTGTATTCTGGGCTGTGGTGTAGTTCCTGTGTTGTCCATTACCTTACTTGGATAGAAGGAAGATTCTTTGCTCACCAGTGGGAGTGGGGAGCCTTGAGCAGCCTACCTGTCCTTGGGGGAAGTGACCTCAGCACAAAAAGCTGTAGTAATTGGTTGTTTTGAACCATTTCTAGCTCTTTTGTAGTTCACTGTTTAAAATACGCCTCTGTGCGTTTTTTTCTGGCTATACTGCTCAGACAAGCTCCACGTGGGTTTACAGAGTGGTCCTAGCAGCAGGGAACTCAGAAAAGCGACTACCTTCTGGATTTAAGTATCTTTGCTTTTTTTCACTTGGAATAGCTTCTGTAGCTTACCTTGAACTAGCCTGAACTGTTTTTTAACTGATTGCTGCATTATATTAAAATCTGCACTTAAAGTTACATTTTAGTCGAATTTGATCGAAAGTTTGCTTGTTTGTTTGTTTAATTTTACTGTGGAGGCTGCCCACTAAAGTGTGCTAGCCTGTGTAACTAATTTATCACTGTTTCTGCATTTTCTGTGTGTTTCTACCAAAAAAACAAAAAAAACAAAAAAATAATCCTTGTTTTCCCGCCTTCCTCTACTAGTTTAGACCATTTTACAGGCATTGCTGTATTCTGGGCTGTGGTGTAGTTCCTGTGTTGTCCATTACCTTACTTGGATAGAAGGAAGTTTCTTTGCTCACCAGTTGGAGTGGGGAGCCTTGAGCAGCCTACCTGTCCTTGGGGGAAGTGACCTCAGCACAAGAAGCTGTAGTAATTGGTTGTTTTGGACCATTTCTAGCTCTTTTGTAGTTCACTGTATAAAATCCGCATTTGCACGGCTTTGCGTGGTCATGCGCATAGCGCAGCGCCGGTTAAACAAGGTTAAACTTTTTCTGGCTCCGCCAAGTCTGCTCTTCAAATTTTCCCTTAAGGAAGCTCTACTCTTAGTATAACCAGACTACTCACTGTATTATAAGCCTAGCACTTGTTCTCAATACTTCTCTACTAAGTAAGCACTCTCGTACTAAGTAAAGCACTACATCTACTTACCACCCCTGTGAATATCCACTTCCCTTAAAGGTATACCACTCCCTTATACTGTTCTAGCATGTCGAGTGTTAGATTACTGGCGTCGTCTCCAGTTCAGCTGGTCAATCTGTGTATCTTGAGACAATGCTACAATTGTCTCATGTACACAGACAACTCTCTCCTTCTCCCAACAAACACAAATACGTGTGAGAGATGCAACTATATAGCCAAACTGGAGGCTGAACTCTCTCAGCTCAGGGCTGGCATGACCAGACAGGAGGAGATGGCAACCACAGACACAACAATCCCAGTCCCACATAGACCTACCACAACTGCAAACCAAACACATAAAAACACAAAGACATACTCGGAGGCTCTAATAAAAAACTTACCAAAACAACAGAGGCTCCCAAAGCAGACATCCAAAAATCCACCACCTCAAATCAAAACACATGCAACACATACTTCAATAAATCAGTGTGTCGACCAATCGCAGCCCTTAATGCCAAACACCTTGCCTGATACACTAGTAATTGGTGACTCCATATTCAGACACACTGATGTCCCACTGACCAGGCTGAACAAGGACAAGGTGACTGTGAGCTGTCTATCGGGGGCTAGGATCCGCCACATAACACACGCACTCAGGTCACTCCAAAGCAAGTACAAATATGACTCCATCATTGTCCATGCTGGTGTGAATGACCTGAGACGTACCTCCCTGGACTACATGAAAAGAGACATAGAGGAGCTCTCCGATTATGTAGCCCAGGCTGGTATGACCCTGACCCTGAGCAGCATCTTGAACTCACCAAGAATGATACCACAATACAAAGACAAGATGATCAGCTTTAACAATTGGCTCAAGTACTGGTGTCATTGTAAGGGGATCCAATGTCTGTCTGCCTGGGATGATATGTGGGACAAGCCACGCTGCTTCGCAAGGGATGGCTTTCCCCTGTCACCACTGGGCTTCCGGATATTGGCTATGGCTCTTGCCACCCCCATTAGTGCCTTTTTTAGGCAAGGCTCAAAAGACAAACCCACCTCCTTAGAAAACAAAAATGGAAAAAAACTAAGGGTAATGCTGCTCAATGCCAGAAGTCTAAATCTCAAGATGCAGGCACTTGATGCACTCCTCAGCATGGAGAACATCGACGTCTGTGCAGTAACTGAAACCTGGTTCAAGGCTCCTGAGGGCACCCCAGCGCTACCAGACTATACCTCGTATCATGCTTTTCGGCCCCAAAACCTGGGCCGAACCACAAAGGGAGGGGGAGTGTCCATATTCATAAAGGACACCCACACCTCCAGGTTAGTAGCAACACATGAAGCATCAGAGACCATACAGGTGCAACAAACCATAGGCAAAACTGCTATACAACTGGTAGCATGTTACAGACCACCCTCCCAATCTCAAGAACCCCACTCAGCCTTCCTGAAGACATTGGAGGATATGAATGTATCACAAAATACCATCATACTGGGAGACTTCAACTACCCAGACATAGATTTGGTACATTATTCTAGCCCTAATACCCTAGCCCAAAGGTTCCTGGAATTCATAAATTCAAATGCACTGGAACAACTAGTCACCTCTCCCACTAGGGGAGATAATATACTAGACCTGATCATCACAAACATGGGGACAAAATCCTCCACACCGGAAGTATACCCCTCACTAGTGACCACAAACTAATCACCCTGGATATACCTATCCCACCTGCACCCCCAGCACAAAAGACCACAGTGAAAAACTTCTCAAAAGCAGACTTCACTCTTCTTAAGACTGAGATGGTATCCTTTAAGCCCACTGTGCCAGTGGATACAACATCCCACAATGCTGAATCCTTCACAAATGCTTTCTATGGACATCTCCAAGAATGCATGGATCATGCAATCCCAAACAAATCCAAGTCCCTCTCCACCAAATGCAAGCGTCCTGTCTGGTGGACCTTAGCCATAAACAAATTGTATAACAAGAGAAGGAAGCTACTGCACGTCAGAGCGAAATCCCATGAAGGGAAGACATCTCTGATCAACATTAGCAGAAAACTACGTTCTCTCATAAAAACATCCAAGGCAAACTTTGAGAGAAAAATCGCTAAGGACACTAAAGATAATCACAAAGCCTTTTTCAGCTATGTTAGAAACCTGGGCGGAAACCCTCAGATATGCTCAGAGTTGGTTCCCAACAACAAAAAATACACTGAACCCACAGATATTGCTAACATTCTGGCTGACAGGTTCAGTGCAAATTTATCCCTTCCTTCACCCCCAAAAGAAGAAATACTTATCCCAGCTGAATGTAATCTCCCTGTCATCTCAGATGTCCAAGTGAAAACCACCCTAAACAAAGCAAAAAACACAGCATCAATGGGACCTGACGGTATCCCAGGATGCGTGTTACGTGAACTCCAAGAGGAGCTAAACCCACACATAAAAATGCTATTTAACCTTAGCCTTACTTCGGGATATGTACCTGAACACTGGCATACAGCAACAGTGGTCCCACTCCACAAGGGGGGTGCCTCTACAGACCCTGGAAACTACCGCCCCATAAGCTTAACTAGCCTGGTCTGCAAAGCTATGGAAAGAATCATTATGGAACTCATAAACAGAGACATAGGGGACCTACAGATACTTGACCCCACCCAGTTCGGCTTTGTAAAGGGCAGATCCTGCCTTTAAAACCTGGTTGACTTTTTCGAAACAGTCACTTGAGCCATTGATGAGGGCAAAGCAGTCCATACAGCATACCTGGACTTGGCTAAGGACTTCGACACAATACCCCACTCAGGCATCATAGATAAGCTAAACAGCTTAAAAGTAAACCCCTATGTCACTAGATGGGTTGCAAACTGGCTAAAGGACAGAACCCATAAAGTTAAAATCGCTGGAGCAATGTCAGACTCAAAGCCAGTCACAAGTGGTGTCCCACAGGGATCTGTCCTGGGAACCCTCTTGTTCAGCATTTATTTCTCAGATGTTAAAGCAAACATGGGAGGGCTGTGGCTGACAAAGTTCACAGATGACTGCAAACTAGGCGCCATAGTCGATACACCAGCAGACACACACATCCTACAAAAAGGCCTCACTGAAACGGACAACTGGTGCCGTAGTCACGGCCTTAAACTAAATGCCAAAAAATGTATAGTCATCCCTTTTGGAAAAAACAAAGTACCCACAAATTATCACATAGACAGCAACCCATTGAGTACGGAAAAAGTAATCAGAGACCTAGGGACCCAAGTAGACAGTGACCTCTCATTTGACACCCACGTTGCCAAAGTGGTTAGAAAAACATTCTACCTTGTACACCTCATCATGAAGGGATTCACATCCTGATACAAGGATGCCATTGTACCCCTATATTCCTCCCTCATCAGACCCATGATTGAGTACAATGCCCCATTTGGTATGTACCTCACCCGGCATTTGCAACAGCTGGAAAGACCACAAAAGTACCTCACCAAAAGGATCAAGGGTCTCCAACATATGTCTTATTCTGCCAGACTAAAGAAACTTCAGCTCTATTCAGTAGCATACTGCCTGCTCAGAGGTGATCTCTGCCTGATGTACAAGGCCATGTCCAATCAGGATCTGATGGACATGCTCCACCTCAAAAAATCCAACTCTATCAGGACCACGAGAGCTAAAGACTTAAACCTCGGCACAAGTATGAATAGGACATGCTGGAGGGATAGATTCATAACCCAGAGGCTTCCCATGCTTTTGAACAGGATCCCAGTTCGTATTAGGCAGAGCCTCTCACTGACTCTCTTCAAGAGAAATATTGATGAGTGGATGGGAGATCGTACGTTTACCCCAGGGGTCACATCTGTGTCACTGCTAGACACGGGCACAGTAAACTAATTCTATTATATAAGGGGACCTCCATTGTGTCACTACTAGACAGAGGCACATTATTCTAGATTTATTCTGTACATTTTTGTACCATTTCATGGGGTGGCAAAAGCCACATCACTATGGCTAGGCTTACAAATGCCCCAGGGCAGATAGCCTAGTACTATACTATGAAACTATGAAACTATGAAACACACCACCTAACCTTCCATTCATTGTGCATGTAATTCCACAGTGGAGGGAAATAGACATCCATGTCCCCACATTTAAATTCCACACACAGACACGAAAAAGAAGAAGCAACAGCAGGCATCCATATACGCATGCAGGGACGCACAGAAGCAATAGCAGCATGCATCAATTCATGCAGGGACTCACAGAAGCAACAGCAGGTGTGTGCGTTGATGCACACAGGGACACGCAGAGGGAGTTCTTAAAAAGTAAATGTTGTGATAGCAACCCTGGCCAGCAGACCCCCTCCCAGCTTGTTGGGACCCCTCCCATCCAGCAAGTCCTTAGGTGACTATCTACGTCGCCTAGTGCTGGATCCATCTCTGGATCAGGGTGTTATGTTAACTGTCACCATCTCTCTCTATTCACTGTCTCATTCCTGCATTCTTTGACACTCGTGCCTGACTGTCACACATCTGTCACACAATCCTTCCACCTCTTTGCTGGATGCCTTTATTTCCTCTTATCATTTTTCTGTATGACTCAAATCTTCTTCATCAGATTTTCTTATGCTTTCCTGAACATGTTCCTTAACCACTGTAATATGTTTTCTTTCATCTTTTCTGCAATTGCAGCTACTTTGGCTTTTACTCTGATGTCCTCATTTCTTTGCCTGTCCCACAGTGTGTATCTTTCCAACAATCTCATTTCATTTTTATCACCTTTAGCTTCCTCATCTGTATTGTCTTTATTAACCAGGTTTCTGTAGCATATACACCACCGTTTTGTATACCTTACTTTTCAGCTTCTTTGGCATTCTTCTGTCATACACTAAAACTGACACTCTATGCCAGTTGGCTGCAGCACCTCTGATTCTAGCTTTGACCTCTTCATTCAGACTTTTCTTCTCAACCACCTCTCTCAAACACATGAAGCTGCTAACATGTTCCACTATCTTCTGTTCATTCTCAATTCTCAGCTTCTTCTGATTTCCCCAATTTGCTGCCATTACCAGTCTTATCTGCACCTAGTTTCATCCCATGTGGCTTCAGTTTTACTTTATTCCATTCCCCTAACCATTTCTGAAGTAACTGCTCAGAGAGAGTCTGCCTGTAATGCCAAATCGTCTGCATACAGCATACTTACTGAGCTGTCCCCTTCAATCTGTTTGCTAATGTAATCCATCACAAGTATGAACAGCAGTGGGCTCATAGCTGAACCCTGATGTACACCTACTCCCACTGAGAACCCCTCTGTGAGACAGAACATCGTTCATACTTGAGTTATTGGATTTTTGTACATAGCCTGCACTAATTCTACCACTGTTTCTTGGATTTCGAACAACTGCAGGACTGCCCAAATCAACATCTTGGGACCTTGTCATATGTTTTCTTAAAGTCTACGAATGCCCAATTGGACCCTTTCTTAATCTTTAGCCTCTTTGCAACTATCTGTATCACTGCAAAAATCAGGTCATTTGTGCTGCTTCCTGATCTGAATCCAAACTGCTCATCTCCCATCTAATTTCTACTGCTCTGTGTATCTGTTTATCAATCAACTTTGGGCGGCATGATGCCAGGGCACTTCTATGGGCTAGGCTTGTATAGGCTACAGGGCCATTAGCCTAGTACCCATGTATGAACCTATGAACCTACGAACACTGCTTAGAACTTTCATGGAATGTGACCATTAGAGAAACAGTTGTCAAGGAATCCTACTACTGAGAGTAGCTGATCACCAAGATAATATAATCCAGATCTAAAGATGTATTAGTCCCCTTGTATTCAGTAGTGATTAAATCATTACCATATATACCAAATAGATGGAATGATCTAGATGTTCCTAACTAAGAATATCACAGAGTTAAGTTCTCTAAGCTACCAGAAAAGAATAGAAGCCCTGTTCCTCATGAGTTCTGCATTGGAATTGGTTTGTCATTTCAAGAGCATATGCAGGAACTCCAAAGTGGTGCACAGATCAGGGAAAGATGTGAAGCATATCGATGGAATACATCCATGACCCTGATCACTGAAACTTTATAGTGCAGCATTCTGTCTGTCAACCAGGGATAGAGATGGTGTGGAACTGTGGGAAGCAGAACATGTAGTCTCATCAGGCATTCCAGAGGTGGGGCTTGATGAACATCATTAACAATGACTGAGAGGTTGGCCAAACCCTGGTGTGGTGGCTGCTGTGCCCCTTGGTGGCAGAGATGCAGCCCCTGGAATGGAATGTGGAACCTGTGTGAGCCTGGCCTGTGATCATCTTCTATGTATCGATACACTTGCACATCTGTGGTTAATGTGACCTGTAAATGCTCAAAGACGGTCAGTTGCCACCTACCTTATAGAGAGCATTTGGATCCCAAGTGGGTTATCAATAACTTGAGCATGCATGTTTTGCTCTACATCACTATATAATAGGCCATTCTGCATGTGTTGTGGATCATTCAGTCATCCATACAGATATTGCATGCCCTCATGCAGACCACACAGCATGCTTACCATCTCTACAATGGATGTGTAGAAGCTGATTAGTTGTGCATCAGTGACCTCTGCATGGGCTGATTGATGATAAGTGTGATACCTAGATAAGGAAAATACCTGGTGTCATGATTGCGATACCCCCTGATATGCTTCTCCTCTATATTGGGAGCATGGACATCAAAGACACTGTGGCTTTCTGCTGTCATCTGTGTCGGTGGCTCCTGTGCAGTCTGGGTGGGGCTTACACTGACAGATCATTCAGTGCAAAACATAAGTGATGCCAGAAGCTCAGCCTGCCAATCTGCCATCACCTCATATGTGGGATATGTAGACATGTACTCCAATGGTAGCATTAGTGACAGTGCTGCTGTGTCATCTAACTTTCTTTATGCACATATTGCCATCATCTTCAGCTGCAAGTGATCTGCTGTCATCAGGTGTGTATTACCCTACTGTGTGAACTATCTGCCAGTGGGACCAGTGAAAGCACAAAGATAGCATACCTGTATGCCCTCATTCTGTGGCAAACATACTAGTACTTACCGGGTCTATAAATAGCATATAAGCACATGCATGCCTAGTGGTTCAGGAGTTGCAGCCCTGATACCACTGGCAAACGTATATGTGAGGAGTTCTGGCTGAATGTCATTTTCACATGAGTCAGTGTACAGGGTGGAGGCAGAGATTAGAAAAGCATGTTAACCTCTCACTATCATCATTATCAATCCAATTTTTCACATTTTGCATATGCAGTTGGGGATGTTGTGTGAACTGTCGCCATCTCTCTCGATTTAATGCCACACTACTAGCCTCTATGCAGTCATGTTTAATTGTCACAGGTCTTCTCTCACAATGTTGAAGCATCTCTTTGCTTTATGCCCTTGTTTCCTCTTGCCTACTTCTTGTCTGTCCCAAATCTGCATCACCAGATTGTATTTTGCTTTTCTGCATGTGCCTAAACAACCATAATCTATTCTCTTTTACCTTCTCTGAAAAGGAGCTACTTTGGCTTCTGCTCTGATGTCCACATTTTTTCATTTGCCCACAGTGAGCATCCTATCACCCATCTCAGACACTTCATTTATATCACTGCTAGCTTCCTAAACTGCTCTGCCTTTACTGCCATGGTTTCTGTACCATATAGTAGTAATGGTTGTACCACTGTTTTGTACACCTTATTTTTCAGATTCTTTGTTATTATTCTATCATACATTACCCCTGACACTCTGTGCCAGTTCTTTGCAGCTCCGTGATTCTAGATTTGACACCCTTATTTAGACTTCCCTTCTCCTCAAGGACCCCTCCCAGATACTTGAAGCTATTAAACTGTTACATGATCTTTCCTTCTATCTCAGTTCTCAGCTTCTTCAGATTTTCCCTATTTATTGCTAATGGTTCACACTGCCTACCCTGACCTGGCCAAGTCATTTAACACATTACCCCACTCAGGCATTGTTGACAAAATGAGGAGGTTAGGTACAAACTTGTATGTCACCTGCTGGATGGCCAACTGGCTCAAAGACAGGACCCAGGAAGATAGAACTGGGGAATCCACCTTTACAAAGAGGCCAGTCACAAGTGGAGCCTCTCAGGGATCAGTCCTTGGACCGCTACTTTTTGGCATTAACTTCTCTGTAGTCAATGCCAATGTCATTGGTCTCTGGCTGACTAAATTTGCAGATGATTGCAAATTAGGAGCTATCATTGAATCCCACATTAAATCAAATGTTCTCCAGGAGAGGGTGACACAAACAAACAACTGGTGTCAGAGCCATAGACTAAAACTAAATGCCAAGAAACGCATTTTGGGAAATCATCCATCCCTGGTAGCTATCATGCTGACAACACACCATTTAGAGTTGACCCAGTTAGTTAGGGACTTAGGGACACACATAGATAGTAACCTAGCCTTTGACTATCATGTGTCTACAGTAGTGAGGAAATCATTCTATGTTGCACAATTTATAAACAAAGGTATGACATCTAAGTTCAAAGAAGTCATTGTTCCATTGTATTCGGCATTCATCAGATGTATGATTGAGTACAATGCCCCCTTTGGTATGTACTTAACCAGGCATATCCCACAATTGGAATGTCCACAGAAGATCCTCACTAAAAGGATACAGAATATAAGTAAAATATCCTATGCAGACTGCCTCAAGGCCCTATCCCTGTATTTTGTCTCCTACAGGCTGTTGAGGGGAGATTTATGCCTGGCATACAGGGCATTGCTAGACGCCATCCTGATAGTCCTCCTGCATATCCACAAAACAAACAGCACCAGAATTACCTGTTCTAAAGACTTAAACCTTGCCTGTGATATAAATAGTACCTGCTGGAGAGACAAGTATGTATCCCAGATACTACTCTGTCTATGGAACAGGCTCCCCATCATGTGAAGCAGAGTTCCTCCCTAATTCAATTCAAGTGCAACTTGGACAATTGGATGGGGAACAGGAAACTGATCCCTGGTTTGGCACCAATGTCTCTAATGGACACAGGCACCCTGCAAATGGTTCATCTCCCAGGTCCCTGCCTGTAAATGTTTCATCTTCTAAACTCCTACTTACACATATCAAGGGTATCAGAACCTGCCAGAAATTTGGGATGCATGTCTAGATTTAAAAAAAACCTTTTGGTCATTAGCCTAGTAAACACCTATGAACCTATGACCCTATGAACAACTCTCTAGCCTGCCCTCAGTTTCATTCAATGTGCCTTCTGTTTTGCATTCCATTCTATTATCCTTTGCTGAAGTTCTTGCTTAGACTCCTTTAATGCCACACCATCTGCATATAGTAGTTTTGCTACTCTATCCCCTCTGACCTGTTTGCTTATGCAATTCACCACCAGTAGGAGCAGCAGTGGGCTCAGAGCTGAGACCGAACACTGTTTGTGCTTGAGTCATTGGTTCCTTGTACATGGCCTGCACTAATTTTACCGATGTTTATGGGACTTTGAACCACTGTAGGACTGCCCTAATCAGCTTTCTTGGGACAGTGCAATATGCTTTCTCCAAGTTTAGGAATGCCCACTTGGACTGTTTACTCATCTTTGGCTTCTTCTCAACTGTCTTCCTCACTACAAACATTGGGTCATTCATTCTGTATCTTGATCTGAATCTGAACTGCTCATCTCCCATCTTATTTTCTACTACTCTGTATATTTGTTTATAAATTACCTACTCCAGAACT
Organism: Protopterus annectens; assembly: GCF_019279795.1. Taxonomy (NCBI): domain Eukaryota; kingdom Metazoa; phylum Chordata; order Ceratodontiformes; family Protopteridae; genus Protopterus; species Protopterus annectens. Next base: position 1,070,969,559 of record NC_056733.1, read on the forward strand.
TTCATACAGTATAACTGGAGTTTGATACCTCTGTATGTTCACAGTTGTGAATGTCCCCTTTGTTCTTGTAAACGGGAACTACTATGTTTAATCTCAAGTAATCTGGGATACACATTTCTCTCCACATTGCTATGAGTATGATCAGCAGACATTTCTCTCTTTTCTCACCCATCTTGATCATATTTGCTATGACATCATCTAAGCCTGCTGCTTTCCCTGACATCATTTTCCTTAGTGTTGTTCTTACTTATTCTGTGCTGGGCTCCTCCTCTTCTTTTAATGTAGGCTATCTGTGGACCACATCACCTTCTGTGGGATGCTGGGATTATCCTTCCATGTGTTTTTGATGTCCTGTGGATTGGTGAGCTGGTTGTTGCAGGCATCTATATCAAGGGTTTCTGAGTATCTTCGTTATCTTTCTCTCTTTGCTTTGCAATCTGATATAGTTTCCTTGTGCTATCTACTGGGTCACATTACAGAAGTTGTGCTATCTACTGAGTCACATTACAGAAGTTGTGCTATCTACTGAGTCACATTACAGAAGTTGTGCTATCTACTGAGTCACATTACATAAGTTGGTAGAGTGCCTCTGATGCCTTGTTCTTTGCTATTGCAATTCTTCTCTAAGCATCTTTGTTAACTGACCAGTGTTCCTTTCTAGCTTGGTCCCCGTTTTCTATCTCCCACTTTTATCTGTACTCCTTTTTTTTTATAACTTCCCCGACTTTTGCATTCTACCATCAGCTTTACTTAAGTACCTTATTTTTATTATGTTGTTATTATTATTGTTATTATTATTATTATTATTATTATTATTATTATTATTATTATTATTGTTATTATAGAAGTTGCCAAAGAAGCCGAAAAGTAAGGTGCACAAAGCAGTGATGTGACCAATACTACTGTATGGCACAGAAACCTGGGCAGTAAAGGCAGAGGCAGTTGAGGAATCTAGAGGTGATAGAGGTGAAGTGTCTGAGATGGGTGGTAATATGCACACTGTGGGACAGCCAAAGAAATGAGGACATAAGAGCTGAAGCTAAAGTAGGCCCAAATTGCAGAAAAGATCAAATAGAACAAGTTATGGTCATTTGGATACATGTGCAGAAAACTAGAAGACAATCTGGTGAAGAGGGCAAGAGGAAATGAGGGTGTCTAGCAAAGAGGTGGATGGACTGTGTGAGAGAAGACCTGTGACAGGCAGGCATGAGTGTTAAAGATGTAGGAGAGTGTCACTGAATAGTGAGATATGGAGACAGCTGACATGACATCCCAGCCCCATGTAGAGAATGGGAAAAAGGGAGCTGATGATGATGATGAAGATGACAGAAGGTTGTGTAATGTGGGAGTGGTTAAATGAATACTATGTGAACAATTTTTTATACAAAAAATGCCCTTTTTGACATGACTTGCAGTTATCTACATCTACATGAATTACTACCTGAGTTCATCAACTCATCAGATGAATCTGTAATGGGGTGGCATTTACAAAAGTACTACCTGTGTACACTTCATTTTTCATGTTGCAGTCACCTTTCTGCATTCAGCAAGGGCCCTATCACTGTGCTGTATAGGGCTCTAGAATGAAAATGTGCAGCACCAAATAGGGTTGGCCTTGCTGAATGCTAGTAAAGCAGTTTTCAGGAGAAACACATGATAATTACACATGTTCTCTCTCTCTCTCTCTCTCTCTCTCTCTCTCTCTCTCTCTCTCACACACACACCCCAGCTCTGCTCCAGGAAGGCATCTACACACCTAATGACTCCAAAAATTGCTTGGCCATGAAGATCAGCATGGCTGAACCCCCATCGTGTCTTAGAATTGAAAATGGCCAGCAGTCCATGTTCAACTACCAAACACAACTGTGCTACAGGGATTAGGGATGGGTGGAACCACAACACACCAAGGATAACTTATCTGTGAAGTGCCTTAACAGCACAGGCATCAGTACAGAAACTGGAGGGATGGGGGCAAAAACTAGTCACCAAGGATGCATCTCATGTAAGTGTCTGAACACCACTGGCATCAGTACAGGGATTGGGGTGGCGGAAAATGCTACAATCAGAGCAGGGATACATTTTACTTACATGCCATAACAGCCTGCACATCAGTACAAAGACTGGGTGGGAGGGAAACAGAAGTCTCCAGGGATTTTACAAATGTGCCATAAAGGCACATAAGCTATTATGGTACTTGGAGGGGGCACACTAGCCATTAGGGTAACAACAAGTGTGGCATAGCTGCACTTAAACTATTATGGTGATCAAGTGTGGAGAAACATAGAAAGAAGAAAAGTGATGGGGCCAGGTAGAGGGACTGTGCTACTAATGCGTGTGCATGAGAGTGTGTGTCCTTTTGTTTGTGGAAAAGTGACTGTGTGGAAAAATGTCAGTGCCTACATAAGTAGTTGTTTACTACCTTAATGCACAGATCAGCAATACATGTAGTAACTGCAATGCATAGATGTTTAAATTAGCTCTGAATGAGGTCTTACATCATTGTTAGGTCATTTAATGAATTCTCAGGACAGTGTAATTGTGAACTGAATTATGACAATGTATGTATGCATGCATGTATTAAATAATTTATGTATTAAGTCGTTGTTAGGTAACTGGGGTACAGTACTCATCCTCATTTTTTTTCAGCCCATGGCTAAAATAAACAAAAAACAATCAAGCAAAATTAAGAAAATAGCATTACTTTTTTTATTAAAGTACAATGAAAGACAATAAAATTATGTCTGAGATAATATTAGAAAACCTGCTTTTGTTTCTGTTAATCACAGGCAATATGCACTGAATAATGTGAATCTCTAGTAGAACTGCAAGGGTTCATCATCACAGTCAAAATATGGCAACACAGTAGTAGAGAGGATGACATGGTTGCCTCAGAGTGTTTGATTCTCCCAAGTGATCTTTGACCAAGGTCATTTCTGCCTTGTGATTTCCTACCATGCTATCTGATTTCTTCCCATGTCTCAAAGACATATAATACCTAAACTAGCAATCCTCCAAGTCCCACATAGATGAGAGTCTAATGTATAATTCTGTGTGGTAGTGCATTTTGCAGTGTGTTCACATCTTCTCTAGATTATTTGCTCTGCTTTGTGGAACATAAATGCCAGGTAAGATTCCAGATCTCCCAAACCTCAGAATTGTTAAAGTGGGTATTGAAAGAATTAATGAATGAATGATAAAGGAATAAATGTAGTAAGTACCTTATCCTGTCATTATAAGACATTTAAAAAATGACATTAAAAAAAAAATTACATTTTCTTTTAAGGACAAAAAGAACAAATGATTAAATGTTTCCTTCCTCGTGAATAAAATTGTATTGCTATTAATATATCTGCCAACATCTTTACAGTGTACTATGCTAGGTATCACAACTGAGTTGGAGTTTATTTTCACATAATGCAGCTACTGGCTTGAATAATAAATTATACTGAATAAGAAAAAAGTTCACATGTCTAAAATCTGTTCGGAAAATCAAACTGCCTTAAGAACATATTGGATATGTGAAATAATGACTTCTGATTAGGCACTTGGCATATTTCATCACTTTTCATTTCCCATTCCTTCAATAACATCAATAAAAGAGTTTGTTTGTACTTATCCACAATGCCTCACAACAAGCGGTTCTCCGGTTCAATTCTCGGCTAGGTGCCTTCTGTACGGAGTCTGCATGTCCTCCCTATGGTCGTATGGGTTTCCTCCGGGTGCTCCGGTTTCCTCCTACATCCCAAAGACATGCAGTAGGTGGATTGAACACTCTAAATTGGCCCTAGGTGTGAGTGTGTGCATGTGTGTGCCTTCTGTGGACAGTTGGGCGCCAGCCTGGCAACTCGACACCGTAAAACTCCACTGCCAATCATGAGCAGACAGATGATCCGCTGTGGCGACCCCTAACTGGGAAAAGCTGAAAGAAGAAGAAGAAGAAGTTTATACTTATCCGCAAAGAGGGTAGACAATGATGATAGAGATGAAAGGGACTCGGTTATTAAACATTCACTACAGAGTTAATTGTACAAGCAGACTTAAAATACATCTTATACTGCATAGACATGGCCAAGGTAACTGTCTGTTCTACTAAACTGCAACAACTAAATATATGTATAAACATAACAAAGATAGTTAAGAGGAGTGGGACTAAACATGGAAACCATTTTGTTTGGTAGCTGAGAGCAGAATTCTGAGGGTGTAGTTCACTTTTTAAACACTATACAGATCTAGAGTTTGTAAGCATAAATGAAGGAAAATAGGACAATGGAATGCTGAGGGTTATTTTTAGTACATGCATCTGTTTGCAGATTAAAACTGTATTATCTAACAACAGATTTGTGGAAAGAGCTTTTTGCTGAATAAAAAATTTCTCTCAGAACTGCAGTTCTATTTTTAAAAAGAAAGATTAGTGGACAGAGGAAGGAAATTTACCAGGTGACTGCCAAAACAACTGTATTCTTTTAACCTTTGGTTAACAACCTTTTACAGCTGACCAGTTAAACTTAAATTGCAACATTACAAGAATTAACTGCCTCAATCTCTGCTGGCCTTACTTGCCAGAATGACTCCTGACATGGTTGTCAGCATGAAAGCAAAGTACAAAATAATGTTAAATACCGATTATGGTACAGAAAGTATAGTTAACTATATATAATCTTAAACATCCTGATTTATTTTTTTGACATAGGATCATAGTAGGTTACTAGGCTAATGACCCTAGGACCCTTACTAGCCTAGCCAAGTTCTACCCTTATTTCCATGATTAGCACCTATCACCTCTGTCCAAGAGGGACATAGGTGGACCCCCTGGGGTGAATTTACGGTTACCCATCCAATCATCCAGATTGTGTTTGAAGAGGGCCATTGAGGAGCTTTGCTTGGCATGAAGCGGGAGTCTGTTCTAAAGGTGTGACAACATCTGGGAGACAAATCTGTCCCTCCAGCAGATTCTATTAATGTCACATGCCAGGTTAAAGCCATTAGAATGAGTAACCTATGTACCATTTGATTTACAGATATACAGCATTTCCAATAAAGCAGGGTCAAAGATTGTCTTATATGCAAGGCAGAGATCGCCTCTGAGTAGTCTGTATGAAACAGGATAAAGTGACAGTGATTTCAGATGATCCTCATAGGACAAATGCTGAAGACCTTCAATTTTCCTTGTGAGGAAACTTTGTGGTCTCTCCAATTGCTGCAGGTGCTTGGAAAGGTACATACCAAAAGGATCATTGTACTCAATTACTGGCCTGATGAGAGAAGAGTACAGGGAGGCTATAACTTCTTTTTTTATAGAGGCAATGCACTTACTTATGAGATGAGCAATATAGAATGCCCTTCTTACCACTGTAGAGACATTATGATCAAAGTTAAGGTTGATGTCAACCTGTGTGCCCAGGTCTCTTACCACTGAGTGCGTACTTAGGGTGTTGTTATTGATGTAGTAGTTAGCAGGAACATCTCCTTTACCAAAAGGGATGATAATACATTTTTTTGCATTGAGTTTAAAGCCATGACTTTGGCACCAGTCATTTGTTTGTGTAAGACCCTCTTGTAGGATGTTGATATAATTTGGAGATTCTATGACCACCCCCAGTTTGCAGTCATCAGCAAGTTTTGTCAGCCACAGACTTTCAGTTCCCAGGACAGATGCCTGTGGAACACCACTTGTTACAGGTCTGTTGTTGGAGGTGGAGTCCCCTATTTTGACTATATGGGTTCTATCAGTGAGCCAGTTAGTGACCCATCAAATGTATGGGTTGATACCTTGCTGGGTGAGTTTGTCAATTAAGCCTGAGTGGGGAACAGTGTCAAAAGCCTTGGCTTAGTCTAAGTAGGTTGTATACACAGATTGCCCATCATCAAGGGCTTTGGTGACTGTCTCAAAGAAGTCCACTAGGTTTAACAATTGCTATGATGGCTTGGTGGTTAACTACTTGACTATAGTGTACAGGGTCCTGAGTTTGAGCCTTGCAGAGGCAGTTTATTTATCCAAATCCCATTGAGCTACGCGCTCGAGAGACTTGAACCTTAGCACTGAAATAAATAGGACATGCTGGAGGGACAGATTCATAACCCAGAGGCTCCCTTCACTCTGGAATAAAATCCCAGTCCAGGTTAGGCAGAGTCCCTCATTGTCTCTCTTCAAGAGGAATCTTGATGAGTGGATGGGAGATCGTAGGTTTACCCCAGGTATCACTTCTGTGTCACTGTTAGACAGAGGCACAGTATACTAACCTCAAAAAAGAGCATAGCAAAATTCATTTAAAATGGATGGCAAAAGCCAAACACACTCTGTCTAGGCTTATAAATGCCCTAGTGCAGATAGCCTAGTATGAACCTATGATCTCCCTTTCACAAATGCAAATTAAATAAGGTCAGATGTTTGGAGGTTACTGATATGTTTGTTGATAAGGTTCATGATGATTCTCTTCATAGCCTTGCAAATAAGGCTAATCAGGCTAATAGGTCTATTGTTCCCTGGGGTCAATGAAAGCACTACCTTTGTGGCACCTTTTTTTTAGAAAAAACTGCTAAAGTGTGAAAAAGAGACAACTGGTATCACATATTTCATGTCACTGATAGTCAAAATTAAGCCCACTACTAACAGAAAATCAAGCAGTTTTTCATTTACTTGTCTTATGGCAGTTTGCATTTGCTCAATAATTCTTCTGTCATGGTAGTCAGGAAATGCTTTCAAAAAACATCCAGCTTTATCAAAAATCTGACTTTGTTTTCTAAAACAACATGAGGGATATGAGCTAGGACTATGATTTGTCATGCCCATAGTGTAGAAAAAGTCATACTTGAGGCCCGCAGTCATAATTAAGGTACCATCAATAACCAATGGGTGCTACAGTGCTAACTTGGGGAGGGGTACCGGCTTTTTCTATTATCACAACACATTCAAATGCAACTTCATTTAAACATTTGCCTTACTAAAAAAGGTCATAGAATATGTATACTAAATTTCAATTTCTCACTTTCCCTTGACTTAATTTAAATCAAATTTATTTTTTTCTTTATTTTTTGTTTAGAGAAAAGTAAATTAATCTAAGGAATTTTTTCAAGCTGACCCGGGCCAGTTAGGCAAATGCAATGAATGAAATATGCAACCAAATACAGACACTGTTACAAGAATACGAATATAACAAATAAAAATATCCAGGTATTTACTTGTTTTTCTTTGGTTCTTTACTCCTAAAACATTTGGTTTGTTGCCTGTCATTGGGGATTGATGTCACTAAATAATTATATATGTTTGAGTTTCAGAGTTTTATTTCCTTCAGAAAATGTATGCTAACACAAATCATTTTATTTAAGCAAGTTTGTAATTTTATAAGAGCGATAATTAAATGCTGATCATATTTTTGAGCCTTTATTCCCTCTTAATTGTAGGCTTTATTCAGATTTCTTCAGCTGAAAGATGAGAGGTATACTAATCTCTTTATTACTGATGCTGCCAGTGGTCAGTCTCACTCAGTCACACACACACACACACACACACACACACACACACACACACACACACACACACACACAAACCTCTGCTTTAGAAAATGTATGCTAACACCAAGTAATATTCATGTAACATTGTGAATTTATAACAGCAATACTTAAAATATGTTCCTATTGTAAGCCTTTCATTCATGTTTATTTCAGGTTTATCGAGCGTACTTCTCAACCTCTTAGCACAAGAAATCTGGACATAGCCAGAAATAAGTGGGGGGCAAAAGGTCAAAAATAGGGACAGATTTTAAATATTGTTATTATAAACTTTGAAAGTTGCTTGAATGATAGGTTTTGTGTTACCATGCATTTCCTGGACTATATGAAGTCTGAAACTGAAATGTGTGTCATTATTTAGTAACATCAGTCCTCAGCAATTTGACAAAAAAGCATGTATTTTATGAGGAACAGACCAAAAAAATCAGGCAAAAATCAATAGAGTCTGTAAAAATCTGGATAGTTGAGAGGTATCCAGATATGTTGAGCTAAGTGGCTGAAAGGTGCACACACCTCTTTACTGCTGCTGCTAGGGATCACTCTCCATCTTCTCTGTACCACACACACACACACACACACACACTCACACACACACACACACACACACACACAGTCTCTTCTGCTTTCATGCACGCATTCACTAACATACATAAACACAGTCATACACACACACACACACACACACACACACACACACACACACACACACACACACACACACACACACACACACACACACACACAGTCTCTTCTGCTTTCATGCATGCATTCACTAACATACATAAACACAATCATACACACACACACACACACACACACACACACACACACACACACACACACACACACACACACACACACACACACACACACACAGAGTCTCTTCTGCTTTCATGCACGCATTCACTAACATACATAAACACAATCATACACACACACACACACATACACACACACACACACACACACACACACGCACACACGCACACACACTTGCACACACACACACACACACACACACACACACACACACGCACGCACGCACACACACACACACACACACACACACACACACACACACACACACAGTCTCTTCTGCTTTCATGCATGCATTCACTAACATACATAGACAAACATAAACACAATCATACACATACATGCACACACATACACAAAGTATAAAACAGTAGCTCAACTGATCTCTCACACTCATATATGCATACACTTTCACACTTTCACACACATGCACACACATTTTTTTTTTATTTTACTTTACATTTTATTTTATTTTACACTCAGTGAACAGCAAAAGTGCTGCTTAGCGAGCATAAAGTAATGGCGGCCATTAGTTTTTTTATCAGTCCGAGCTCCACAGCAGCTTGATTCACTGCCATGAATCATTGGACTTGTTTCAAACATTACCTGTAGATTAACACCCTGCTGGAGTATACTCATTTGCCAGTCGATAAGATCTACAGGTCACCCATTTTGTAAGCAAGCAATAATGCCTGACAGGGAGTGTTAATGCATAATTAACACCTGTCCAGAGGTGTAATGAGGTCCAATGCCAAACAGACCCTGTTGGATAAAATTTCCATGTGGAGAGCAAAGAAATATTAGGCTTAAGCATGATTTCTAAATATTTCTTAGATTTAATTACTGGTAAGTAGGGTCTAGTGGCATCACAGTATCACAGCATGTGATACTGATTACATTCTTAAGACTCTGAAGGATACTAAATAGCACTATATTCGTTTTTACTGTATTGATTGTAAATGTATTTGTTATGAGCCAGTTTCATAGTACCTTGAAATCCTCCTGCAATACCTTGGAATGGAGTTTGACACCAAATGTTTGCCAAATATGTCAATAATTATGTCTTTTTCATAAAGAAGACATTTTGTATTAGGGACATCACAGCACAGATGACTGATAAAATGTAAAAATAAGAGTGAGGCTAAAACTGAACTCTGATGGGCTTCCATAAATTCAGAGTTTGTTTCATTTTGGAATTGAAGCCTATTACAATAAATGTTCTATCCAACAGCTAGTTTTTAAACTATAAATTTAATTTGTAAGAGAAACTGCAGGAGGATAATTATTCTGGTAGCTTGGCATGGTTTATTGTCTCCAAGGCCCCTTTCTTGTCTAGAAAAATATTACTGATAAACAGCCCGTTGTCAATATTATTGTAAATTGGGCTGTCGAAGGAGAATACAATAATGTATACTATAATTTGAGCAAATGCCATGCTGACTGACTACTGAAATATAATATCTGATAAAGTTATCTAGAATTTGATTATGAATTTATTTTTCCATAAGTTTAGGCTGTCAAGATGACAAAAGTTTGTTATGGAAAGACCATTAGCTACACTGGAAGAGGAGGATCTTTATGTAGTGCAATAAATGACGTGCTTAAAGCTGTGGAGGATAGAGCAAGTTGTAAATGCCACGTATTAGGATTTTAAGGAAGATTATGGTAAAGTCATGCTTATAGGTGAAGATGAGTTTATGTAAAAGACTTTGGACTTCTGATGAACTTTGTTTAGTTTACTACTGATTTAAAAGCATATTAAAGCTAAAGCCAATGCATCACAAATCATAAATGCTAGCCCTACCAGACAGATGTGAGAATTAAAACTAATATCCTAAAGCCAAACTACATCAGGGATATGTAGTAAAAGCACCTTAATCAACCCTAACAATAGTAAGATATTTCCAAAAATACTGCATCTACTTTACTTAACAGTAATCTGATAAAGAACACTAAAGATATTAATGTTATTCAGTCACCCACTGTTACAGCAACTATGTTTAACAGCACACAACTAGAAACTATTTGCAGTCCTTTGCATAAACACCTGCAATACCGATCACTCTTTTTAAATAAGTGAGCAGTCCATTCCTAAGAGGCAGAGGTAAAGCAAAAATGCTGAGAACAATGTAGTAAGCGACTGCCATTTCTAATGTGCTTGTCCTACTTCAACACATTTCAACCTTTCACACCTCTGTTCCTTATCAGATTTATTTCTTCTCACTGATTCCAAGATATTTCTGGATGGCTTTTGTGAGTGCCAATACATTGTATATGCTGTTGCTAGCACAGGTGTAGCTGGCACACTGTGTTCATTTGTGGAGAAAGACATATGGCAATGCCCCTTATAGGTTACAGGGGTCTACCTGATAACACCGACATGCCAAAACACCAACAACGAAATAACTGACACGACAAAACCGAAAGTTCAAAAACACGAAACTTCACATGCCCGACAAACCACAATCCCAACAATCAACAAAACAAATATCTTTCCCGAAAAACACATAAACAACACAAGCACACCATAAAGCTTACAAACCTACACTAAACCTTACATACACAACTATCTATGCACTAACCTTAACCCTAACCCTAAGGTCCGTCACTATCGCACACTTACCTTACCCGCACCCTAACCCTAACTCACTTAATCCGCCCCTAACCTTAAGTCTGTCACTATCGCACACTTACCTTACTGGCACCCTAACCCTAACTCACTTAATCTTCTCCTAAGCCTCAAGTCCGTCACTATCGCACACTTACCTTACCTGCACCCTAACCCTAACTCACTTAACCCACCCATAAACCTAAAGTCCGTCACTATCGCACACTTACCTGACCTGCACCCTACCCTAACGTCCACCACTATCACACACCTACCTTACCCACACCCTGACCCTACCGTCCGTCCCTATTGCGCACTTACCTTAACATGTCAGTGTTCTCAGCATTGGGATTCTCAACTTTTGGTCTTCTCTGTTGTCAGTCGTCTGGTGTCGATGTTCTCATTGTCGGCATTGTGGACTTTTGGTATTTTGCAGGTAGACCCAGGTTATAGGTCCAATTTCATGGGTCTGCTTCATTTTGATTTATATATGAGACTGGAGCAGATTCTGTTGTATTGGACCTAACATGGAGCAGTACAGATTGTTGTCTTAGCTATGGGCACCATATTTTCTTTCTGATTGACTATACCTAATCATAGTCGTGCAGTAGTTCCTGTACTTCTGCTTCCTTGCGCATACGGTTTGATTTGTAACTTTGCACTATACCCACATTAGCTATATGAGATATGTGATGTCTTATGTATTCCACACATGAAGTGGAATGGTGATTCTAGCAGCATAGAGGGTTTAGTGGCACCCTATTTCCACAGTTGCACTATGTACAGTGTACCCGTTATAGTTCATCATCACTAATGTAACGCTTCCATTTGTGTCTCCTTCTGCAGGTTGTGATGTTTCACCTCAGCTGCAGGCATATCAGCTGCCAGCAGTAATTGAGGCTAAGGTTAGTGAGTAGGGTAGCATACGTTCCATCCTATCACAGGCAGGTAGCCTGGGCCAGTCATCTTGCTTGGATCGGTCATAGCTGGAGTGTGTGGTGGAGGACCGAGTGATGTCACACTGGGTCCTGATGCCTCAAATCCTCCTGCAGCAGGTATTACACTTGCTAGACTGGTTAACTGAAGACATCAGGGCATGAGAGAAGAGTGTGGCTGATGCCTTGCATTCTCCAACCAAGACTGCTATTACATGGGTACCAGAAATGTCCCCCTGGGCTGGTCAGCAGCTAGAATACTACTTGAACCCCACCTTGTCACCAGCCATTTGTCTGCCTTCTGTTCATCTGTTTATATATTTCCCATGGCTTCCCCATTCATATCTACTGTTTCGTGTTTATTTTTGTCCTCCTGCTGCCTATCATCCCTCTCCTTTTGTCATCCATCAAGACCTTCATGCCTTCCCCCACATCTTTCTTTATGTTTCTGTTCATATAGTGCATGAATTTAACTGTGAACAATATGTGTTCTGCCTTCCCCAAGCACTGCTTTACATTACAGTGTTTCTGCTGTGTGCTCCTCTGCTTGCTGTATGCTTTCTCTACTTTCTTGTGGTCCTCTTTTTACCCTTTTAATGGAACCTTTAGGCTCTGCTATGAACTTTGTATGTCATTATTTGAAAAGTGTGTGAATGTTTAAAGATATTGCAGAAATAAATGATGTTCGATGGGATCATGGTTTTGATTTATTAATAATACAGAAAATTGTGTTATGGGGCTGCACTAAGCTACACCTATGGAGTGGAGACGGATGATAGAGTGAAACATTCTATCTGGGAAACAGGGAAAGAAGATCATTTTGATTTGGGATCCAACAGCTATGAAATGATAGTGGTATATGGAGGCAAACTCTACATGTACGCATGACAGCAAATTTGTATATTGGGATAAATGCAGTAGTTGTAAGTATAGATGATGTGTACCATCTAAGGAAAGAGTGTAATGAAGGGAAGGAAAGTCATGTGACAGTGAGGTTGCAAGTTTGATTTGTAATCAAATGATGCATTTCTTTAATGCACATGTAAGCCAAATGATTGGAAGGAGACTATAGTGGGGAGATTCAACAGTTAATACAATGAAAGTGATGTTAATGCAAAATGACTCCATGGCGTAGAGGGATGAAACCCTGACTATGACCCAAATGGAGAAAATGAGTAGGGTGGGGGAAGCGTCAAGCCAACACTGCCTCACCCTCCATGAGGGTAGGGATGTGGTGTGGCCTGCTATTATATTAGCATCTACTAGACACAGACAGAGACGGGTATATTGTACAGTGTGTACGGGCTGGGGATATGTGCTTGACTTTCCCAAACCATGTTCATATAGCAGCCTTCATGCGTGAGAATGTGCATGGTCACAGGGAAAGGAACTGTAGCCCCTTGCATCTATAAGTGCACATATCTGCCGAAAGACGGTACTTAGTTTAAATTATGGTAAAAACATTATGGCTACATTAATGCTTGTCTGGTGTTGCTTAAAACTGCTTTATCAGAATCTGTACCTGTATTTTTTTCTTAATAATTTTTAAGTGTGCTTGTACTAAGAGCTTTCATGTCCTTCATACATTTTCATCTTATGTCTCAGCTCTTATAGTGTTTCCATACTTTAAATGCTCCGAGGAATTTTTCTATATATTTTGTCTACTGCATATGATACATATCTACTATACCTGTGTCTGTTTCTCACACCATACCTTTATTCTACCAGAAATCCTTCCCTCCCTCAGTATATAAATGTTTACCTTTAGTTTAGACTCCTTTAAGGATACAGAACCATGAGATATATAGGTGACCTGCAATGGTGATATTGATTTGACTCTTCTGATCTCCATTATTATTTGTGGTTATCCTAGAGTGAATTATTACAGATTACAAAGAGTATCATGCCATGACACATCCCAGAAAGCCTGTCATTCATTAGTAGTTTGACTTTATACAGGACATACAGTAGTAGATTAATCCCATATTATGTTCAGTTATCAAATGAAAAGTCAGTCCACAGCAAGCCACAAGAAGTCCAGTAATATCTTAAACATTCTGTATGATGTGAACTTTGCACTCATCACTGAATACCAGGTTTAGCTATTACCTAAACAGTCTAGCTTGTCTTGGAGCCTGTGTCACATAATGGTCTAAAGATGGCATTACTGAAGGTGACAGCATTTTTAATCACAGTTACAGGTAATGGTTTCTTTTTGGATGTGTCAACATCAATGAACGTGTCAAGAGAGAGAATAAACAAGTTATAGATTTCCTCTTATTTCTACCAATTCAGTAATAGTAAGTTCTCTGTGTATGATTTTACAGTGTTCCTCACTGAGTCATTTTTTTTTCTTTTGGTAAAAACATTTTTATGAACATTTTTATAAGAGTAATAATATTAATCAAAATATAGAGGTACTGATACCTTTTTTATACAATGGGACAAGTCTAACATTTAGATTAAAGTACATCATTAAGACATCGATGAGAGATGGAATCCACACCTAAGCAAATTTATTAAATTTTAATACATAATTACTATCATATATGAATATATCTAAAATGATAACTTAAATGCATACTGATTGTTTTTACCACAAAGATGCTAGTAGATTTGATACAATTGTAATATGTAGAAAATAAAAAAGCATCATAATAATCCAAAACATTTTAAATGGTTCTGAAAAAACCTCATAAAACAGAGAAGGGTTATTATATTGTGAAATTTGCAAGATTATTTTGCAGAAATGTATATATTCAGAGAATATATATATTTTTTTTAATTTGGAAAGTAATTTACTAGCAGGCTCTTAAATATTTCAATGTAATTTTAGTGTGACCTTCCCATGACATGCTAGGCAAGTTTAACTAGATGACGATAACATAAAATTTTGCAAGCATAATCAGAATGATGAATATAATCACATACTTCTTCTCTGGGTATCTCACAAAAAGACAGAAAATGTGCAAGTTTCCTCAACAAATCAGTTTTATTATGTTTAGTTTTTAAATTTTATTTTGTAGTAGAAGCTATTATGTGTGCAAAAAATAGCTGTGCCATCTGGCTTTTTTTGTGAGTATTGATAATAAAAGGCCTTCTTGGAGGCCATGACATAGCAGCATTTTTATTATTTGTTATATGTGGTTGATGCTCTGTAAATATGATTTTTTACTAATTTAGTTAGACTTTTGACATGGATTTGTTGATAAAAATATAAGAACATTTAGATTTTGTTGTAGTGCATATCACATTAAATATTGCTGTATAGCAAGTGAAAGAATGCACATAAATGTATCTGACTATTGTGAGGGTTTTAGACATACGACCAGATTCAATAAATCGTACATGATCGATTTACATGTTATGCACAACTGATAGTGCACTGTTTTGGATTCAGTAAGAAGCTCTACACTGTGTGTAGAGATGCACAAACAAGGTAAACACCGTGGCATGCTAATTATAGCATTATAAGCTGAATTGCATGTTAATCAACCAGTCCAAGATAAAAGCACTATTAAACAAGCTATAAAGCAACTGTGTAGACTCAGTGCTGGTTTTAGCTGCGAATTCTAAAACCTATTGGAATACTCCCATAGAAAACAGTCTACACAGAAACAATGTTATGGGCTGCTGTTGCTTTAATTCATGCTTATGTGCAACAGGCTGAAGTCTATGCTGCTGCTGCTGTTACTGCTAATAGACCAAGGCCAAAAAGGAGAAGAGTTTTCAGGCCCCATTTAACTTATCACAATCTGCATGACATGGAAATTGTAGAGCATTACATGTTTGATGGAGACACACTACACAAACTCTATAACCTCTATTGTCCTCAACCCAGAGCCAGGGCAAACTGAGGGAACCCACACCAGTGGAGACAAAGGTATGTGTAGCACTTAGAAGTTTTGCTACAAGAACCTTTCAGAATCCAACGGGGGGCATTCTGGGGGTGTCACAGCCATCAGCATCTAGGATCCTCCATCAATTCCTGAATGCTATGCTCTAATATGACAGTGATCACATATATTTTCCTTGTACTCCTGAGGACAGGGCACACATTTGCAGGAGTTCTACTCTGTAGCACACCACATTTGCAGGAGTTCTACTCTGTAGCACACCACCCTGAAGTACTGGGTGCAATAGCTAGTACACCTATAGAAATTAAGGTACCACTCAGAGAACATGTTAGGCTCTACATAAATAGGAAAGACTTCCACTCTATTAACTGTCAAGTCACATGTAATGCCAAGGAAATCATCTTGAATGTGTGTGCTGGCAACCCAGGCAATTACCATGACTCGCATATATGGCAGAAATTCCAACTGTATCAGATGTTTACTAGGGGGATATCCCACAGGGTAATTTACTGGAGGATACAGGTTATTCACTGGAGCGATGGCTGATGACGTCCATCAACAATGCACACACACACACACACACACACACACACACACACACACACACACACACACTGAAGAATGCCATAATGAGGCACATAGTCAATCCAGAAATATCATACAGCATTTGTTTGGGCTGCTTAAGTCATGGTTTTGATACCTAGACACATCCGGGGAGCTCTGCAGTACAATCCATGTACATCTACCAAAATGTTCACTGTCTATGCCATGCTAAACAACATCATCCTGAGAAAGCAGATTCAGCAGGATCAACAAGTGGAAGGGGCACATGTCCCACCACCAAAGGCAAGATCACCACAGCCATACACAGGTGAGGAGGAGTCAGAGGAGAAACCAGAAGCTGACGTGGGTGTAGACAGACGTAGGTGTCCTCAATATGCCCTTGCTTTAGCTAAGAGGCAATGCATAGCACACTCTCTCAGCAGTGAGGGGCTAAAACCTGCATCCTATGCACATACATATAGTAACATTGATGCAGAGCAACACTCGCAACCTTTATGTACCCACATAATAGGTGCGTACTGCTAGCATCAGACTCAGTCCTGAACTACAGCTGTTGCAACTGCCATATTTACAAGGTAAGTACTGAATCTGGAGTGTAGTATGTAATGATATGAATGAAGGCATATCCTTGCATGTTGTTGCCTGGTAATATAAACAAGTAAAAGGTGGGTGATTTGTACAGAAATGACTTTAACATGTGCCAGCAGTGACTGATGTGACTATACGTTTTCTATCAAGTAGTAGGCCTCAAGCATCAAAGATTCACATAGTCATACCTCGCAAAAGTACTGATGTTAACCTGATGTCCTCACTTTAGCATCATGCCTTTGGACTGGAAAATCATTAAAGAGAGACGTTAGAAAGTAATAAGATGCATTTCAATTTCAGACTTCGCAACCCTTATAAGATCATTAACAATACTGATACAAAAATGTTTGAGTCTATCAACCAGCTTACTTTCTGAGACCAAAATATGTCAAAGGTACAATTAGCAAAACAACATCACAAATTCAGATACACTAAGCACTAAATCAGCTATGCACTCTGAGCATCAAACACAAATGTTGCATGTCCCTGAATCCAAAATATAGAAAACAAGGATTTTGCAGAGTTATCATCACTTGCACAGGGTGCAGGGGAGGGGTAGGAAGCTTAGGCTGGCATAAAAGGTTGGTGAGTGTGTGCGAATAAGAAAGAGAAGCAGGTAGACATTTGGATAAAGTAACAAATGTCCAGTGAGTCAAAATGAGCTTTAAGCTTCACAGCTGAACCATGTAACTGTTGGGTGTATGTCTGCATTGGTTCCCCAGGTGAAATTGGTGTGTGAGTGTCTGAATGAACACAGCCAAGCTCTACTCTATATCTTGGCATGTCAGGTGTGAGCCATGCATGGTAGAGGTGGCAGTTCATTGTTGTCGTAGCCAAACATGAGAGCTGGGTCTGCCAAGAGTTGCACTTGCATATCCATACCCATGGTCAGATGCACTGCTGCTACCTGAATGTGACTGATGTCTGCTGGATGAGCTCCCCTCATGAGGTTACCCATGATTACAATCCCATGGCCTGCCATGTCTGGGTGTGGACACCTGAACCACTGACAGAGGAGTGGAAGTACTGTCACTATGGGAGCATGATAGTGCATGGTCTCATCAGCTAACAACAGATGATGTTGCTGACCTACACCCACAAGAAGGCTTTCCCCCTGCCAGCAGATATTCCATCACAGACACTGCCCATTCTAATGTGTCATTCATCTGATCCATTAAATCAGCAACATGGCAGAGGCAGTCACATATGTCTGCCTGTGCCACATCTGCAACCTTAAGTATTTCTCTGGAGGACCTATGGAATGTGCATGTGCCTCCATGATGGCCCTAAACATACATCAAGCAGCATGGGAAGACACACCTGGATCAGATAGTGGATGGACTACAGGCCTCCTCTGAACACCCCTAACACCCCTCCTCTGTGGCACCTCACCTACACTTTGGCTATGGCCAGAGTCAACAGACACTGAAGCCACAGTGACCACACTTCCCTGATTGAATGTCTAACCTCCACCTAGGTTCATAGGTGTTTACTAGGCAAACAACCACAAGGGCCTTTTTAAGCCTAGCTATGCATCCTGAATCTCTGACAATTTCTGATACCCTTGATAAGTGTAAGTGTGGGCCTGGGAGATGAATAAATTACAGGTTACCTGTTTGCATTAGAGACATAGGTGCCAAACCAGGGATGAATTTCCAGTTCCCCATCCAATTGTCTAAGTTGTACTTAAATTGGGTTAGGGAGGAACTCTGCTTCACATGGATAGGGAGCCTGTTCCATAGACAGAGTAGTCTCTGGGATATATAACTATCTCTCCAGCAGGTCCTATTTATATCAAGGCAAGGTTTAAGTCTTTAGAACAGGTAATTCTGGCACTTTTTGTTTTGTGGATATGCAGGATGTCCATCAGAGTAGGGTCCTAAAATGCCCTGTATGCCAGGCATAAATATGTCCAATATCTGAGGGTTCACTGGAATGGGTTGGCATAGGCCTACTGGCTGTGTCCATTGGAATTGAAAGGGATGGCTGAATGCTAAGGTCAGTGTCAGATTCAACTTCTGCACCCCACAACTGTGCCTCTGTTTGGCCAACATTATCATCAGAGTCTGCTGATACTCTGACATCAGGTAGTAAGAGTCATACACTTCCACTGTCAGGATCACCTGTGAAAATAAGCAACTAGCACAAGAAAAAAGTTAATAGCTACACTACTATAGTCAAACATATTATAACAAGGTAACAGTGGTGCCACTACTACAAACAGTATAGCAATACACATAAAAGTCCTGACACCCACATCGCACATATTAATAAAATATATAAATTCTTTGAACTGCTTACCACTACTGACAAAAAAGATATTTGGCTTACTGTGTGCAGTTGATGCTATGCTCCCCATGGATGATGGTCCTGAAAGAAGTTAAGCAAAAGGTAAGGACATCATCACACAATTAAAAGTAACACAGGGGGTTAAAACTTTTGGCCCTTTATATATCTATTAATGATACTTATTAAGAACTTGGATGGCAAGTGCAACCTAAGCCCATGTGTAATCAATTGGAATGTTTTGTGAACTGTAGCAATCTACAACTCCCACCCAAACAAATTTATTGTTAAACAAAACTTACATATTGTGGTCCATATTTTACTATACAAGACTACTTAATTGAGATACATAAGCCTACCTGGAAGCTCTTCCTTGGATATACTTGTTCTCCTTTAATCAGTAGCAAGGACATGCTGTTCTGTATTTCCTTGGAGCTGGCTGGATCTCTGACAGTGGACAGGAACTTTTCATTTGCTGTTAGTGGTGGCTCTGTAGCAGGCCTCCTCCAGTACCCATCCAATTACAGGCCATTGCAACTGCTCTCTTCCATGCAAATGAAATCATGTCATTGGCTCTATGGTGCACCTGATCATATGTCCTGCTGTGGCTACCTACTTCTTTCACATCAGCAACTATCTGCTGCCAAATTTGCATTCTGCCTGATATATCTCCACATCCTCTCTCAAGCAGAAAGGCACCTTGTCACCTAAAGGCTTCCACAATGACTTGATGCTCAGGGTCATTGAAGGCTGTTTTTCAGGGATTAGAATACCTGGGTTCTACAGTCCTAAGTGACCCAAACCACAACAGAAGGATAATACACATAAGTACCAAATAACTAAAAGTCCTGTTTCCAGATAACACATAACAGGTCAACTTTCACTATTACCCACTGGAGAAATATAAAACAGTCTAGATACTGAAATATAAAAATGAATTGTGTGGTTGTAACATATGTTCTCACACAAAGGAAGGTTGGATGCAAAACAAGGAGAGTAACAATAGTAATATATCCTTGTTTGTGCCAAAACAGAAATGCAACTTTGCTCCCCACCTCCAAAAGAACAGGCAAATGACACATTTTGCTAACAAACCATCAGTGAAATGCTAAAATGCTATCAAATTAACTGTCCCTGAATCATGTCTACAGAGATAACACACAGCACTCCATTTTAAGCTGTTGCCAATCATGTGTACCCATAGCCAGCACCTAGAGATGTGCATGGTCCATCTTAGAAGGCTAACACCCCTGTGTCATTAAGAATATAAGACATTTCCCATTTCACAGAAATGACAATAGAAGACTGCACACAGAAAAGTTGTAACATTAGCAGTTGTGATGACAGTTAATAAGGCTCTGCATCTGAGAAAGTGAACTGCCCTTAAAAAGAAATGTATACAGATAAAAGTAGCATTTGCTAATGTAAATATATATTAACATATTTTTCTTCATAACATTTCAGCATATGCAGTGTATAGCTGAAAAATGCAAGCATACTTCTCAAGGCTAGTAGCGTTCTGCACGGATATATCCCAAAGTAATATCCTCGTCTGTGTTATCTACATAAACAACACTTGCCACTTTCATGTTTCCTAGCTATATGGTTCCCTATTTATGGTGCAGATTCAGGGCTGTGAGCATGGTGAAGATGCATATGAGGTGTGAATGCACTAGAAATGCTGAATCTCAATTACTTGGCTCAGTATAGTAGATGGAAACTTATCGCATGCACTCCCTCAGTGTTTGTTGCTAATGGATTGCAATTGTGAAGAATTACTGGTAAGAAGAAGGTAAACACAACAGCAATTCAGACTGTCCTACCTACAGTGGATGTGCCAGTTAAGCTAGACTTACAAAGTGTAGGTGTAATTGTATCAAGGTTGTAAATGTAAGTAAGGAGAACATATTTCACAGTTTCTGTTCAGTAACATCCAAGCTTCCCTTCAGTTCTTGATAACTGCATATTATTGCCATTTAATATCCTCATACATTTTAAGGACAATGATACAGTATGCCTTACAGACTGCATGTCTCAGATTACTGGTCAGATAAGACAAGCATGAGCAACAAACACAGAGAGATAAGACAGACCTGCATATTTGTAAGCAATTGGAATAAATTGTTGTGGGCAGCCGCAGTGGTGCAGCGGTTAGCATTGCTGCCTCACAAAAAGAGGTTCTCCTGTTCCATCCTCAGCTGGGGTGCCTTCTGTGCAGAGTCTGCATGTCCTCACTGTGGTTGCGTGGGTTCCCTCCGGGTGCTCCGGTTTCCTGCCACATCCCAAAGACATGCTGTAGGTGGACTGGACACCCTAAATTGGCCCTAGGTGTGAGTGTGTGTGTGTGTGTGTGTGTGTGTGTGTGTGTGTGTGTGTGTGTGTGTCTTCTGTGGAAGGTTGGGTGCCAGACTGGCAACTCGACACTGTAAAGCTCCACTGCCAATCATGAGCAGACAGGTGATCCACTGTGGTGACACCAAACTGGGAAAAGCCAAAGGAAGAAGCCATGAATTGTAGTGTGATCACTCAGTCCACTACATTTGAAATGAATACATGAAAAAACAACTGTCATATGTTTTGTTAGTACTGTGGAAGATGTTTCAGATGGTTAGATGCAGAATTCTTTCAGTTTCCTGCTACAAAGCTGTTTGTGTGGTAAAAAGTGATAAGACAACCTTACTCCCTTCTGAAGGTTCATTGGAATGAGAGTTCAAATCCTGATCCTGTGCAAAAATATTTCAAGTGTGCCAACAAAAAATGTGTAGTGATCATCTCACAGAATGCTTTTCTTCATGTCAACTAATTTTCCATTTTTATTTTATTTTTTTATTTTTTATGCCCGTGTTTGCACAGTGAGCAGCTTAGCACAAACAAGGGAAATGGAGAAATACAGTGAATGGCAGGTATAGCTGTGCTTATCTCATTTGTGCAATGCTTACAATTGCCTCAAACAGGATGCAGACAGAACACCTGCAGACGGGGAGTAGACAGTGTAAAGGTCAAAAAGGATGTGCTGTTACAATTTTTGCTTTCATTATGCAAAGCCATTAAATAATATTGCACAGCTGTTAGCAAGGTTCCTCAACACCTACAGCCATTGAACACCAGCAGACAGGATACAGAGAGTCAATAATTGAAAATGGATACATTCTATTAATTCTCTTTGGCACTGCACAAACACGCTAAGTGGTGTTGCATGGCAGTTAACACACAAAACTTAAGAATGAAAAGGAATTATGCAACTGTCATTTAACTATTCTTGTCAGCAGATGTAAATCTAGAGCTGTAATACAGATGATCCTGGGCTCAAAAACAGGAAGTGCAACATATTTTTACTGCAGTAACAGTCCAGCATGTGTAAGTGTACTGCTGACATACACATGGTCCTGAGTTCAAACACAGGACATTCCAGACATTTTGCTGTTGTTCCATTCCACATTATATTCAATCCCACTTATAATTCTTTAGATAATGGAGCTTATATGAATTATATGTATGAGGGATAAGACATCGTTATTGTGTTTTCAGATGTATGACTGAGAGTATACTATCTAGTATTATTCCTGTAAGCATAATTCTGCTATCTAGAGTTAGATGGTCTTCCCACTTAAATAAGACACTTGCACAAATTAATGTATATGCAATAACCTTGTCAGGTCACACACATATATAACACCTCAAACTGTCAGCTGTATGTATGTATGATTCATGATTATGTGTGAGCAGCACGTCTTATGTGGCAAATATGGAAAATCACCACTGTGGAAAAAATATTTTGCCCCGTATGCATAGGTTTGAATAACACAATTTAAAAATCAATTTTATTAGTGTATAAAGCCAAAATAAAAAAAATGTGTCAAGTCATGAATTTATGCCCCAGTGCATGTCTGCAAAATTAACTCATCTAACAGTTACCTTTCAATTTTACATATTTATTTCGAACCTACAGCAGCAAACACCCCTTAAACTAATGTCAAGTCTCAGATAAAACTTCCAGTTTCAAAAACTGCTTTCCTCCCTGCTTAACATTGTGCAAATGCCATTGGCATAATTTCTTGGGTTTGCGCACTACCAGTAAATGTAATAACAGGAATTGACAGGAAATAATTAGTTGCCATTGCTCTACTTTTGGTATTAGGCATGTCTGCCATTAGAGAGGAAGGTGTTCAGTTTATGACACAGAGATGGAGTGTTCAGGAGTCCAGGATATTTATTGGACTCCTGGTAAAGCACCACAGCCAAGGGCTTCTGCAGGAGGACTATTCTGGCTCCCAGTACAAGTCAGGCTTGGAGTATTTTGGCTAAGGTTGTATCCAGTGTGACTGGCATCCTAAGTACTGAAGAGCAGTGTAGGCACCACTTCAGTGACCTACATAGGTGAAAGAGAGATACACTCAACCAGTAGTAGACTCAAGTTCAAATGCATGACATCCCACAGGTGTGTAAGTATGCTAAATGCTAATAAAGAGAATTTTTAATAAATCTAAAGTTAAATAGAGGCAAGACTGTATCAGTAATGCTCTTCTGTTCTTTTATTTGCTTTTCACAACTAGTGCTGACATAGAGTTGAATTGGCAGGCTCACGATGAATGTCTTGTGAGACTGAGGGAAACAAGTGGTATGTATGCAGTACAAAAGAAGTATTGTTGCAGGCTTAAAAGTTGATAGATGTTTTTGTATTCTATGCAGTAGTAGAAAAGTGAGCATGCATATCCTAACTGTAAAAGCAAGTATGCATGCATAGGTCTGTAGCACAAACCAGCTTTAGGAGTTAAGTGTAAGACTGTTGTCAGAGGTCCTGGGTTCAAATACCATGAGCAGGAATTATACAATGCTGCATTTCTTTCATAATATCGCACAAATTAAACACTATACAAGTGTCATGCTGTTAACTGTAATTAGTATACTTGGACCAAGCATAGGTGCAATATATGCACATTGCAATGATTACTTTAAGTAATCTGTATATAGTTTGTAGTTGATAGGATGTATAATTGTTGCATAATTGTGATAGTGCATTGTATGTCACGTATGATGGTACTAATTTTATCTATTTTTTCTCTCTCACCCCAACTCTTATCTCTCTCTTTTTTAAGTGTCATCAAAATGTCTCCATGTCATCCATTTGTAATACATCACTAAATGCTTCACAATTCTGTGAGATAGGCCAGCCCCAGTGGGTCAGCCTGCCCCCACTTCACTGGCTCCACCACTGATGCCCAGCACATATAGGACCTAAGCTGACAGCAGTGCCTCTGCTGCTCCTGCACTACCTGCACCCTCAGGTAGTACTGCTCCAGCAGCTGGTGCAGTGTTACCCTCTGAGATCAGTAGTAAAGGTGGGGATTTTGTCACCCACCAATGCCCGTTGGTGCATGGGGTTGTGCAGCAGGCCATTGGTGTACACTTACACCAGATGTTGAGGCTGCTCTCTCTCATGGTACATAGGAGGAGAAGATGTCAAGCACTCCAGCACTCAGCAAAGTAAGGGGACAGTGATGACAGTCTTGGGGGTGAGGACTAAATTCTCACTGTCTTCATGTTTAGCAGGCATGAGCTTGCATTGCCCCCTCCATCACCCCAATCATGGAGTCTTGCAAACTTTTATATCCCTTATCATCCCTGTGTCTTGTCTTGTCTTGATTGTTTGCATTTGCTTCCTTACTTAACCAGCTTACCTGACACAGATATATTAATATCCCTTAGCCAGCATTCCTCTCTTACTGAATTAATAAAAAATGAGCACCTGTCCCACAAAAAAAATGTTCCCATACATAGATCTCCATTTTGCAAATGTGTCTTCATGACACATTTGATTTGGCAATACAACATGATTGCATTGTTGTCACCCCACTTTGTGGAGGTGAAAGTCCGAATTCAGCATATTTTCAATTTACACTGTTAAATAACTGGATTGTTATAGTTATTTCCTACCTCCCTCCTGCACATTTCTGTATTTCTTTCCCTTAGTTCTTCACCCTGCTTGCCCCCCATTTCACCAATTTCTTTTTTACAGCATTTTAACACCTATAATCTTGTCAAACAATATAATCATACATAACACACACAAGTACTAAAAAAATAATGGAACAATTCACTTTTTGGCCTATATGTTTGTACAAAGTTGGGGAATGCTCACCAATGCCAAGTGAAGGTAAATGGCTCTTCCAAGTTGCAGTTTACTTAAGGGCATTGCCTCTTAAATACATTACACTAGTAACCCAAGGTGAATGTAGCATAAGCATAATTTTACTGCATTATCATTACTTACTTAAAAGCATTAGATACACCTAGATTCAACCCAGTATCATCTAGTTTAAAAAGAAATGTATCAATGTATTTACTCTTGCTGCCACAGAATCACCTTAGCAGCGGGTGTGTTTCAAACACTCATTACTAACGCCTAATAATTTTAGAAATGAGGCTCACATCTGCAAACTGTGTAACTATGTGCAAACAGGGGAAGCAATAGAAATGTGTATCTTGCATACACAAACACTTTGTCAGTCATCTTGCAAATATGTTGCTCACTGTTCCACTATGAAAACAAAATATTACCATGTATTAGTTCTGTTTACAGTCCTTTTAGTCTCTATGGTATGAAATTACATGTGGAAACATAACAAAATGAAGGCCCTATCTAAGAATCTGTCAGATATTTGCAATGAAGCCATGTGTTACTTCTCCACATGCACTGCAACCCTGGTCTCTCAGTATTTGTTCAGAAATATATAAAATATACTACATACATTAATAAGAAATGCTGTCTGATCTACCATGCACATCTTTAGAATGTCAATACACATTCAAATTGTCAAACACTTGTAGTAATGTGGACACCTGTTTGAGCACATTTTGTAAAGCTGTCTCTTAAATTATACCTGCACATTGGAACACAATCACCAAATAGTATTGATTTCACACTCATCAATCTGGTAACATGCAGAACTTGAATTATCTTGACAGTTGTACATGCCTACACATCCATTTCATGCAGGCTTCCCAAAATCTTCTCTCAAACATAAGTTGTCCTGCAGCCTTGTCAGACTCAGACTTGTGCTGTGGCATGTGCTTATAGTAATGTGTTCTCTAGTCTGTGCACTTAGACAGGTAGAGCTTCTGTTCTCACTGCAGTCATCTGTATGCCTGTGTGTGTGTGTGTGTGTGTGTGTGTGTGTGTGTGTGTGTGTGTGTGTGTGTGTGTGTGTGTGTGTGTGTGTCTTTCTAGCCAAAGGAGCATAAGTGTGTATCTGACAGTCACTACTACAATTCCATGAATTGACAGTATGTTGACACTTGCACAAACCAACACATCCAACATCCAGTGCTGATGTCATCCACCATAAGTTGTCCTGCAGGCTTCTAAGATTTAAACTTATATTGTGGTGGCTGCTTAAAGTACTGTGTTCTCTTTTCTGTGTACTTAGGTAGGCTTCTGTTCTCACTGCAGTCATCTGTGTGTGTGTGTGTGTGTGTGTGTGTGTGTGTGTGTGTGTGTGTGTGTGTGTGTGTGTGTGTGTGTGTGTGTGTTTGTACCCTTGCTTGACATTACAGAGTGCATTTTATACTAGCATGTGGGCACTGCTATTAGCATTTTCTCCTCACCAGACTCTGCTAATATCATCTGCTATAAAGTGCTGTCTGACCCTCTACAAGTCAGAGTTGAGCTGTGGTGATCACCTTAAATACAGAGTTCTCTAGTTGGTGTCCTTAGATAGTTAGGGGTTCTGTTCTGTCTGCAGTCAACTTGTGTGAGTGTGTGTGTGTGTGTGTGTGTGTGTGTGTGTGTGTGTGTGTGTGTGTGTGTGTGTGTGTGTGTGTGTGTGTGTGTGTTTGTGTGTGTGTGTGAGTGTGTGTGTGTGTGTGTGTTTGCACCATTGCTTGACATTGTAGAGTGCATTTTACACCTGCATGAGGGACACTGCTCTTAGCATTTTCTCCTTACCAGACTCTACTGATATTATCTGCTATAGCGGATTTGTGGATATGCAGTATTTCCACCAGGGCAGGATCAGATACTGAGACAAGTCACGTCATCCTATATGATTCAGTTTACAGTGACAGTGGTTTCAGTCTATCCATATACATCATGGCATGGTTTGTAGACCCTGTATTTTCCTGGTGAGAAACCCCTGTGCTCCCTCTAGCTGTTGCAGGTGTCTAGTGAGGTATATGCAAAATGGACCATTATACTTTCTTAGTGTGCTGATGATGTTCAAGTATGGTGCTGTTGTATAATCATCATATCTGAATATGATGGCCTGATTTATGAGGTGCATAACATAGCATGTCCATACCACTATGGGCACTTGATGGTCGAAGTTCAGATTGTTACCTACATTTGTTCCTAGGTCTTGCACCACTGGGTTTTATCATAGGGGGAGTATTTTCAATGCTGTAATTATCAGGGAATTCAACTTTGAAGAAGGCTAAAATAAACACACATTTGCATTTATTTGTAGACCATGTAGCTTGTACCAATCATTTGTCTGTTTTAGCCCCTCCTGTAGTATGTTATTTTCATTGGTGGACTCAATGATTGTACCCAATATGCACAAATCAGCAAACTTTGTGAGCCAAAGGCTGTGTACTTTAGCCTGGACTGTCAAGAAATATCTTGCAAGCAGTAAAGGGTCAAGCACAGATCCCTGGGGTACACCAATGATAATAGCTCTGCTGGTAGATGTTGATTCACCAACTTTCACAGTATGTATTTTGTCGGTTATTCATCTGGGTAACCATCTATTAATGTAAGGCTTAATCACCAGCTGAGAGAGTTTCTCAATTATACATGGGTGGGGGATTGTTTCAAAACCCTAGACCAGGTCAACATAGGCAATATGCACTGTCTTACCTTCATCCAAGCTTATCACACAGAATCAATGGGCTGTGAGAACATCGCAGAGCACCTATTGCATGACACAGCACATCCACCTTCCTGACATGGTTGAATATACACTTCAACATAACCTTCACCCAGACTTTGTTCCCGTAGAAATGTGCACATCAACATGTATCCATCTAAGTTGGGAGGAACAGCACCTGATGCATGCATGTATAGACACATCTTGAGTTTGTTAGATGTCTTCAAAGAGGTCATCAAGGGCATGCATAATGACAATGTTATCATCCTGTGGAACGTGATCAGGCCAAGGCATCTGATGCAAATCCACATTGAGGTATTCACTCAACACTGTCAGATGTGGCCATAAACACCTATGTTACCAAGGAGGTAGACCAGTGGATCACATATGTGGCATTTAAATATGTTGAAATGTGTGACGTGACCTATATGTCAGGTCCAGTGATCAGGTCTTTACATCAGGGCTATGTGCTAGGCCATTTCCTGTCCATTATTTAAATCACAGACATCACAAATGGCAAACACATTCTGTGTCCAAACAGCTGTCTGAAGGACTACAGATTATGGGAAATCATTGACTGCAGCTGTGATATTAGTATAATATAGACAATATCGACACACCCCACAGATTGCTGCCACAACCATGACAACATATTCTATGAAACAAAAACATGGGGGGATTTGTTATGTTATGTAAACAAACACACAACCCAAGGATAACGTAGACATCACTCCCTATAAGCAGACCAACTGGTATGTTATCTGTGATCTTGGGTAGATGGTATGTGGAAGATCTACTAGCATGTGTCCACAGTGCTGACCCGTCCCTTGTATGTAACACAACTGCTATGTATGTGAATGACATCCACATCAAAACCCATAATACCTCCATAGTTCACAGCCTTTATCACACCAATAACTGGGTACAATGCACCCTTCTTCATGTGCCTCTGTACATATCTTCCAGCAATATGTAACTGAAGTGTACCACCTTTGCCACAGTGAGCTGTCACACATCTATTTGGACATACCTATGTATTATTTGTGTTGTATAAACATTACTGTCTGATGGTGCAGAACATCTGTCAGGGTGTTACTCCAGATGCAAGTGTGATATATGTTCTGCTCATGCACTTACATAGCTGTTTGATAACATTGATGGCAAGGGTTACATTCATAATAGTCTGGATTGTGTCATACATATCTGCTATGAACTCCAGCCAACTAGCCTGTAGTGATCCTAATATCATACACAGATATAACAGTGTCGCTTTTCACACCTCCAGCGATGTTACATGGCTAGGATGGTGTGGTTGACCATCCTTATAGATTGCTAGCATGTCATAATAGTTATACAAGTGCATTTGTGCAGAACCATCTATGATCATGCAGAATCACATATGTTGTATCACAGACATGGGATTACTGGTGGTATTATTGTGATATTGTCCAGGATTGCACATGCTTCTTTTTCTGTTGTCCATGAGCCTGTAACTATGTCCCACTTGAAGGAGACGTCTGCTGGGATTACACTCATATTCAGGCAAATCACTTTGCACAGCTTCACAATATGCACCCAACCCCAATTGTATGCAACATCCTAGATAGATGTCCTTTCCATTGTTCGTGTAAATATGCTTATCTCACAAAGACATCTTCTCCATTGTTATGCCACCTTGGCTGATAGTCACATAATATTCATTTTCAATGTGCAGTCCATAGCGTACCATATTGATATGTGATTAGTGTACCTGCTACAACTGTCTTCCATTGACATGCTCTCATCTGCTGTAAATTAAGATGTTTCACCTGTCCTCCTTCCCTTTGCTCATTCCTACAATTCATCTGTGTGTCCCTATTCAATACACACACTTTCCTTGACTGTTCATTTTAAGTGGCAGTCCATGTAGCATTACAGATCATTTGCAGAAGTTTTGTACAGAATTCCTGGATTGGGATTTTGCAATACTCTGCACTGCATACACTGTACTTTCCTGTGTTTGGACCATTTATATTACTATATGTTAAACCCTGGTAATCATTGTGGCATTCCTTGCAATTCTGCTAACCTAGTTTGCTCTGAGGTACATAGGATTCCTATCCATGTTGCTTTACATGGTTTCATGGCCAGCAACACTGCTGACAGCCACAAAACTATGTTTGTTGATGTTTAAATGTGGTGCATGGCACAAATATGTAAGTAGCTCTGTTGCTCACTGTGCGAAGCCTACACAGAGTTTATTGAATCCCAGGGATAATGTCAAAAAATGTTTTGATTTTGAAGTAAAAGGAATTCAGACCAATCAATTGGTTTCATTCTGACTAATATTTTTGGTTTATGAGCTAGATGATCTAGAAGATGTAAAAAGAAAAAGGTCTCATTTATATCAAGTACTTCAAACAATAGCCCAGGAATGGTAAAGACAGTAAAACTGCAAACTTTAATATTTGAGAAAGACTATGTATCTGGAAGGAAAAAGCTAATGATTTACAGTTATATGTTGAAATACCTTTAGAAACAAATACTGATTAACCAAACAAAAACACAGACTTCAATACATATTGCATCACATCACATGAACAGCCAATAATTAGCTCAAGTTTAATACCTCTCAGATGGTGGTTGTGGTCATACAGGCTACTACCAGGAATTCTTCTACTCCAATTTTACCTCTAAATATCATAAAGATAATCTGCTTGTCATATCCAAGTTGCCTGATTAAGGGTTGAGTATTTAAAAAAATTGTTGATTCTAAAAGACTAGATCTCTGCTACTATAAATCTGCCTATTCAGTCTTACTAATATAACTGTTTATCATACCCGTTGTTTCACCCTTAGATCTCATACTGAGGTACATGTGCCAATTTCCTCCATGTTAGATTACTATATTGCCCATTACCTGGCTTTTCCAGATAAGGACCTTTATCAAGTGCCTAAAGTTCAAAGTTCAGCAGCTCATCTGCTTACTGGGGTGTTTAAGCACCACCACCACATAATGCCAGTTCTATAAGGATTTCATTAGCTGCCCATATGGCAAGATATAAGTTCATAGGTTCATAGGTAAGTAGAAGCCTAGCCAGCTTCTCTTTAGTTATAGATTGGCCATACCAATCCCATACATTTATAAATATATATTAGCCCTAATGAGAATAATTGGGTTCATACCATAGATAGTTAGGGACCCATGCATGGGATAAAGCATTTAGGAGATGCCTCTGTTCATTAGTAGTACAGGAGACAGTTCTGGGGTGCATTTTCTGTTTTGCATCCATAGTCTACTTTATGCTTGAATATGCACAGAGACGAACTTTGCTTTATATGGCTGATGAGTCTGTTCCACAGGAGCAGTATCCTCTGTGAGATATACCTGTCCCTTCAAACCATTCTGTTTATGTTTGAGAAGAGGTTTACATCCCTAGAACAAGATGCCATTTAACTTGCTTACATACAGTAAATCCATCAGTAATGAGTCAGAGGATGCCTTGTATGCAAGCACAGGCAACCCCTTAGCAGTCTGTACAATACTTAGTATAGTGACAGGGCTTTGTTTGAGTCTGTCCATGTAGGACATGTTGTTTAGGCCTTGCATCCTTTTTATAAAGTATTTTTGTGGGTGTTCCAGTTGTTGCATGTGTCTGGACAACAAATACCAAAAGGGGCATTATATTCAATAACAGGCTTAATGAGGGCTGGGTAAAGTTAGACAATGAAACCGCTATATCTAGACACATTACTTTTGTTCATAGGTTCATAGGTAGGTACTAGGCTATTAGCCCTAGGGCCAAAAAGGTACTCTGGCTTTTGCCACCCAAGAAAATTATTTTTCTGTGCCCCTGTCAAGCAGAACCACGGAAGTGATCCCTGGGGTGAGTTTAATATTTCCCATCCAATCATCAAAAATTTTCTTGAAGAGTGCTAATGAGGAGCTCTGTTTGACATAAATAGGTAGTCTGTTCCAGAGTATGGGAAGTCTCTGGGACAGGAATCTATCCTTCCAGCATGTTCTGTTTATTGTGGTGACAAGGTTTAGGTCCCTAGAGCGTGTAGCTTGGAGGGATTGGGATTTCTTTAAGTGGAGCATGTCCTACAGCTCTGGGTTTGACATAGCTTTGTATGTTAGGCAGAGATCGCCTCTGAGTAGGCGATATGCGAAGGAGTAAAGCTGGAGTTTTTTGAGACAGTCTGCGTAGGGCATCTGTTTGAGGCCAGTAATCCTCTTTGTGAGATATTTCTGTGGCCTTTCCAGTTGTTGTAGATGTCTTGTGAGGTACATACCAAAAGGGGCATTATACTTTATAATGGGTCTAATGAGTGATGAGTAGAGGGGAACAATGACCTCTTTTTTTCTGTATGAGAAACCTTTTTGTGATGAGGTGAGCTATGTAGAAGGATTTCCTGACCACGGTGGTGATTATCAAAGGAGAGACTACTGTCCACCTGTGTCCCAAGGTCTCTTATCACACTTTCGCATTAAGTAGACTACCACTTATGTGGTAGTTCATGGATACAGAGTTTTTAACAAAGGGAATGACAATACACTTTTTGGCATTGAGCTTCAGGCCTTGGCTTTGACACCAGGCATTTGTCTCAGTGAGGTCCTTTTGTAGTATGTCCACATCATTAGGAGTTTCAATTATGGCTCCTAGTTTGCAGTCATCTGCAAACTTTGTTAGCCAAAGACCTTCTGAGTTAGCATGTACTTCAGAAAAGTAGATACCAAACAGGAGAGGACCCAGGACTGAACCCTGTGGTACTCCACTTGTCACTGGTCTGATGTCAGATTTGGAGTCTGCTACTTTCAAAGTATGGGTTCTGTCCATGAGCCAGTTGGCAACCCATCTTGTGACATAGGGATTTATACCTATTTTAGTGAGCTTATCTTTAATTCTAGAGTGGGGGATGGCGTAGAAAGCCTTGGCGAGATCTAGACAAGCTGTGTGAACCACCTTACCCTCATCTGTGGCTTTGGTGACTGCTTCAAAGAAGTCAATCAGGTTTAGGAGACATGATCTGCCTTTTACAAACCTGAACTGGGTAGGGTCCAGAGTTTGGAGATCATCAATGTCTTTGTTTATGAGTTCCATAATGATATGTTCCATGGCCTTGCAGACCAGTCTCATCAGGCTAATGGGGTGGTAGTTCCCAGGGTCCATCATGGCTTCCCCATTGTGGAATGGGATAACCATCATGGTGCGCCACTCAGTGGGCACAAAGCCTGAGGTGAGGCTATGACTGAACATGGTAAGGTAAGGTGCCAGTTCATTCTGTAGTTTGTGTAGAATGCAGCCTGGGATATTGTCAGGTCCCATGGATGCTGTGTTCTTGGCTTTGGATAGCGTGTTTTTTACCTGTGCAGCCATGATTACAGGAACTTTGCATTCTTCCAGTATAGAGATGGGCCCTCTAGGGGGTGAGAGAAGGGTAAAGTTAACACTGAACCTATCTGCCAGGATGTTGGCAATATCAGTTGGTTCAGTATATATAGTGCCATTGTGCTGTAACTCAGAGAAGATCTGAGTGTTGTCATTGAGATTCTTGACATAGCTATAGAATGCTTTGTGGTTGTCTTTAGAGTCAGTGGCAATTTTGTTTTCATAATTAGCTTTGGAGGATTTCATGAAGGATCTCAGCTTCTTACTGAGGATGACCAAGGAGTTCCTCCATTCATGGGATTTTACTCTTTTTTGCAACAGTTTCTTTCTTCTGTTGTAGAGTTTGTTTATGGCAGAGGACCACCAAATTGGCTTCCTTTTTTTGGAGGATAGCATCTTGGTTCTATTAGGAAGAGCATGATGCATGATCCATGCACTTGTGTAAGTGCTTATAAAGTGCATTTGTGTAGGATTCAGCAGTCGTACATCTATTGTCTGTCTGCATGGGTGTAATGAAGTTTGCCATTACTATCTTATAAAGTGTGAAGTTGGCTTTGGAGAAGTTTTTTACGGTGGTTTTCCTAATTGGGGGTAGAGGCGGGATGTGGATGTCCAGGGTGATTAGCTTGTGGTCAGATCTGATCAACGCGCAATTGACCTCTGGTGTGGAACACCAGTTGCCCATGTTGGTAATGACCAAGTCTAGGATATTGCTGCCCCTGGTGGGGGTGTGAATAAGTTGATCCAAGGCATTGGAATTTATGAATTCCAGAAAATGTTGAGCAAAAGAGTTGGTACTTGAGTAAGTTTTCCCAGTTAATGGTGGGGTAGTTGTAATTGCCCATTATTAGGGTGTTGGGCTGTACCCTAATACTTTCCAGTGTATCAAGAAATGAGAAGTGGGAATTCTGGGCCATGGTGGAGGGGTCTGTAGCAAGCTACAATTTGGATTGCAGTCTTGCCCAGAGTTAGTTGCACTTGGATAATCTCGGATGCATTATGCTGTGCAACTAGCATGGAGGTGTGGATATCCTTAATGAATATGGACATGCCACCACCTTTAGTGCTTTGTTCTGGGTTAGGTGGCAGAAAGGTGTGGTATGAATTATAGCCTGGTAATGCAGGGGTGCTCTCTGGAGCTTCGAACCAGGTCTCTGTCACTGCACAGATGTCGATGTTCTCCATTGAGTGCCTTGAGTGAGTGCTTTTAGAGGTTTAGACTTCTAGCATTGAGTAGCATTACCCTCAGATTTTGTTTGCTTGTACCTGTTATGGTGGCAAAATTGTCATTTGAACCTTGCCTAAAAAAGGCACTATAGGGGTGGCAAGAGCCTTAGCCAGTATCCGGAATCCCAGGGGAAACAGGTGCCGGCCATCTCTGGCAAAGCATCGTGGTCTGTAGATCATGTCGTCCCAGGCAGACAAATACTGGATCCCCTTATAATGACACCAGAAGCTTAGCCATTTGTTGAAGTCAATCATTTTGTCCTTGTACTGTGGTATCATTCTGGGTGATGGCAGGATGCTATTCAGGGTCATACCTGCCTGGGCTACAAGATTGGAGAGCTCCTCCATGTCTCTTTTCATGTAGTCCAGGGAGGTATGTCTCAGGTCATTCACACCAACATGAATAATGACAGCGTCATATTTGTACTTGTGGAGTGACCTGAGTGCGTGCGTTATGTGGTGCATCCTGACACCTGACAGGCAGCTGACAGTAACTTTATCCTTGTTTAGCCTGGTGAGTGGAACAGCAGTGTGCCTGACTATAGAGTCACCTATGACTAGAGTGTTGGGTACGTTATGCCTTATGGGCTGTGGTTGAGTGGCACACTGAGGTTGTGGCCCTGTGTCTTTTGAGTTGTGTTGGGGGTGGAGTTTGCTTGAATTTCTGCTTTGGAGGTCCCTGATGCTTGGGCAGGTTTTCATTGAGAGCCTTCATGAATGTAGGTGTGTTTTTTGTGTTTCTATGTGTGTGTTTTGATGGTGTACATTTTGAAGGACTATGTGATGAGTGTGGTGTGTGGCAAGTGCTTTCCTTCTCCTCTTGACTGTCTGGTCCACTCTTGGGTGAAGAGAGCATTACTTCCAGCTTGGCTATATAAGTGCATCTCTCACAGGTTGTAGTGTCGGGTGGTAGGAGGAGAGGGTTGTCTGTGTACATGAGACAATTGCTGCATTGCCCCAAGATGCCCAGATTCATCAGGTAGACAGGAGAAGTCACTGGGAGCTGATCCTTAGACATGCCTGGATAGATGCTTATTTATTAAGTATTAAAAATTGGTTTCCACTAAACAAGTGAGGAAAGTTGAGTGCTGTAGTAATTTGCAGCTTATTTATTGCTTACAATGAGTTCTGAGCAAGTGCTGAGTTCAAAGAAACATATTTGAGTGCTGAAATAAAAAAATGGCTAGTTCTAAGAAACTAAATTAAGCTAGAACGCTTCCCTCCAACACAGAAAGGCTTGGGGGCTCAAAAGCCTACATACAGTCTAAACCACTTACAAGAAAGGCAGGAAACAAGCTTAATTTTTTTCCCTTTTCCAGATGCTCTCTTTGTACACAGTAGGAGTACCTGAAATCAGAATATGATCTCACTGCACTCACCTGAGTGAGCAAATGAGATGGGCCCAGACAGAGTATCCAAACACAAATTTACAAGAGTGGCGGGCAGTTTCAAAGCCACCAAGATTAACACCAAAACAAAACCAGGGACGGTGGGTAGGGAACTAACTGAAAAAACAGTCAAAACTTCCACTTCAGTTAATATTCAATGCAACACAAATAAATCAATTAAAATGCTGTATTATTTGAAAAAAGTGAAGATAAAAGGTACTTAAATTCTCTTATACGTCCAGTTGAATACAGCTAGATCTTAGCCGGACAAAGCTCAGGTTTTGTGTATAAGCTGTGCAATGTAAAAGGACTTTATTGCAAAAATAGACACATGGTCAAATGTTAGGTCACTGTCCACATAAGTTACTAAATCCTGAACTACTGGGGCATCTCTTAGGGGCATATTGTCAATGTGGAGTTCCCTGGGGTAGATGACTTCCCAAAGGGTACAATAATGCATTTTTGGCATTTAATTTCATTCCATAATTTTTGCACCAATTATTTATTTGGGAAAAACCTTCCTGCAGGATGGGTAAGTTATTTGGAGATTCAATGACTTCTCCTAGTCATCTGCAAACTTAGTCAGCAAGAGATATTGGCTTTTATTTCAGAAAAAGCAGATATCAAACAGGAGAGGTCCCAGCACTGAACCCTGGGTGACTCCACTGGTGACTGAGCTCTTTGTGGGGGTAGCTGCCCCTATTTTGATTATCTGTATCCTATCTGTGAGCCTTTTGGTAATCCAACAGATGACATAGATATTTATTCCCAGTTTGTTTAGCTTTTCTACTATATCTTAGTGGTGAATTGCTCTATAATCTTTGGCCAGTTTGAGGTATCCAGTGTGTACCATTTTGCCTTCATTCCAAATTTCAGATTTCAAAAAATCCACTAGTTTGAGTCAAAATGGCCTGTCCATTGTCATCTAAAAATCTTTGTTTCTAGTACATTTAGCCCTTAAGTCATGGTTTCCCCTTGCCTGCAGGACCTCATGAAATGCTGCTGCCTGACCCCATCTTTCAGCGCTGCCTGTTATAGGTTGCTACTAGTTCTGGTAGTACACCTTGAGCCCTGTATCACTCTAGCATTTAAATGTCAGTGACCCTACCTCTGGAACACTATATATTTGAAAGAAAGAGTCCCCAGCACTAGGTATCTTTAAATACTTGTTAAAATTCCTAGCTATTTGAAGTTTCATGCCAACAGATTTTGCTTTTCCATGACTGCCTTAGCACTTTTGGTAATTTGATTTTTTTTTTTTTTGGCTATTTAGCAGTTTGATTTATTGTTTTTTTTTTCATTGTTGTGCTTTTAATGTTTAGGCATGTCAGGACTGTATTTATTGATTTGTTTTTGCTTGTACCCTTTGCCCTCTACAGTGCTTTGGTTCAAGCACTCAAATAAAGCTGAAGTTCTGTTTTCATATTTCTTTCAATTCTGTGATGTAATCTAAAACTTCCGTCATTCTTTATGTTATTGGGGTACATGATTTTAGCAAATGTTAAGTATGAGACTATAATAAGCAATTATTAAAGGCTGGTGTAATGGGTGATAGCAGGTTGTATATATAGTTTTGGTTAAGGATCAGCCTGGGAGAAGGAATAAGAGATGGAGTAAGAATATATATATATATATATATATATATATATATATATATATATAAAAAATCAGGTATATCTTGGTTAAAGAGTCAATTGATTAATTTATTCTTGTTCAGAAGATATCTGGAGGAAAGTTCAAAACTGTATCTGCTAACGGAATATGTTATGAATATGTACATAGTTTGCAACAGTAAGTCTATTAGGAGGTTCCATATTATTTGATTAGCATAACTGAGTTTAGCACCATTGTTCCAAGATAAATGTAAGCCATAAATAATGCTGGAATAATAATAATAATAATAATAATAATAATAATAATAATAATAATAATAATATGGTACTTCTGTTGTTGTATGACACCTATGGTGATTATTTTTATCATTAATGACCTCCTTTAAATCCTTAGCCCTAGGCCTTGCTCACATCAACTCATATCAACAACATAAAAACAAATACTTTTGGCTGTATTAGGGTGTGATAAGATATTACCTAACCCCAGACAAATGAGCCTTACAACCACAGTTAGAGCACAGACTACATCTTCTTGTTTATCCTTCAAAGAAAAGCCTAGCTGGCTTTCTGAATGGTGAACACAGCTGTATCACTATTAAAACCTGCAGACTAGCTATCAGTGCAGAAGCATATTTATTTATTTATTTATTTTTATTTTACATTTGTTTACCAGGATAGTCCGACTGGATACAAGTCCATTTTCAGTGGAGGCCTGGGGAGAAAAGCTCCAAATAGACAAACTTACACAGATTACACGAGAAGTTGGATAACATTAAAAAATATAAAACAAAGTGATTATGTGCAATGACTTAGCAGTGTTCCCTGGTAGGGACTCACAATTCTCATGGACAGATGCAATTAAAAGCAAGAGACACCAGATTGAATATAGAACTTGGTGACATAGTTGCATGTTATGATATTTACAGATTTGCTTTCAGATTATAACTTAATCAGGGTTGGTACATTGGCAAAGCCAGTTCACTTTAAGATGCTGTTTGAGATTTTTTTGAAGAGACTTTTGGAGGATTGTAGGGTTATATAGTTTGGCAATGAATTCTAAGTTTTGCCAACAAAGTTGGCAAACAGGAATTCACCAGCAGAGTTAGCTTTGTAGGTTTGGACCAGTAGTTTATTGGCTGACCATAGGGATCTCAGGTTGCTGTATGGCTTAATAATATTTATAAGTGAGGGGGTATCCTCAGGGTGGAACAGAATTTTGTGCGCTATCAAGAACTGATTGAATTGAATTAAGCTGGGCAGTTCTAGCCACTCTAGTTGTTGCAGGTTCTGGCAGTGATGGGTTCTAAAGGTGGAGCCAGTGGCAAATCTGGCAATATGGTTGTAGCTATGGGACAGCTTACCTAGTTCGGATTTCTTGAGGTTTGAGAGTACAGGCGAGGCATATAAAAGAGTAGTGAGTAGGTGTGACCGGGCAATTGTAGTCCTAGTCAGTGAGGTTAAAAATGTCTTGTTTCTATGCAGTGAATCCAAGCTTCTTATTAATGGTCTGTGTGGTTTTGTTGACCTGTAGGTCAAATTTGAGATTATTGTCTATGATAACCCCTAGATGTGTGGTGTGTTGATCTGGGGATATATTGGTACCATTGTTAGATGTGACAGAGAATGAAAGTGCGGCAGATCTACTAGTGGGGGTGAAGAGTAGAAGTTTAGTTTTATTGGGGTTCAGCAGTAGGTGTTGGTTGGTGAGCCAGTTCTCAATAGTGTTAAATGTATTTTGGGTTAGGATTTGCAGTTTGGATGGGGAGGTGGCTGACCAGATCAGAGTGGAATCATCTGCATACTGAATACTGGTAGCTTTAGGGATAGCAGTGTGAAGGTTGTTGATAAAAATAGAGAAGAGTAGTGGACCTAGTATGGACCCTTGAGGGACACCAAGTGTGAGAGGCAGCTGGCTAGAAAGTTTGCTCTGCCATAGTACTGCCTGTTGTCTACCAGTCAGGTAGGACTGGAACAACTGGATTGCATGTTTATTGAGGGAAATACATTTTAGAGAAAGAATGAGAAGCATGCAGATTTCCTCTTACTTACTCCCACACAGAAAATCACATATAACAGCACCTCAGGTGCCTTAAATACATATTAAGCTCACCAAATACCTCATACTGACTATAATCATATATCTATCTATAGATAGATAGACATAGATATAATATTCAACAGCTATATAGACCCAAATTAAACCGAACTTCCACAGAATGTACAGTCTAGTACCTGGTTTCAGAACTTTAGAAAGCACTCCTTAACATCATTAAAAACTGACGTTAAATAAAAATTAATTATACAATGACCCTCCATTATTATTCCAAAATGTGCACATTGATTGACCAGCATGCCCATTGTAAATCCCACAATATACCAACGGAAAAAGGTCCAGTCACCCAAACTTTTTTCCATTGGTATATTGTCCAAAACCTTTTTTTTTAATAAATTAAAAAAAAAAAAA
The DNA here is from genome assembly GCF_019279795.1 of Protopterus annectens. Taxonomy (NCBI): domain Eukaryota; kingdom Metazoa; phylum Chordata; order Ceratodontiformes; family Protopteridae; genus Protopterus; species Protopterus annectens. The sequence goes on from NC_056733.1 coordinate 1,071,009,650, forward strand.
AGAAAAGAAAAAAACAGAGCAGCGGAGACTTTCTTTTCTCCATTGCTTCCATTTCAAAGCATTGATGTACTGGGTATGCATAGGAATGCAAGTCCCATATGCATGCGCACTACATCAACACAAAGAAGCATTATACCACCACCGGCAGAAGAACAGTAATGCACCGTTAGTGTCATCCTGGCCAAAAGGATGTTGCCAATAATATCTTTTATGCATGATTTGATCACCTTTGATCATCAGAAAGACCTTTGTAATGAGATGAAATGGAGGAAAGGCATATAGAAATTTCCCTATCCATGTCTTTCTTCACAAAATGCAAAACAGGGATCAGAAAACATATGGAAAGACATTGTTGGGCTCATGCAGATGTCAGGTACCACTGAATTTTTCTTTTATGAAGTCTTAACACGTGGACTTATTAGAAATGTTGCATCATAAATGCAACGACTCTCAAAATCTCTCTTGTTGAGGTCAGTTGAAGATTTGCCAGAATGTTTTCTAGTGAAAGGATAGCCATCATAATGGAGGTTTCCAGAAGAAATACCAGAAACACAAATGAATGATTTGTATGCAAGGTTGACTTATTTATTTTCAATGTAAATCCTAGACAGAGAAGCAGAAAGATTGTAAAATATAATGCCTTTTAAGATTTCATGTTATGAAGACGCCTAAATCAAAGGGTAATCTAAGAATAGATATGGATGCCTAAATGTCTACAAGAGACTATGCCAGGGTAAACATTTTGTTAAGAGCTACAGATAAATTAAATAACAAAGAAGGAAACTGAAAGGGATACTCCATTACATATAATCTTAAAATCTGCATGTGTTTTGTGAAGTTACACATCTTTTAAATCTAAATTAACTAGAAATGCTTGAAGGAAGAGGGCAGGAAAATATTTTGGAAAGTTAACATCTTGAACTTTGGAACTTTTAGAAAGGTGTTCTACTTGAACAAATCTAGAATTGGTCTACAAATGTCTCACTTTTCTGAGAACCATAAAAAGTCTGGAATACAATCAATTTCTTATCTAATGATTCCCTGAAGATGTAGACATGAAATGATTGCTAACATGAGGTATTGCTCATCTGAGGGCTCTTGAGGGATCTCAGAGGGAATGGATAACAGCGGTCTTGCAGTCTGTGACTAATTTGCACAATATACAAAATCCAGTAGTCTGTCGTTCTGAATATATAAAAGTGGATGGAAAGGAAGAGTTTTTCTGCCATTTTCAAGGGGGATACCTGAGCTGGTGAAGGGAAGGGTTTGTTGAAGATGATAACCAAAAGGTATTATTTTTGTCTGGAAAGAATACCTGGAATCCCCTAAAGTCAGATTTTGGTTTGTCTTCCATTTTCCTTTTGAAAAAAAAAAAATTCTTAGCTTTTAATTGTGGTGGCTGTTGAGGCTATATGAACAAAATGGGTCAGGTATGGAGCAATAATTCCTCTAAATGTTAGGAACAGGGGAAAGAAACAACTGTTTAATCTCTTGCATAACATTACCACTTTCTTCTTCTTTTCTTTTTTTTTCTTTTTTGAAAAGTTCTGCAGATGAACGTGTCAAAAAGGGGATCTTTATATATATAAGGGAAACTGATAATTTGGAAGAGATAATTTGGAAAAGACTGAAGTCTCCAACAAGCATATCTTCTGAGAACAGAACCTGCAGCAACAGCTCTATATGCAGCATCTGTTGCATCAAACCAACATTTCATAGAAAGCCAAGCCACTTGAGATGAAGAGTTAAGCATCTTTTGTAAAAATGCAACATTAAAGTCCATAAAAATATTATACCACTTTAATTATGTTACCAAAATAAAAATCAAGTGTCTGGTCATATGTGTTTAATCTAAAGGGCATCATGAATGAAGTGTAAACCTTTTTTTGCTATATGTACCCATGGCTCTGCATATCTGTCATTACCAAAACCATTTGGGGAGGTAAGTGTTTAGAGAGTTCGCCTTGGGCTAGCAACCTGAGCTTGTAAAACTCAAATGGCTACAGAAACAATGAGTGCTGAAAGGTGATCCATGCCTGATATACCACAGACAGAAATGTTCAGAGAGTTTGTCTAGCTCATAACTGAATGATCAGAAAAGAGATTCTTATAAAGGTACTTATAACATCTGACCAGCTTCTTTGTAGCAGGGAGTAGGGAGTCTGTACAGAAGGTTTATCTTCAAGGGCTTCTAAAACTGAAGCTATGACAGAAGGTTTAAGAACCTCCATTTAAAGTAATTCATAGTGCCTTCTCTGTGAATGAGAAAAGTGCTTACCTTGCCATCTGATGAATTTTTACATTTCATGAAGTATCAGCAAATGAAATTTCTTCAAGGTAGAAATCAGAGAAAATTGTGTCTCCTGTCTCAGATATATAATCAGAGGGAGAATAGATTTCTGAAGCATAACTGAGTTTGTCAGCATCCAAATCATATAAGCCTTCTTCTTCAGAGGATGATTTCCTTTTCTTCTAATGAGGAGAAGAAGCAGATAGAAAAAGACGGAAGCAGAGAAGCTTAAAAAGATATTAGAGCTTTAATCCAGCTTTGAGAAAAATTAAACCAGTCTTGGAATCTGTTTGCAAAAGAGCTGGAGTTCCTGGAGGAAAATGCATTTTGTTTGTCTGTGTGTTTTTTTTCCTAGCAATATCAAAAGAGAAGGCATGATTCAGTGATTTATTAGGTCCTACCTCAAGAAGTTTTCCTGAGACATCCTCATGTAGCAACAGATGATAGATTCCATCTATCACCACTGACAATGCCAGCCTTTCCCAACATATCAGCAGTGTGGTCATTCAATCTGAAAATAATCTAGATCTGTCCCATGTCATCCTACAAAAGGGTTCCACCAGTGGACTGAGGCACAAGAATGGGGTTGTCCAGGGACTACTCATGTGTCATAGTGGAGACGTCTGACTCGGACTGAGAGAACTGAACTTCTCTGGAGTGTTTTCTGGTTTCATAAGTTTTTAATTTTTTTTTTCGTAGGCTGTAAGAGGATGTCTAAAGCACCAAACTCAGAAGCCATCTTAATGTGAGCTTAATCCTGAAGTCACTCATTCTTAAAATACATTGTAAAGTTATGCAGGCAGCATCTAATTGTTTTAAGATCAAACACCCTGCAAATACAAGAGTTTTGTGTATTGTTTCAGCACCTACTCAAAAAGATAAAGAGAAATGTTGTCTTTATACAGAAACTGACAATAGCAGTTGCTTTCTCCTTCCATTCTTGACATTAAAATATAGTTTCCTTACAAAACTGGGTACTTATTTATCAAAAATTGCTGTAGCTGAAGCCAACTTGAATGGTAAAACTACCTTGATATTGATGAGGTCTTCATGCATGGATCGGCAACAAGAAAACTTTGAGGATGTTCTCCTTCTGCCATTCTTTAAACGGGACATAGTGGTGTACTAAGAGCAGATATATGGAGTGAGAGGAAGGTATTTAAGGTTTTGTAGTTTAAATGAACATATGGTATCCTAGGCCAGATATGTCTTATAGGCCAGGAATGCTGCAACTGTAATCTAATGAAGAACATCTCATATTTACCTGTTTCCATGATATTCTTCACTATTTTTGGAAATTTCTAGTATGTCTGTAATTGCCATGCAGTCTCTCTCTATTTCTGGCAAATACTTTCCTGTATAGTTTACACTTTTTTTTTATACTTGTTCTTATAGTATTAGTAATCAATATTTTTATTTTATATTCATTTTCCATTTTATTTTCTCTTTGACTGCTACTGCTGTTTTCATGTTAGAAAGCAAATGGTCCCAGATCCATTTCTAGTTTCATAAAATGTATTTATATCCTCAACATTTCCCATGACAATGTTGTATTTCCCAATCATCTTTTCCCCACTAACACAAACAAGAAGTCGTCTACTTTTATTCCATGCTGTGACTTTTCTTGATAATGATGTACTCAGAGATGCATTGTCCTATTTTCCACAACTGTCATATAATTTCATATTTTTCATTAGCTTTAGGGCTGGATTTACAATGATACTCAGTAAATAGCTTGATATTCAACATTATTTGTGCCTACATAGGGGATCTTCCATCCTCCTTTGTGTGATGTGTTCTTTTTTGATACAGCTTGAATTATGGATTCCTTCCTCTTCCTTTTGTTTCTCATCATTTTTACTTTCTGGTTTAAGTTTC
>NC_056733.1:1071018817-1071021317 GCF_019279795.1 Protopterus annectens
GATTTTACTCTTTTCCGTACTAGTTTCCTCCTTCTATTGTATAGCTTGTTTATGGCAGCAGTCCACCAGACTGGTTTCCTTTTTATGGAGGAGTGAGTCTTGCTTTTGCTTGGGATGGCATGATCCCTGCATTCTTGTAGGTGTCCATAGAATGCATTAGTAAAGGATTTTGCAGCTTAGACAGCATTATCCTTCAGCATGGGGGCTTTGAAACTTTCCACCTCAGTCTTAAGTAACATGAAGTTTGCCTTTGAAAAGTTTTTCACAGTGGTTTCCTTGTCTGGGGGTGGGGTCAGAATGTGGATATCCAAAGTGATTTGTTTATGGTTAGATCTAACCAGCAAGGGGCTAACCTCTGGTGTGGAACACTTGTCACCCATGTTGGGGATGACCAGGTTCAATATGTTGTCACCTCTGCTGAGAATGTTGACCAGTTGAACCAGGGTGTTTGAGTTTATAAATTCTAGGAAATGTTGAGCAAGGGAGTTAGCACTTGAGTAGTTCTCCCAGTTAATGTTTGGGTAATTGAACTCACCCAATATTAGGGTGCTTGGTAGGACCTTTATGTTTCCCAGTGTTTCCATAAATGCAGAATGGGGGTCCTGGGACATGGTGCGTGATCTGTAGCAAGCTACAATTTAATTGCAGTTTTGCCCATTGTTGGTTGCACGTGGATGATCTCTGCCACTAACCTGGAGGTGTGGGTATGCCTGATGAATATGGATATGCCCCTGCTTTTGTATTTCGGTTTGGGTTCTCTGGCTGACATGTATGGTCTTAGTTGTAGCCTGATAGTGCTGGAGTGTTCTCTGGAGCTCTAAACCAGGTTTCTGTTACTGCACAGATGCCGATGTTCTCCATACTGAGGAGTGCCTTGAGTGCGTGCATTTTGAGGTTTAGACTTCTGGCATTGAGTAGCATTACCCTCAGTATTTTACTTTTGCTATTTACGGTGGTGGGTTTGCCTTTTGAGCCTTGCCTAAAAAAGGCACTATGGGGGTGGCAAGAGCCTTTGGCAGTATTCAAAAGCCTAAGGGTGACAGGTGCAAGCTGTCTTTAGCAAAGCAGTGTGGCTTGTCGAGCATGTCATCCCATGCAGACAGACACTGGATCCCTTTTGAATGACACCAGAAACGTATCCAATTGTTGAAATCGAAATTTTTTTCTTTATACCGTGGTATCATTCTTGGTGAGGGCAGGATGCTACTCAGGGTCAGGGTCATTCCGGCCTGGGCTATGTGATCAGAGAGCTCTTCCATGTCTCTTTTCATGTAGTCCAGGGAGGTACAGTTCAGGTCTTTCACGCCAACATGGACAATGACAGTCATATTTGTACTTGTTCTGGAGTGACCTGAGTGCTTGTGTTATGTGGCGGATCTTGCCACCCGACAGGCAGCTAACAGTAACCTTCTTATTCAGCCTAGTGAGTGGGACATCAGTGTGCCTGACTATAGAGTCACCTATTACTAGTATGTTGGGTATGTTATTTTGCCTTAAGGGTTGTGATTGCATGGCACACTGGTTTTGTGAAGTATGTGTTTCATGGTTTTTGTTGGAGGGTGGAGGTTGCTTGGTTGTTTGCTTTGGAGGTCTCTGTTGGTTTTGCAGATTTTTATTTAGAGCCTCCGAGTATGTTTTTATATATTTATATGCATTTTTTGCCAGTGCTGTTTAATGGGTCTATGTGAGACTGGTGGTGTGATGTAAATATTTCCCTTCTCCTCTTGACTGTCTGATCCAGTCTTGGGTTGAGAGAGCATAGCCTCCAGTTTGGCTGTATAATTGCATCTCACGCATGTATTAGTATTTGGTGGTATGAGGAGAGGGTAGTCTGTGTACATGAGACAGTTGTAACATTCCCTCAAAATGCCCAGATTCACCAGTTGGACTGGAGAGTACACCTGAAACTGCCCTTCGGACATACCTGGATAGGTACAGTGAACTGTTTTACTGGATGGCTGGTAAGGTCAAACAGAGAGCCTTGTCCTTCTGTACAGTACAGGTGGGTCTAGTGCTAGGATTTATAAGTGCTTGCTATAAGTTTTGAGCAAGTGCCAGGCTGAGAAATGGACAGCTTGAGTACTTAAGTTGAAAGGTTGTCTAGTTCCAAGGGAAAAATAGAAGAGGAGACTTTGTGGAGCCAGGAATACTTTTACCCTAGCTAACCGATGCTGTCTAGTGAGCAAAACTGGGCAAATGCTTTATTTATAGCAGGGAAATGAAAGAGATAGAAATTAGCCAAAAATGGCCAATAAACTACTAATTTCTGGGCTGAAACCACTCCTCCAGGGAAAGATAGGCTGCTCAAAGCTCCCCTCTCTCACAGGTGAACAGAGAAACTTCCTTCTATCCAAGTAAGGTATGGGCAAACACAGAGATTTGTAACACAGCCCTGAATTCAGCACTAACCTGAAAACTGGACTATACTAGCTTTTATTTGTTTTGTTTTGTTTTTTTTTCCAGAAAATAAAGCAGATACAATCAAAAAAAAAACTTTGAA
>NC_056733.1:1071023817-1071170853 GCF_019279795.1 Protopterus annectens
TGCCATCTCTTCTCTTAACAACACCCTTATCAAAGCAGAACCATACACCAAACTGCTTGGTTCTATAATTGACGACCAGCTAAAACTCGATATCCATATACAACACTGTATTTAAAAAAAAACACCCAGAAACTGGGTTTTCTCTACAAAAATAAAAAATTCCTACCTCCCAACTCTAAACACACTCTAGCTCAAGCCTTCCTCCTTCCATGTCTTCTCTACGCATTTCCAATCCTTACAAATCTCCAGTCAGCCCTATTAACCAAATTTGAACAAACCTACAACAATATAGCCAGGTTTCCTGTGACCACCCAAATAAATCACATCACTGCCTTGCGCTAAAAGAAAAACTTCAATGGCTCAAATTCCCCCAACTCCTGCTTCTTTCCCAACTGCAGCTCACACACTCACTGCTAAATAAACCCTTAATTTGCCCTTCTCTTTCTACCATAGTATACCCCTATATCCCAGCTCATTCACTTTGTAGCTCTGATCAGAACCTTCTAACCATATATAACCCAAACAAAAACATTGTCAAACTTCTCTACAAAAACTCAGTGTCCCAAGCTTGAATAAACTTCCTCCTGACATCTGTAGCATAAGTTGTACCAGCTTCTTTAAAACAGAAGTCAAAAATTACTACCTGAACGCAAGATCCTGCCCCTGCCATAATCTCTCTAATTTTTCACTTCCACACCATTTCATTTCTGCCTCTTCTACTTTTCAGATTATTTTGTTCATATTCTCTCCATTCCAGCTTATACAAAATGCACTATCTTATCCATGTACATCTACCATCAGTATATAGCAAATTGTATTCAGTATGTAGATAAGTCTATAATGAAGTCTCTGTGCTACCAAGGAATAAGTTATTTCCTTTATTACTCTGTTTCCTCACATAATAATTAGTTAATGTTGAGTTAATGTTGTTTTCTGATATTTGTATAGTCCATGTACCTACTTTGTACTTTATATTACTATACTGCATAATAATATTTTTTGTATCCTTGCTTAAATACTCTCTTGTTAACTATCCATTATTGTGTAAATGGGAACTTTTCTCTTCAGGTCTCCACTGAAAATGGGCCAATGGCTCAGCTGGACTAACCTGGTTAACAAATGTCAGATAAATAAATAAATATGCGCACATACACACTGTTTTACACATTAAAGCACAAATACAGAAAAGCTGACATACACACACACACACACACACACACACACACACACACACACACACACACACACACACACACACACACACACACACTGCTATACACATGCAAACATACACACACACCACCACTGTCTCTTGGCTTGAATCAGTGAATGTCATCTTTTGGACATGTTAATGAATATGGCTGGCCAAGACAACTTATGCAGAAAAGATATTTTCTAAGCCTCTTACCTCAAGCATTTCCAAAGAAGAGCAGACGACTAGTTAACATTAGCCACTCTGCTGGCAGAATCATCTTCCATGCTCACAAAATAGCATTGCAGTAGGGCTATATTTTAATCAGAAAGGGCTGGCTATTCATGATAGGATGTGTGATGCCAAGTAGGTCAATGGGTGCTCCTGAGCTGGTCCTAAAAAGTGTCACTTATATCCACTGTGCTTAGTGAGTTAGCAAATACAAAAGTGATGAAGAAAGATGAGTTCATGATCCAAACAAGCATTCAGAATGAACATAGTTTGTTAATATGGACAGCATAAGACAGGTGTCCTTCAGAGATTTTTCTTTGGTAATATGTTCTAATCTTGTACATTATTTAATGAATATATAAAAAATGTAGTAAATAAACCAAAGATACTCACATTTTAGAGGTAGAATTATCTGCTAATTGCAGACTTAGACTGAAACTGATTTTTTGTTCAACCATGTTTGGATAATGTTGCTAACTGAAGTATGTTTCTGAACTGCTCTTTGGCAAAGTTAACTTTGGATTTATGTTCCTTAAAGGACTATTCTCAATTGCTTACACTGTTAAAAAGTTTATTCATTCCATTTTTTATGAATGGTGTTTTTTTATGACTGCTAATCTACAAAGTTCTGTATGAAATCATTTCCTGTAAATGTTTATAGGTGTCCAGTGCCTTATTTATTTTGGTCTTGCATGTTCCTTGTACATGACTATATTAAATTCTCAGAAAATAAAATCCATTCAAGCATGCATTGATATTAAAAGCATTGCACATAATACTATATACAGTGCATGCTTTATTACTCACTGCATGCACAATTTATCAGCTTTTCCAATTTCTGCAAACTGTTTTTCAACATCCAGCATAAATAAAACATTTACAGAGACTACAATTCATTTATGTATTTATTTTTTACAGGGCATTGCTGGATGAACAAGCCAATATATCTCTACCGCTTAACTGTGTTAACCAAAGTTTTAGAAGGAAATCTTTTCATCCATGCTGACAACACATAATTAAGGATTATGATCTGAGACCTGATCATAATTCTTTGTAGTGCATGGAAATGTATCTACTCCATGTACAGCTAGTTACAGGGAAAAGAAGCGCCAAGTGTCTTGGCATCTTTCAAAGGTATGAAGTGCTTTGCGAGTGCTATGGGAAAGATAGTGTAACAGAGTCCTTTATGTTTACACTTGCCTTGTCATGACTCTCAAAAGTCCACATTTTTTTGAATGTCCAGATTTTTGCCTCATAAGTGTGGTGTGTTCCTCATAAAATCTTTGGCTTTTGGACAAATCTTTGGGGATTTAAGTCACTAAATAAGCACATACATTTGAGTTTCAGACTTTCAGGATTTGCATTCTTCAGAAAATGCAGGTGAACACACATCTTCTTAATTATTCTAGGTACTTTCTAAGTTAATAACAGGAAGTCAGGGACATATTACCTGTACAGAAAGCAAGTAGAAATAAATCTGTTTTTTTTTTTTTTCCTGCAGTTGTCTTTGCTGGTCAGTACTGACATATTTGACTGCCCAGTGGGAGACCTGACCTTAACAAGTTAAGCAAGGGTTACTTAACATTTGTTAAGATTGGGTCTCACTCTATAGGAGTGCTTAACCGATTTGTCTTTTTCTGAATATCAGAGTATAAACACCTAGTTGTACTGCAGACATATAATATGCAAAGTCTACAGTTGTTATTACTGGTATCTCACAGTGCTTGGTTATCCAGTTTATATTTTGGCTGAGCTAATTTCTCTGTGGATTCTGCATGTTCTCTCTAAGGCTACTTGATATTTCTCAGGTGCTTTATTTTTCTTCCATATCTTCAAAATGCTTCCACTATGAGTGAATGAAAGTGAATGCACTGGGAATAGCAATCACCAAACTGTATTTTCCATCAAAAAGTTACTGAAAAACACTAAATTATTCCCTACACCACCCCCAATGTGGAGAAATAACCCCCACACCACCAAATCTTATAACTTTCTACTCCAGAAAGAAGGCAGACATTCCCTGGAAATGGGACTCACTTCTTTCATAGCTGTCTGACAATGATTTCCCGTGGAGATGCTGCAATCGTTGGTGAGTTGGACTTCGGGCAATTTAAAGTTCAATTGTTCAGACTTTGTCCTTCAGTAGGATAATGCTTAAAACATGCTGTAGATGAATTAGTGATTTTCCAAATTCCCCATAAGTTTGAATCTGTGTGTGTGTGTGTGTGTGTGTGTGTGTGTGTGTGTGTGTGTGTGTGTGCCTGCATTTGCCCATGAATGTGTATGTTTGTGTGTGAAAATAAAAATCTTGAAGAACCAGTTTACAACTCTGATGTTATACAGCATTTACTTGGCAAAGCCTTTATATTATATGAAAACATTTCACACTATTATTCTGGGCAATATTCACACAAACTAAAACTCAAGATCTAGCTTTACTTCTTCACTTATAAACCCGTTTCTCATAATACAATGATGCTTCAGTTAATATTCTATTCAGTGGATTTTAATGTCTGCATGGTTAAATTAACAAATGCAGAACACATGAGTTTTTTTTTTTTCAGTCCACTGATTTTTCTAACATGCCATGCCTGCATCTAGCTTAATTCTTTCAGAGAATTAAACCCACAAATAATATATTCTGTGATAAGTACAGAATAAATAAATGTTTCAATTATCCTCAGGTTTACATTCATATAATCACTATTGGCTGTACAATCAAGTAGTTTCTTTTATTTAAAAAGCTGTGCTGCATAATTATTACTTTAATTATTATGACGTGTAGTTCAACACATTTATAAAGGTTCATCAGTCCAAAACTATAACATTTTTGGTTCTTGTATCACAAAAAATCAATGCCATTCTCCAAGAGGCATTATTATTTCTTTGTCTACCAAAATCAATGTCATTCCCCAAGAAACTTTATTATTTATTGTATCACTCTAAATTATTTATGGTGTTCATTCAAATATCAGTGCATTCAGATTGCACTGTTTTCTGTGGCTTATCCTTTGTTTTTAATGCCTTGTTTCTATTGTATTATATATACTTCAGAGACTATTTGTATTGTTTTTTACATAAAGAAATTCTGAGAACTGATGGATCTTTCTGTGGAAGAAAGGAAAATACATTTCAGCATGGGTGTGCAGCTAATTTGATTTGAGTAAGCAGTGTATTTAGTACAATTTGAATTAAAATTCTATTGCAAATGCATGCATTAAAGCTGTCATTCTTGCTTTTTTTATAGCTATTATCTGGCTCTGTCTTCATTTTTGTGGCTTCTATGACACAGGTTGCCTTAGTAACAAACACATTGAGTTTATTTTCAAGTTGCATTAAGGAAAATGTTGTTTAATTAAATTAATTGTAATAAAAGACCGGCGATGACCCATAAATAGCATTTACTGTATCTTGTCTGTCTACCAAATTACATCTAATTTTTTTGCAACTCCTTCTTATTCTAATATTTTTATATGTCCATGTTTTTCATTAAGAAAAAAATATTTATGCTAATGGTTAAAACTACATACATTTTGATTCTGCATTTTAACAGTTTCCTAACTAATCCAAAGTATTTATACTATAAACAGAGGTAATTCAGAAAGTTCATGTCAGGTCTGATATCTCACCTGTGCCCACAGGGTGACAGGATAAATAAGAAGCAGAGTACAAAGGATTAGTCCAGATAAAATCATTTTACCTAGCAGATCAGGAGACTCTCTCTCTCTCTCTCTCTCTCTCTCTCTTGCTGAAGTCATCCCTGTGGGAGGAAAAAAGACACTTTGCTGAAGTTTCAAGTAGTTTATTCAGCTAAGCAGGGAGATAGACAACAGTTCTTGTTCTAATACATTACATTTAATGAGTCTGTTATTTAAAGACAGTTATAGACAATGGAGAGAGGGTCTAGGAAAGCATTGGAGGAAAATCTGTGAGATGGAAAAACAAGCAGGCACTCCCAAACCTTAGCAGTAAGCCCCTTATTTGAATATTCCTTGAAGACCCATAAGAGTGTACTAACTAAGCAGCCTGTGTTAACTCATTCTTAGCAAAAAGGTTTCTTTTTATTTATTTTTAACAAACAAAAAATGACAGCACACAATAAGCTGCCACTTTAAAATTATGTTTAAAAAAAAACTTTCACCTGAGCTTCATCAAGTCTATCTAATATAGTGGTCTGTAAAGTGGTTTACAGTTTGATCACTGAAAAATCCTGCTTTTATGAGGCTATTACCAGACTTTATTAGCCTGTTTTGTATCACATGTGTATAGGTTCATAGGTTCATGCGCATTTACTAGGCTAACCATCACAAGGCCTTTTTAAGCCTAGCCATGCATCCCAAATCTCTGACAAGTTCTCATACCCTTGAAAAGTATAAATAGGGGCTTGGGAGATGAACCATTTATAGGCTGCCTGTGTCCATTAAAGACATTGATGCCAAACGAGGGATGGATTTCATTTTCCTCATCCAGTTGTCCAAGTTACATTTGAATTGGGTCAGGGAGAAACTCTGCTTCTCGTGGATGGTGAGTCTGTTCCAGAGAAGGGGTAGTCTGTGAGATACATACCTGTCTGCCCAGTAGGTTCTATTTATATCACAGGCAAGGTTAAAGTCATTAGAATGGATAATTCTGGTACTATTTGTTTTGTGGATATGGAAGAGGTCAATCAAAGTGGGGTCTGACAATGCCTTGTATGCCAGGTATAGATCTTCCCTCAACAGATTGTGGAAGACAAAATAGAGGGATATGACCTTGAGGCGGTCTGCATAAGACATATTACTTATACCCTGTAATCTTTTAATGAGGAACCTCTGTGGATGTTACAGTTGTTGGATATGCTTTGTTAGGTACATACCAAAGGTGGCATTTGCTCAATGATAGGTCTGATGAATGCCACATTCAGTGGAACAATGTCTTCCTTGGACCTAGATGCCATATCTTTGTTTATACATTGAACAACATAGAATGCCCTCCTCACTAGAGTAGACATGTGATGGTAAAAGGCTAGATTACTATCTATGTTTGTCCCCAAGTTCATGACAACTGGGTCAACTCTTAGGGTGTGTTGATAGTATGATAGTTTCCAGGGCTGGATGATGTCCCAAAAGATACTATTATGCATTTCATGGCCTTTAGTTTTAGTCCATGTCTCTGACACCAGTAATTTGTCTGTGTTAGCTCTTCCTGGAGAATATTAGTTTCAGTGGGGAATTAATTTGAAAATGCAGTCAGCCAAGAGCCATTGACATCGGCCTTGACTTCAGAAAGTAAATGTCAAAAAGGAGCAGTCCCGGGACCAATCTCTGAGGAGCTCCACTTATGACCGGCCTCTTTGTAGAAGTGGACTCCCCAGTTCTAACTTCCTTTGTTCTGTCCGTGAGCCATCTGGCTATTCATCAGGTGACATAAGGGTTTGTATACCTAAACTCTTGAGTTTTTCAACAAAGCCCAAGTGGGATATTGTGTCAAATGCTTAGCCAGGTGAAGTTAGGCAGTGTGAACCATTTTGTCTTCATCATTTACTTTGGAGACTTTCTCAAAGAAGTCCACCAATTTGAGTAGGTATGACCTCCCTTGATGAAACCAAATTGGATTGGGTCCAGTGTCTGGAGGTTTTCTATGTCATTACTGATCATTTCCATGATAATTCTTTCCATTGCATATGAGACTAGTCAGACTTATGGGTGTGCACTTCCCAGGGTCTGTAGCTGGCCCACGTTTGTCCAGAGGGATGACTGTTGCTGTTCTCCAATCAATAGGTATGAAACCAGTTTGGAGGCTATAGTTAAACAGCAATTCCAGAGGGCCAGATAGGTCATGCTTCATGCAATTTAGAAGGCTTCCTGGGTCATCATCTGGGCACATTGTTGCACTGTTCTTGGCCATAGAGAGAGCATTAATGACCTGTTCCCTAGTGACAGCAGGGGGAGTTATATTTAGTGGTATTTCCTGAGGGAAGGTTGTGAGGGAGAGAGGGTAAATCTGGAGCTGAATTTGTTGGCCAGTAGGTTTGCTATATCTTATGGCTCAGTATAGGTTGGTCTGATGACAATGAGCTCTGCACACAATTGTATATTGTCTTTGAGGTTGCAGGCATAGCTAAAGAATGTATTGTACTTGGCTTTGGCCTGGGAGGTCAAATGTACCTCAGTTTTGTTTTGCTAGACATTATTTGTCCTCTGAGTTGCTTGTTTAGATTGATGAGTGCTTTTATCCTGCTGGGTGCTGCGCTTCCTAATTTTTGGCATGAGTATTTTCCTTCTGTTATATAGGCTAATGATGTTGTGATTCCACCAGAGAGGCTTGTTTTTAAGTTAATTCGGTACTTCTTCCTATTGGATATAGGTGCCTTTTTCAATTTCTTCAAATATTTTGGGTTTCTAATACTATTACAGAAATGGACCCCATTCCTCAGTCAAAGTACGATTAAAGTTCATGGAATTAGTATTGTTTCAATTTTTGATGTTAGCCAAAAGTGCTCTTTGCAGCACTCATGATGTGCCCAGTAATGACTCCTGCAATTCATATGGGATTACATGGATTGATAACATACCTAAATATGACTGTAGATTCTTTTTTATAAGACCCATTGCTCCAACTACCATTGAAACTGTCTGGGTATCTTTCTTTCACATTGCTCTCATTTCTACCTGCAGATCCTGATATTTTATGACTTTGTGTCTCTCTGTATGCAAGACACTGTAGTGACTGGGTGTAGCAATTTCAATGATCAATGCTACTTCTGTCTTCTTTTCATGGACCACTATATCCAGTTTTCTAACATCTATCTTTTGAACTATTGGTAATAGGTGATCCCATGTGATATAAACTTCATCATTTTCTATGATGCTTTGTGGCTCATGTTTCCAGTGTTTTTCAGCCACTTCAATACCATAATGTTTGCACAATCCCCAATGCAACAGTCTTGCCACATTATTATGCCTTTCAGTATACAGTTCTTCTGCCATTACTATCTCACAACCAGCAATGAGGTGTGCAACTGTTTCCAATTCGGTTTTACAAAACCTACATTTGTCTGTTTCATCCACATGTTCAATGGGCTTTGTAAACCAGTGTGTATGTAGCCCACTATCTTGGGTTGCCAATATTAACCTTTCATCTCTTGATTTGAATTTGCCTCTCCTTAACCATTCCTGTGTTCATTCCTGATCAACATGAGGTTATTCCAGAAGTTTTCTATACTTGCAGCTATATTTATGCTTTTTCCACATTTTTTGCCTTCTCATCTGGTCCTTCACCTTATATTTTTTTCTTTTGTTTTTGGCAATTCAGTCGCTGCCTGATTTTTATCTAGTTTTGGTTTGATTTCCATTCATGCTTGACACTGTTATGCTTCTGCTAAATTAAGCAGAGAAGTCATCTTAGAATTATTCTCCTCATGTTTCAAAATGTTCGCTATATTTGGGTCTTGTGAGATCAGCAAACATGTGTGGAGTCCTACGACTGCAGATCTATACATATAATCGATTTCAAGGAGACCCATCCCTCCTTCAGAATGAGGAATATATAATCTTGGTATACATTGATTTTTATAAATCATTTGGTGAGCATGAAGCACCCTTCTTGTTTTCCTGTCTAATCTGTCCAACACATTTTGGGGCCAGTTAATCACTCCAAAACTGTAAGTTAGGACAGGAAGTGCAAATTAGTTTATAGCTTGGATTTTGTTCCTAGATGTCCACACTGTTTTCAGAATTTAATTAAGTCTTCTAAAGTATTTCTCATTAAGTTTTATTTGCATTTGTTCATGTTTTTTGTTGATCATTCACCAATTGCCAAATACTTATAAGCTTTCTCCTGCTTAAGTTCTTTTATATCACACTCTTGTCCCAAACTGATGTTTTCCTGGAGCTGCAGTTTTCCTGCTTTAAAGGTTGCTTTTGTACACTTATCAAGACCAAATGACATTCTTATATCATCTGAAAAAGGTTTTCACAACCTGCAACTATGCTTTTAGTTCCTCATCTCATGAGTTATGCAGTCTTAAATCATCAACAAAGAGAAGATGAGAAGTCTTTACAGTTTGTTGTTTTTTGGAGCCATAGTGTATCCATGGCCTAAGTTGTAAGTAAATGGTTTAATGGGTTAATGGCAAGGCAGAATAGCAATGGTGACAGAGAGTCACCCTGGAATATCCCCGTTTGAATTTTTATCCCAGGGATAATAATCTGTCCTTTATCATGGCTTAATTTCAAAAATGTGTTCTGTTACTGTTTCATGGTCACTGTAATGTAGTCAATCAGTGTAGGGTGTACCTTATACATTTTTAAGGACTCTGTTATCCATGAATGTGGGATACTATCAAATGCTTTTTTATAGTCAATCCATGCCATACTTAAATTCTTCCCCTTTTTACAGTTCTCCAGTGTGACTTTATTTAACAATAAATGATCCTTTATTCCACGACTTCCTTTTACAGCCCTTTTATTTTACTGCCATAATTGAGTTTTTTTTTCTAAATGACCATAAACTCTGTCGGCAGCAATTCCCATGTATAGTTTATACGTTGCCGGAAGACAAGTTATCGGTCTATAATTTTTAGGGTAGCTTGCAGGTTCACTCTTAAGAAGGAGCATTGTTTTTTCTGTTGTTATCCAGGTTGGTGTCTGTTCAGGGTGCACATATAAATAGTTCTTACTCATGGATAAATCCTTGTGCAAAGATGTCAATACTTTTACCCAAAAGTTAGGTTCTGCATCTGGGCCTGAGGTTTTCCAAGTAGAGGTTTTTCTTAACTTTGTCTCAGTCTCTCTGGCTGTTACTTCATCCCATTTCATATCTTGCACTTTTAAACTTCTTATTTTTTCTTTTACTTCTTCTGTCCATTTAGCATCTTTGTTATGTTCCACAGGATCTTCATAGATACTTCTCCAAAATGTATGAACTTCCTCTATTTTTGGTGGTTTTTCAATTTCTTTTACCTTATTTCCCAATTCTCTGTAAAACTTTTTTGGGTCATCAATAAATTTATTTATTTTTTTATTTAATTTTGTTGACTCGGATAGATCGACTGAATGCATGTCCATTTTCAGAGGAGGCCTGGGGAGAAAATCTCCAAGGTAAACAGAAACAACAAAACGTGTTGGGCGGCACAGTGGTGCAGTGGTTAACATTGTCACCTCACAGCAAGAGGTTCTCTGGTTCGATTCCCGGCTGGGGTGCCTTCTGTGTGGAGTTTGCATGTTCTCCCTGTGTTCGTGTGGGTTTCCTCCGGGTACTCCGGTTTCCTCCCACATTCCAAAGACATGCATCTGGAGCATTTCTCCCCGGGCCTCCGCTGAAAACAGGCTCTGTGGAACCTAGTCGGACATTCCCGGTCAACAAATGTTAAATAAAATAAAATAAAAATAAATAAATATAATATAGTCAAAGATTACATAAGCAAACAAGAATAAACATGTTCCACAGGTTAGAGTTAATTCCTGGTGAAAGTCAGTGGTAAATTAAACAGCAAGCTGATTAATAGATTTTACACATTCCAGAAGAGAGTTAGCCAAGCTTGATACAATGACATAGCCAGTTTAGTGCCAGATATTGTTTGAGTCTAGTTTTAAATTGACCTAAGGAGGAGGAGAGTAAAGTAATATCAGCTGAAAGTGAGTTCCAGGATCTGCCTACAGAGTTTGCAAAGAGAGAGTCAACAGCTGCGTTGTTAATTTTGCTTGTCTGAATTAGTAGTCTGTTAGAGGATTGAAGCAGTTGCGGATTGTTATAGGGGGGTGATAAGATTTTTAAGTGCAGGAGTATTATCTGGATTATAAAGGATTTTATAAGCCATGATCAGTTGGTTATACAGGATTAGACTGCGTACTTCAAGTCACCCAAGCTGGTTAAGATTGATGTAATGGTGTGTCCTAAAAGGCAGCCCAGTGGCAAACCTGGCAATGCGGTTTTAGCAGGTTGAGAGTTTGTTAAGTACAGTCTTGTTTAGATTAGAGAGTAGAGGGGATGCATACAGAAGTGTTGAAAGAAGGTGAAAGCGAGTTATGGCAATTTTGGCTGGAGGGGTTAGGAAGGCTTTTATTCTGTAAAGTGACCCTAGTTTTTTATTGATGGTTTTGATTAATTGGTTTACATGTAGGTCAAATTTTAGATTGTTATCTATAATGGCACCTAATAGTTTTGTAGAGAGGTCAGGGGAGATTATTGTGCCATCATTTGCATTTATAGCAAAGATAAAAGCAGAAAACTTTGTGTTGGAGAGAATAGCAGCATTTTCATTTTTTGGGGATTTAGTATCAAACAACATTCAGAAAACCATTTTGCTATAGTGTTAAAGGTGAACTGGGTAGCTGACCATAAGTCTGTTGGAGATGTGGCCGAGCAAATCAGGGTAGAGTCATCCGCGTGTTGGATACAGCTGACTTTTGGGATGACAGCATACAGGTCGTTAATGAAAATGGAAAACAGCAGGGGCCCTAGTATGGAGCCTTGTGGTACTCCAAGAGTGTTGGGTAGTAGGTAAGAGAGTTTGTTCTGCCAAAGAACAGCCTGCTGTCTCCCATTCAGGTAGGATTTTAAACCATTGAAGGGTTTTAGTATCTATACAATGTTTGCAGGATGTGTATTAAAAGTTGGTCAACCATGTCGAATGCCTTGGAAATATCCAAGAAGAGGGTGGAGGATATGTGATTGTTGTTGTGATTATGGTTTATGGTGTTGGTGAAAGCTAGTAGGGTTGAAGTAGTGCTGTGGTGTGGATGGAAGCTGTGTTGGGTATCTGCCATGAGATGATTCTGGATTAGGTGGTGCATGAGCTGTGTATAAATGCATTTTTCCATAATCTTTGCAAGTGGAGAGAGTATGGCTATTGGTCTATAATTGAAGAATTCAGTAGAGCTGCCTCCTTTATGAAGTGGGATTACATAGGATGTTTTCCAGATGGTGGGAATTCTAGCTTCTGCTATGGTTCGATTAATTAGTATTGATACCGGGTAGGCAATAGCATCAGCTGATTTTTGAAGGTACTCGGTGGGGAGTTGATCAGCAGAGAGTGTGGTGTGTTTTAATTTTTTGATCAAGGTACAGATAAGTGATGTGGACACTGGTTGGAAGCTGAACGAGAGTAGCTTTCTAGGGGTGGTACTTTTCCTTTATATTTCTCTGTGTATTTTCTAAGTTTTTCCGCTTGTGCTGAATTTTTTCGTTTATTTTCGATAGTGCATGATAGACCGTGGTCTGTTCTAATACTGTGCATTGGTTTAATCACATCTATTTTTCTTAGTATTTTTGTTGATCTATTCCCTTTTCTATAGACTTCTAAGTGATACTTCTTGTCTTAATTGATTTATAGTTTTCTCTATTCGATACTTCCTTGATGGTATTTGATTTCTCCCATTCCTTTCCCTCACTACTCTGTGCTGTTGTGGTAGAACTTTATAAGTTATTAATTTAGCTACACAATAATATATCCTGTTTACTTCTGTTATATCACATGGATCTCTATGGAAAATTCTAATTACTGCATTCATTTGTTTTTGGGTTTTATTGACCTTTTGTAGTCTATTTCTCTCATTGATCTTAATATATCTATCCATGTCTATTAAATCAAGCAACTCTTCTCTTAGTTTATTTTCTTCCATACTGAGGGCACATCCCTTGCTTTCCCTTTCCTGTGGGCATTCTATAGAAAGTTCTATAGCATCTTCCTGTGGCACCTTCTCTTCAGTTTCATCCTGTGTCATCTGTTGTTCTGCCATGTGGGAACTCACTGGCCTATCACTCCTCAACATTGACTGCGTCAGAGTTTACAGTTTCCTTTTCCTTTCCTTGCTGTCTAGCTTCAAGTGAATGCTTATACTGGTTTCCTGTGGAAGGCTCCAAAGTATCTTGATAAGGTACCTGACCAATTGCTTCCTATTACACTGGTTTCCCCTTAATTTGGATGTTCATTGCTCTATCCTGTTCTGGTGCTTTATGCATTTGATTTTTTACACTAAATTCTTTAGTTTGCAGGTACTCCATAACCTCAGTTTCTATTTCTTTAACTTCTCCATTTCTGATATCCTTTTCTTATTTCCCTATTTGTCTTCTTATTTTTTTGTATTGTAAATTTTTCCTTGTCTGGATTCCTTTGCTTGTATTTCTCTTCAGATATCTTTGGTGCTGCTCTTTTTGTATTGGCTAGCTTTGCTTTCTCCTTTGCATAAATATTGCACCATATTAAATCTCTTTTCATTCCTATGTCCATATTTCTTCTTCAGATGTCTCCTGATCTTCCTGTTTCTCTTTACTCTGGGGACTCATTCCATCATGCTGTGATATAACCTGTATTAGACCTTCTACATCAAATCCTTCACTTCACAAGCACTCCATAACTTCGTCTATTTTTTAAACTTCTACTTTAGTAATCTTATTTTCTGCATTCCAGCTTTCTGATGATATTTTTTGTTGTAAAATTTTACATATCTGGATGCCTTTGCCTGTATTTCTCTTTGAATACCTTTGGGGCTGCTTTCTCGGTATTGATTAAGTTGGCTTTCTCCTTTGCATAAATATTGCACCATATCAAATCTCTTTTTCTTTCCCATGTCCATACTTCCTTTTTATATTGTTCAAATATCTCTAGGTTCTGTTGTTTATATTTTTGCACTTCCTCAGATGCTTCTTTTTCCAAACAGATCAAAGTTTCTTGATCTATGTACTGTTTTTCACAAATCTGTTGTATTAATGAATGCAAATTTTCATTTGAAGCTTCTGATGGTTTTTCTTGTGGAAGTATTTTTTCTCTCCTCTAATTTCTCTCTTAATCACTTTGTATATCTTGTGTCTGGAAATTCTGCGCTTTTTGCATAATAGTAACAATACATAATTTCTTTCATATCCTCAATGATCCACTCTATCATCTTTATGACTCTTTTTTTGTCCTATCAGTTTTCGTGATTTTTGTCCTTTTACAACAGGGGTGCCATCCTCCTCAGGGCCTGGCCTGGCCCCATTGTAGGAATGTTTCCATATTTTGAGGAGTCTACAATGTCATTTTCTCCAGTCCTGGCACCAGTGCGCCTACCAGGATTGGGCACTTTTTTATCCTGGGTCTTGTGCACCCAGCTATCTCTTTTAATTTTTGACCTACTTCTGTCCATGATATATGCTATATAAACATAATCTATATATCAGTGTCACCTTGGTGATATTTTGTGAAAACAGGGTCCACCTCATGAAGGTACTCACCAAGACTTGAGGATGAATTCAATTTCATCACTACTCTCCTTTGCTTGCTAATTTTTCATGTCTTCTTTGGACCCCTCTATCTCTATGCAGCTATTAACATGCTTGCATAGAGTCTCTGTGAATAGGTCCACATAGGTAGCACTGTTCTCATGGTTTATGGGGGCTTGACATTTTGCCAGATTACCACTTAATAGTAGGAAGTTATCTTAGAGTAGTTCCTGAATATTCCAGGGTTAGCTGTGGTTCCAAGTTTTATTTTTATTTCAAAGAAGACAGTTTTGTGGTCTGACCTTACCAGAGAAAACATTGCACTAGAGGATGTGCACCACTCTCCAGTATTAGTGAGGACCAGATCCAGTATAGCTGCACCCCTGATTGGTGTATTGATAATGTGGTATGTATAGAAATTCCAGGAATCTCTGTGCCTGTACGTTTGGTGTCATATATGATTCCGAGTTAATAGTGAGGTAATTAAAGTCACCCATGAATAGGGTATTGGGTTGAGTGGTTAGTGTTTCTCATAAGTTTAAATATATGTGGTACGAGAGGCTGTGATTCTGTTTGTGGGGTTTATACTATTTGAAGCAAATTATGAAATCTTTATTACAGAACTTTTTCCAGAATGACTTGTTGTTATCATAGCTTAAATCACATGTAATATGAGCGGATGTGGCTATTTTTATGGCTCGTATTTCCTGAAATCCATTAAGAAAGACATATATTTTCTTGCTTGTATAACAAGATGTCTGCTTATAACAGGCTCCTATAAATGACTAATGTGACTAGTCCCCATTCTTCATCCTGATGAAGACTGGTCTTTATATATGCAGGGGTGGTATTCACTTAGGGCTGCACTAGGTGCCTCCCATTTTTTAAAACTCTTCCGTTCATAATCTATCTCTCATTTAGTTTCCACATGGTGAAGTCAGTGCAAAAGAGGGATAGATAGCTCTATGCCTGGCCAAATAAAAGGCTAGAAACTAGGAGAGCTCATGTGGATTGGCAGTTAATCAATCCCCTGAGAGAGGGGCGGTGCTGTGGGGACCAGGGTGAGGTTAGATGATGTAAGATGCTGATGTATTCAGTATTGGTGTAGGCTGTCAATCAAAATAAGATCGTAGTGTTACCCCCCCCCCCTTTTCTCATTCCTAACAACAAAAGGAAAGCCTGAGTCCAAAATGAGATGTAGAAAACATGTTCAAGTGCCTGAAAGGT
The DNA here is from genome assembly GCF_019279795.1 of Protopterus annectens. Taxonomy (NCBI): domain Eukaryota; kingdom Metazoa; phylum Chordata; order Ceratodontiformes; family Protopteridae; genus Protopterus; species Protopterus annectens. The sequence goes on from NC_056733.1 coordinate 1,071,039,650, forward strand.
ACTGTTTAGTACTGAGGTACATTTGCTTTATTGAGTCATATGTACTGACAAGCATAGAATTATAAAGCATTAAAACATAAACAAAAACAAGAGTGATGTGAAACAAGGCTATCTGACTTCTGTTCCATAAAATGGATCTAAGTGAAGCTTTATCATTCAAGCCTGGGACCTTATCAGCTCTGCAGGTTAACAGTCTCTAATAGAAGGGTAGTTTAATGTTTTAGAGTCCTTCACCCAGTTTTTTCTTTATTAATGGTTATATAGTATTATGATACCCATGAGTTTATATGTGTTTTATAAGTGGTGGTGTCCCCTTTAGAATGTTTTAACCTCTATTTTTATTTTTATTCTTGTCTATACATGAAGTGGGGGTTGTAACACCTAGTGTTTATCCAAGATGTATTTTTATACCCTCTTTGAACTATGTAAAGTTTTTACCTGTGTTGTCCCTATGTATTGTACCCATGAGTTCATATGTGTTCAATAAGTGGTGGTGTCACCCTTAGAATGTCTCAACTTTTATTTTTATTTTTGTTTATATATGAAGTGGGAGCTGTAACACTCTGTGCTTGTCCAAGATGTATCCTTATGCTCTTTTTTGAATTACGCAAAGTTTTTTACTTGTGTTGTCCCTGCTTTACCATGTTGGGAATATAGCTTGGGGCTTGAGTATTTTGAAGGTTATTAGGACAAATTTAATTGTATATTAAGTTATTTCTGAATGTCCAGTGATTACGTCATCATATGGACATTATGTTTTGTTCAATATTTAAACCTTTGACAGAATTGCGTTATCCCTTTTATATGTATTTAGTATATATATATATATATATATATATATATATATATATATATATATATATATATATATATATATATATATTCACAATTCTGTGTTTTAATAATTTGTTTGTTTTATACCACTTTTTATACATATTTTTTATATATATATATTTGTTTTTATACATATATATGTTTTCGTGCTTTGCAACTTTAAATGAATTGAGTGATGATGTCAGAGTCTGTCTGTACCAATAAGTGAGTTGGATGCAATATTTAAATGCTCCTAAATGTTTTAATCATTTGTCTGATGAAGCCAACAAGTTGAAAGCACTAACGATATTTAATAAATCTTGGACTGTTTTTAGACATCCGCGTCACTGTTTATTCTATTGGGACATTTGAAGTTGACATTATTTTGCCGTGTGTGATCCCTGTGGATGTTGTTTGGTTTATATGTAGTCAGATTTGACAATTCAGTAAATTAATGAGTAAAAGATACTCCTGTTTACCACTGATAAAGGAACTTAAAAATGACAATATTAAAGCCACTTTGGTGTTTTCTGCAAAGATCAAATTATTACTTTCTTTTTTTCAAAACAGGTTTATTGTTTTAACATATAAGAGAAATATCATAACAATTTTATACAAGTAATTAAAAATAGGTATTATTATAATATTCAACAAAACAACTAAAGTATTTACAAAGACATCCACTGCAATCAGATCAATTAATTAAACTAAAATACCATGCTATTGAAATTAAATTTTTTTTAACAAATTTTGTAAATTATCCCATACAATAAAATACGATGTTTTTCTATTTGTTCTAGTCCTAATTGTGTTTATTTCCATATGGCACACTATATTCATAACATTTTTAAATTCATTGAATGAAGGAGGTGTATCTGAAATCCAATTTCTAGTTATTATTTTCCTAGCCACTGCTAGAATAGACCATAACAAGGGAAGCTTAACCCTTTTAACACTTTGAGGTACAGGTGTGTTGAATAATATAAGAGATTTAGAAATAATGAAATTATCTGTAAAAAGAGCCTGCAAAAATTCATTAATTGACTTCCAGTATTCTTTCAATTTTATACAGTCATAAAACATATGAGCCCAGTCAGCATTAATTTCTACATTACATCTCTTACATAGATTATCTTTATTATTTGTTTTATTCATCATCAAAGGTGTATAAAAGATCTATGTAAAAATTTCCATGTATAAAGTCTCCAGACAATGGAAGGCGTAGTTCTATAAGCAGATTCAATATATATTGTTTATCTTGTTGATTTGGTGGGTCCCCATTAATAGAAGTGAAATAATTCCAGTATGAATCTACACTGTAAAAAGTTTCTTGTCTGATAACTTTATGTATGTATGAAAGTTTACCTTTATCAGAAACTTTATGTTGTAAATTTAATATCAAGTAATCAATCAGTGTTGGAATAGATTCTTTAACAGTTATAGACATTAAATCTATTTTATTAATGAGATGTTGTCTAAAGGTCTGAACCTCTAACCAGCAAGTTTCTCTTAGATCAAATTCTTGTTTTAAGAAATCTAGATTTTTAACTTTATTATCAGATATCAACTGATACTAGTACTTTAGATCATTATCTATAGCTAAATGAGTTCCTTCAGATGTAGATGGCAAAAGCATACCCTGAGTATACATTATAGGAAATACAATAAAATTCCATTCCCTATACTTAGGGTGCATGAATATAAAGTTACGATAACTAATAATAATATTTAATGGGTAACAAACCATATGTTTAGGTGTAATAGGTGAAGTACAAAATTCCTTTAGTAACCATAACATGGAGTTATTTACAATCATATTTTTATGTGTTAAGGAGATTTTCATGAAGTGTATACTAATTAGCTCCCAATAATCTTTCCATTTTGTGACATATGACTGATCTATTAATAAAGTAATAACTTTTACAATAGAAGAGATAGTATATAAATTAAAGTCTGGAAAAGAAATACCCCTTGAGACCAGCTATTAGTATGTTTCTTTAATGCAATCCTAGGTCTATTAGGTGCCCATAAGAAATTTAACATTAGTGTGTTCAGTTTCTTGATAATTATTTTGTAGGTGGAAGTATTATTGATTGTATTAAGTATAAAATCTTGGGGAATATTATCATTTTAATAATTGTAAGTCTCTCCTCCATAGTAAAAACATATTATTCCAGGTATTAAAAGATTTTGTATATTAAGAAAACAGGTATTATAATTATTATATATAATAGATTTAATATCTTTAGATAGTATTATACCTAAATAAGTTATCTGACCTGAATTGGGTACATATTTAGTAAAATCACTAATGAGAATATTTTTCGTGTATATATAGGTAGTATTTTAGTTTTTCTTCATTGAATATTAAACCAGAAATACTTTTAAAATTCATCATGTTATCAAATAGAGACTGTATAGAAGAATTAGATCCTGCTGATGTAATTAGAACATCATCTGCAAAAAGTTGAATTTTGGATGTTGTATTTTCATCTATTTCAAAACCCTCTATGTCAGTACTGTTTCTGATCAAATTAGCCCAAGGCTCCATTACTAAAGTGAATAATAGTGGAGAAAGTGGACATCCTTGTTTTGTACCTTTAAGAATGGGTATTTTTTGTGAAATTATTACTTTCTGAAGAAATCAAAATATTTAACATTCTGGAGGAGTCATATACTTTTGTTAATAGAAAAAAAACCCTTAATAGTACTGAAGAACTGGAGTGAAACAGTGAATCCCTGAAGAGACAGTGAGCTGAATTCTTGGAAAACTGTTTGCAAAACTAAAAAGCCTAAACATAAGTGACTGTTATTGTCTGATTGCATGACTATTATTTTCTGAAACAATAGATTTGCATTTTAATTAAATGGTTTGTACTGGACTTTATGTAAGTATGTATTTATATTTTAAACTAAAACATTTTTTCATGATTGTTTATTATATTTACTGTAAAATACTATATTTCATATAACTAAATATGTATGTTTGTTATTAAATACTTACTGTAAGAAAATGTCATTATATTATAAGCAATAGAATTTGGTAACTTTAAAGCTATATAAGTTAAGAATTTTATTTTATTTGTTTAACATTGATTGGTATGTGCACTGCTGGCTTAATAATATACTAATTGGAAGTGTTAAAGTGCTGGTGATTTTTGTTTTCTTTGTACCTGTGTAGCACATTCCTTTCACAGGTCATTTATAAAAGATGGAAAGTTTGAGAACAAAAGAATGTTCCATTTCTTCAGAATACTGGATTTTTCCAGTCTTGAGCTGTCCTGAAGAAGATCTAGGTCAAAAATCATCGATATAATAACTTTTTTCTTCTTTTCTCAAATATATATGTGAGAAATCTACTCAAAATAAATATCTTGTTTCTTTTCTCAGAAGTGAAAAATTGGTAAAACAAAAGCTATAGTTATGTATAATACTGAGGAATTGTAACATATAATTTGCTTACATTTTACATGTTACTAGCTTATAATGTACTGTTATTAACTTTAACTATACAGTACATATTAAATGTACACATTGGTTGAAAGAAGTAAGGTTAGATGTTTGCTACTTATTAGAACAGCTTAAAAGAACTAAGAATAATGAGAAAGTTAAAGAGGTATTATCAGTTGTTGTGCATTGTGAGTTGTCATTTTCACATACTGTAGCCAGATTCTGATGTCAGCTGGTATAGCTTAGACCAGAACAGCTGTTTATAATGGCTATACACACATATTCAAATTAAATAAAATTGAATTTTTTTATGTATAGTCAAGATTGTGTGTAATATTAGAATTAATAAGCATAAACATCTTATGAATAACATGCATATACACAAGCAATGCAATATCTACTATGTAAGATTAATAAAAGAGCAGTATCAGTAAATTAAGAAATATGTACACATACTATAATATCTAATAGAGAGCCGAGGATTAAATAGCTCTTTGATGCAAGATTGTAGAAATACAAGAGCTATATAGAATAAGATAGAATAGTAGTGGGATAATAAGATAGAAAAATATATTTAAATAAATTGCTTTTAAGAAAGACGTCTATTACATGTAGCTGCATATGGCAGAAATGTGAATGTACAAGATCTTGTATAATTTATATAGAAAATCATGTAAAATATTTCAAAATAATATGAAAACTGAAACTTGAAGCTTGGTCATGCGAATTTTATAGCTTTTTCTATGTTGTATGTTATTAGATTCATGATGACCACCTGAAATAACTAATTTCACAAGTCAAAACTGAAACTTGAGTGTTTTATTGTTGAATCAGTACATCCATTTTAATGGAAAATAATGTAGATGTTTCAATGTGTTTGAATCCGGAAAAGAGAATGAGATTTGAATTGAACACTTTGTAACTTTTGAATAAAATATAGATTGCGGTTTTCTTTTTGACTCCATAGAAATAGTAAGGCATTCTCTTGGGCCTCAGTAATATACTTATTTTATGAAGTAGTTTAATAAGCTAATAGATTTTTAAACATCTGATGTGCTAAGAATGTTACAGACGTTTGAAATATAAACACTTGTACTTTAAAAACGAATTCAGAGCTTTTTTATAGAACTATAAAATGTGTGTGTCTTTTGACATAATAAATATATATGTACATTGATCTCACTTTTGTATTATAGTTAGTATGACAGGATTACCTGTGACTTGCAAGTTTACAGATGTCTATCTCTTCATGTCCAACTCTGATATACTTATTAAGAGAACTAGTTATAATAATGTTGAATAAGTGAATAGTTTAGGAATATTAAATGGGTAATTTATACTACTATTATATAAGTAGGTATATAGTATCTGTTAAATTATTTAATATCTATGATTAATAGAAGCAGATTATTAAACTTGTATGTAGTAATGGGGTGAATAGTTCTAAATGGCAAATATATATAACTAAATTAGTAATTTCTTATTATTTTGACATAAACTTAATTATTTGTAAGTCACAATAGCTTTTGGCTATTTTTTGATGAATTTTTAGGTGTTGCTACGTAGAGTGATACTAGAGTAGTTTGACTATTCAGTAGGCAGACTAGGAACTTTGGAATCTATGGTAGGCTGTTTTTTTTACAATATATACAGTTAGAGTTGTAGACATGTCTTTGTTTTTCTTATTTTTGAATTTTAGTAGTTTAGTTTGTAGAAAGGAAGAATTGAAAAAAAAAGCTGGAATGTTAAGATAGTGTCAGACAAATGCATTAGAATCTTATATATAATGGAATTAATATGGTGGATAATGTGCCATATTACCTTTTAAAATTAATATTTTTAAATACACAGTGGGGCAGTCTTAATATATTAATGTAAATGTACTAAATAATGGCAACAAAAGGAAATCATTAATGAAATATCTAAAATTAAATAGAGGAGACAATATACAATATTAAAATTACTCAAGTTATGTAATGTTATGACTTGCTTCTTTTAACAAAAAGAGCAGAGGAACAGCTATATTTTGGAGCCAATCTATTGTAATGCCTAAAGTTATGGAATATTTTAATGATCCCAAAGAAATGTATACATTTGTATTAATTAAATATAATGGTAAACTCAATGCACTAGTATTTTTTTACTGGATCACTGGAATATGTGCAAGAGTATCTAAAGATCACTTAAACATATTACAAAGTCATTGGAAGCATAGTTTAATTTTAACAGGAGACTTCTGCATATCTAGTATAGAAGATAGAAGTCAACAAAAGAAAGCTAAACTAGCTAAAATACTAAACAGATGGATTAGTAATAATAATTTAGCTGATTTACTAGTAAAAGCAGAAGATAACTTATTGTTCTTCAGTCATTATTATGTGCATGGGATGAAGATTGATAGAAGTTATGCCTCTATAGATGTACTTAATAAAGTGAATTATTTTAAAACTATTCCTTCTCCTTTATCTGATCATAATGCACTAAGTGTTACTATAGTAATGGATATAAGGACATTTCAGATTATTTATAGAATCTCAATGTAAATAGTAAAATGAACATAGTTTAAGAGTTACCTTAAGGAAAATGTATCCTCGAATGATAATGGTCAGGTTAGTACAGTCATACTATGGGACTCCTTAAACATGCATATTAAAGAAAGAATGGGAAGATGGGATAGTAATAAAAGGAAAGAGTAGGATAAAAAGTTGTTAGAAATACAAGATGAAATACACAAAGTGAAGTTGGAGCAACAAACAAAAAAAAAAAAGATGATACTGAAGCCATTAAAAATGTAAAGCATAAAGTGGGGATAACTTTAGAAAAAAATTAAATTTTATAGTTACAAAATGACTTCAAAAAATCTATGCAGATTAGCTAATAGAAGTAAGATGTTAAGCAAAAAGGCTCAAATCAATAATATCTGAAAACCTCACACTAAGCTTACTTCAGATATAAAGGAAATGCTTAATAGTTTAAAAAAATCCATGAGAACCTTAATAAAGACAAAATAATAATCCTGATGATTACAAAATGGAAAATTATTTAAAGAAAAATTTACTATTAAGCTTAATAACAAACAAACATCTCAGAATGAATAAACCTATTAGCCTGATACAAGTTAAAGCAGCGTTAAAAAGGTAAAAATGGAAATGCTCCAGGGTTAGATGGTTTAAGTATGGAATTATATAGTCTGTTTTTGAATTACTGAGTGACATTTTTAGGATAATTCTGAGTTACAAAATAATTTCTCCCTCATGGAAATTTTCTGTATTCTCACCTTTACTTAAATAAGGAAAGGATAATAAGTTAGCCCCCTCATATAGACCTAGTGCATTATTAAGTGTAGGCTATAAACTACCTTCATTTTTGCCATGAGATTGAGAGTTATAGTAGATAAATTAGTTAACAAAGAGAAAACAGGATTTATAGTCAATAGATCAGCATACAGTAATATAAAAAGGGCAATTACCATCTTAGATTTAGCAAAAGGATTGAACAAGAAATTGTCCCTAATTAGCTTAGATATTGAGAGAGATTTTGCTTCTGTAGTATGGAACTACTTGTTTAAAATTTAGAAGCATTTGCATTTCCAGAACAGGGTATTGGAATATTTAAAAAAACTGTATAAAGACTGCAAAGCATATGTTAAAATTGGATCTTACATTTCTCAAGGATTCACTTATACCAAGGCACAAAACAAGTGTGTCCCTTTTCTCCTTTACTATTTGCATTAGTTATTGAACCCTTAACTAATATTATAAGAAGCAATGAAAAAATAATGTATTCTTAATGAATAAAAATTGTCAACCTAAAATACAACTTTTAGCAGATGATATTTTTATAACTGTAGGAGATTTAAAATGTTCGATCAAAAAAAGATGAAGAAATTGAAAAGTTTTAAGAAGTAGCGTTACTGAAGTTTAATCATATTAAAACCGAAACTTTAGTATTAAACCAATTACTAGATAATAAGTTTCAAGGTAAATGTAAGTATAATTGGTATGGAAAAGAATTAAAATGTTTAGGAATAAAAATATAGCTCATCCAAACTCTCCACAATTTGTTGTGAGGGAAAGGTTAGTTTGCATTTGCATTTTTATATTTTATATTACTTTATTGCCTTTTTCTATTTTGTATATTGTGATTTGTTTTCTTTACATTGCACTTGTATTCCGTTTTAAATTGCATATAAAATTTGGAAAGAGACCACAGCTGTGTCTCTTATGAGTCACAGAGAAATTATTTCCAACCCTCCCACCCTGGTGCTGCTGTGTTCTTAAACTCAATTGTCTTTCTATTTGCCTGCCGCTTATGTTAATTTGACCACATATCTCCTTCCAGCTCCCCTTTCATTGGCTGTTGGGAGACACAAAAATTATTATTCTGTGAAATCACTCCCCTTCAACTATTTAAATTTATTGGCCATCCCACTGTTTTCCATAGAACCAGAATACCAAGTGTATACCCCCTTTCAATCAATCTTGCTATTTTAAAATTAGTGACTCTTCACTTAACAGCTAAAGCTTAAGTTACCCCTCTTTCATATCTTACTGCTTAGTGCACATTGCATTAGTTAGGATATTAACCCATTTTTCCATCTTAACTTAAAAATCTGCAACATCTATTACAAGACCTCCAATTATTGGAGAACCCACATTCTGCTTCTCAATAATCATCTTGGGATTAGTGCTTCCTTTTTCTCCTGGTGAGACAAGGAACAGATGGGCATTATTTCCTGGTGACTTGTGATCACCAGAAAGCCTAATAACTGCTACATAGGTGACAGCTTAGAATTTGTGCTTATATTCTGCTCCTGGTGAGAGAAGAAGCAGAGTACATTGATTTCTGAATGTTTCTGGTTTGGCAGTGAGTATCTGTGCTTGGTGTTCCTGACTGGTCTGGTTGCAATTCAAGGCATCTATCAGGAAAAGGCTACAACAATCCTACAGACATTTGCACCATCTGGGACAAGACTGTGGATCAACAAACAGACTGTGACCTGCTTCACATCATGGGATTGGTACTAAAGTTTTGCTTCTGGTGAGAGAAGAAGGAAATTGAACAGTGTATTCCAGCAGAGTGAAACTTTTGTGAGACCAGCACTAGTAGTAGCCAAGCAGTAGCCATTCATGTGACACCACTGTTTTCAACATTTTTGATAAGCTAATTCTTTGTTTTCAGTAAGTAATGCTTGATTTGGTTCTAACTTCAGAATATCTACTTAAATACTTCATCTTTAAATTTTCAGGGTCTACTTATTAATTTCTCCTCAATTGTTTGCAGTGCCCTGTATAGAGACAGGCACCTTGTGTGGCATTTTTTCCTGTAAAAGCACAACTTAAATTTCATCAATACCTATTTGCACACATAACTAGTTTGCAGTGACAAGCACTGTCCCCAGAGTTGCAAACCTGATACTCCTGATATTGCTTTATATTCTCACTTCAAATGTCTAATTAATAAAAATGGGTCTGTTACCATTGATATGAACTTTTCACTATCTTTGTTACCAGCTTGGTGGATATGGACATCCTGAGGCAATGGAGAAATTGCCTCATGTTTACTGACGGCCAGTTAATTCTTAGACTGATATGGTATGTAAGAGATGTGTAGGAAAATGAGGTCAGACAATGAAGTACTTCAAAGAAAGCAAGTAAATATTCAATAATCCAGTGATGGAGTAAACAAACACAGCTGGAACAGAGCTGAATGACTTTATTAACATAAACAATGACAAATAATATTTATTATTTATTATTTTTTATGTTAATAAAGTGTTATATCCTGGTAAATAAGGAGACCACACGGTTCTGGAGTTGTAAGGCCTTTCTTTATTCAGAACCTCCAGGTGCGCACCCATGTTACATATTCACAACTTCATAGCCATACATACACCGGAACCAACGAGAGACCAGAGAATACAGAACCAACACTACATGTTGTTAATTCCCCATAGCGCCCCCACAGCACAATAACAACATTGCCTGCCCGATACTACATTCCTCCCCTCTTAAGCTATTGACATACGCCTCCTTACATAAGAGAAATGAGGGAGCAAGTCAACAAAAACAATCCCTCCAGTCACTTAATTTCTAAATAACCGGCAAGTTATTAAACGGTTACCATACAAGCAAGTTATGTTGTTCTTCTAACCTATACATACACTTTTAACACTGATAGTCCTTCAAGTAACTAGGTTTAACCAGTGTACGCTTAGAACGGCGCAATGGTACCACCCTAGGTGACTCCGGTGTCACAGTTACCACCTCTGGTACCGGTGTGTCCATCCCTGGAAAGGTTTGGTCCTCAGGAACCTCTCCTTCCAAGTCCCGGTGGTCTTCCTCGGCCCCCAAGATCGGAGATCCTCCTGCCGCTGCGAGCCCTTCTCCCGAAACTAACGGTATTTCCGGGGCTTGCAGTTCCATGAAGTCCTTCTCCTGTTCGCTCCGCAGAATCTGGTCCACATGTCTCCTGACCACAAAACCTCCATTCAACCTCACCTGGTACGACAGTGGACCGGTCCTCTTTACAATGAACCCTGGAATCCATTTAGGTCCATAGCTGAAGTTTCGAGTCATCACTGCATCTCCCACCAGGAAACTTCTCCCTCTCCGTCGTCGATCCTGATGTTCTTTTTGCTGCCATTGTGTCCTCTCTACCTTAGCTTGGATGTTTGGATGCACCAGATCCAATGTTGACCTTAATCTCCGTCCTTGCAACATTTCGGCAGGTGACAATCCGATGGTAGACTGGGGTGTAATGCGGTAGCTGAATAACACCCTTGACACTTTTGCTGCCATACTGCCGTCTCCGGCCTTTATCATCATTGCTTTAAAGGTCTGGACAGCCCTTTCAGCACAGCCATTTGAAGCCGCATGGTATGGTGCTGATGTGACGTGTACGATGCCATTTTTTTTCAGAAAACCCTTGAACTCTCCACTCATGAAACATAAAGCATTATCTGATACAATAGTCTCTTGTAGTCTTTGGCTACTGAAACTCTTCCTCAGGCATTCAATTGTAGTGGTGGAAGTGGTTGTTTTAACTGGATAGGCATCCATCCATTTAGAATGAGCATCCATGATTATCAAAAACATTGCCCCCATAAAAGGCCCTGCATAGTCTATATGAAGTCTCTGCCAAGGTCTACTCGGCCACTCCCATGGGTGTAGTGGTGCCGCCACAGGTAAGTTGCGATGTTGCTGACAGATGTTACACTCTTTCACAGCGACTTCAATGTCGTGGTCCAACTTTGGCCACCAGAAATAACTTCGTGCTAAGGCCTTCATTCGGGTGATGCCCACATGACCCTGGTGCAGCTGTTGTAAAAGTGCACGTCTTCCTGGGGGCGGAATTATCACTCGTGCCCCCCACAACACGCATCCATCTTGCACACTCAGCTCTGTTTTCCTCACCTCATAAGGCCGGAAAACTGGATCAGGTTGTTGTGTTGTCCAGCCTTGCTGGACCCACTGAAACACTCGAGCCAACACCGGGTCTTTTCGTGTCCATTCGCTCAGTTCCTTCGCTGACACCAATGTGATGTCCTCCATCATCAACACTCGGTCCTCCGTTTCCTCTCGCTGGAGAGGCCCCGGTAGCGGCAGACGGCTCAGCGCGTCCGCATTGCTATGGTGTTTCCCGGGCTTATAAACAATCTCATATTCATAAGCTCTCAATGTTACAGCCCATCTCTGAATGCGGGGAGAAACCATCTGAGGCACGGCTTTCATCTCGTTGAACAGTGACAACAAGGGCTTATGATTGGTGCAAACAGTAAACTTCCTGCCATAGAGGTATTTGTGGAACCGCTTAATTCCAAAAATTACAGCCAAACCCTCTTTGTCTAGTTGGGAATAGTTGGACTCTGCTGGTGTCAAGGTTCGTGACATGAACCCGATGGGTCTTTCTTGTCCATCTGGCATACGGTGTGCCAACACGGCCCCTACCCCATAAGGTGAGGCATCACATGACAGAATTAAGTCCTTATGACTATCATAGTGCACCAAAACCTCTGAGGACTGCATTAGTTTCTTGGACTGCTCAAACGCTCTGTCCTGTTCCTCCTGCCGCGTCCACAGGGTCTCCTTCCTTAATAGTGTATGTAAAGGAGCTAACAACGTTGACAGATTTGGTAGGAACCTGTTATAATAGTTAAGTAAGCCTAAGTAGGCCTTCAGCTCTGTAACATTTGTGGGTGCAGGTGCCTGTTGGATGGCTTTTACCTTGTTTGGCAGCGGGTGTAGGCCCGATGCATCCACCTTGTAACCCAGGAACTCGGCTTCCTTTTCCATGAAAGCACATTTACTCCGCCTCACCCACAGACCAGTCTCTCGCAGTCACCTCAGCACCTCGTTCAGAGTCTCCAGATGCTCACGATTGTTCCTACCCGTCAACAGGATGTCGTCCAAATACACAGCCACCTTCGGAATTCCTGCCACAAGTCCCTCCATTATTCTCTGGAAAATAGCTGGACTAGAGGAAACACCAAAGGGTAAACGATTTACTTGGAACAAACCTTTGTGTGTGTTAAGGGTGACATATGGCTTTGACCCTTCCTCCAGAACAACTTGTTGATATGCATGACTGAGGTCCAGTTTGCTGAACCTTTCACCTCCCGACAGCTTTTCAAACACATCCTCCACCGTTGGTATTGGATACTGCTCCAGCTTCGAAACTTGGTTCACTGTTAGCTTGTAGTCCCCACATATGCGTACAGTATTATCTGGCTTTAATACTGGCACAATGGGTGCCGCCCATTCAAAACTTTACTGGTTCAATTATACCTTGCTTGGTGAGTCGCTCTAACTCAGTCTCCACTTTCTTCTTCATTGCGTATGGTACGGGTCTGGGTTTGTAAAATCTTGGCGTTACGTTTTCTTTGACGTGTATCTTTGCTGGTGGACCCCTCCAGGTACCCAGTTCCTCTTTGAACACTTCTTCGTTGTTCTCCAGCACCTCTTGCAATGTCAGCATATGCTGTTCTACTTTATGGAGCTGTAGACAGCCCATTTCCAGTTCCTTTAGCCACGCCCGGCCTAACAGGTTTGGTCCATTACCTGCCACCACCATGACTGGCAACTGTTTGACTTTGTCTTTATGTGTTACAGTTACTTTTGCCATCCCTAGTGTGGGAACTGTTTCACCTGTATATGTTTTCAAAGTCACTGAACAGTCCTGCAGCTCCTGAGCTTCTTTTAGCCATAACTTCCCATACTCAGCCTTTGACAGTACTGTCACACTACATCCAGTATCCACTTCAAACTGCACCATTTTACCATTTAAGTCCAACTGGGTTGTAATGGGATCGACTCTTACCAACCTTGCCTCTTTCATGTTAAACATAGTAAACACTTCCTCTTCTTCCCTGGTTTGTTGATCTGTACCTTCACGCATATGGTGTGCATACTGCCGTTTTATTTTCCGGTTTCCCTTCCTGTCCGTTATACTGTTCTTTTCCTCCCCCTTTCTCTGCTGGTCCCTAGAGGGCGTTGACCTGCACATCTTTTTCACATGGCCCTTCTTTCCACAAGCATGACATTTTTCATTTAAGAAACGACAGTTCCGTGACAAATGTTCACTGCCACACCTGTAACAGGCATACTGACCAGACTTCCCTTGTGATTTATGCTCCATGACCACTTTATGCACTGGCAGTGGGGTAGCACTCCTGCTCCCAACCCCTTCGATTGCTCTTGGTTGTAAATCACGAATGTCTTTATTCGCTGTCTCGATGGCCTGTGCCAACTTCAAGGCCTTTTCAAATGACAACTCAGGCTCCGCTAATAATCTGCGTTGTATGCGGTCATCTGCAATGCCACATACGAGCCTATCACGTAGCATTTCTGTCAGTCTGTCACCATAATTACAGTGTTGCGCCAGCTCCCTCAGCACTGCAACATACTCCGTTACCGTTTCATTGGCTAGTCTAGTCCTTGAATTTAACTTGAACCTTTGGACTATTTCACTCGGCTTCGGGTTATAATGTGACTGAAGCAAGCTCGTCAACTCCGTGAACGATTTATCCCCTGGTTTATCAGGACTCAATAAGTTCCTCATCAGATTGTACGTCTTGCTGCCCACTGAGCTCAGCAAAATGGCTCGCTTCCGGCCCGCTTCCATTATCTGGTTTGCTTCAAAAAAATGTTCCAACACTTCGCAATACTCCTCCCAGGTCTGTGTCTGACAGTCGTATGCAACCAGCGACCCTAACATGGAAACAGACATAACTCCGGCAGCCCCAGTCTCTTCGTCGTCCGACATTAACTGCACCCCGCCGTTTTCACTCTTAACGGACTCGGAGGCATCCCATCCTCGTCGCCAATATGTTATATCCTGGTAAATAAGGAGACCACACGGTTCTGGAGTTGTAAGGCCTTTCTTTATTCAGAACCTCCAGGTGCGCACCCATGTTACATATTCACAACTTCATAGCCATACATACACCGGAACCAACGAGAGACCAGAGAATACAGAACCAACACTACATGTTGTTAATTCCCCATAGCGCCCCCACAGCACAATAACAACATTACCTGCCCGATACTACAAAAGTCATTCCACTCTGCTTCAGTCATGTTTGTTTACTTCATGATTGGATCATTGGATATGTGAGAGATGTATTGTGGTCACTGAACCACAAGTACCAGTCAGACTCAGTAATAGTCCACGTGGGTGTAAATGACCTGTGACATACCTACCTAGACTATATGAAGAGAGATATCATGGAGGTCTTAGAGTATGTGTCCTAGGTTGGTATGAGGCTAGCATTGAGCAGCATTTTACCTTCTCCTAGGATGATGCCACAATATTAACAAAAGATGACTGACTTTAATAATTAGAGTAGTTTCTGGTGTTATTCTAAGGGGGTGCAATATTTGTCAGTATGGAAGAAAATGGTCAACAGACCACGCTGCTTTGCCAGGGATGGTCTGCATCTCTTCCCTCCAGGCTTTAAAATATTAGCTCATGGATTGTCTTCCCCCACAGTATCTCTTTTAGGCTATGCCAAATTGAAAGTACTTCCAACATGACAAATCAAAACCAAGAAAATCTAAAGGTATTACTACTCAGTGTTAGGAGTCCAAACAAAAAACTCCACTCCCTAGAAACTCTCTTCAGTTAGAGAATGATCTCTGCAGTCACTGAGTCATGGTTTAAAGCTGCAGAGATCACAATGACAGGGAAAGGTTATAATGTCTTCCACACATTTAGATCAGCTACTAAGCAGACAGTGACTAAAGATAGTGGTGTCTCAATTTACATTAAAAATAAATACACCTCAAGGCTGGTCAAACAGGACAATGCACTTGAGCTACCCCATGTTCAAATCACCATAGACAAAATCCAATACCACTTCCTTGCAACCTATACATCTCACCTCTATGACTCAGGAAACCCATACCATATATTTAAACCTATTGGACACACTCCCCATCCAACCCAATACCATATCCATGGGTGACTTTAATTACTCCACTGTTAACTGAGAATCCAAACATAGCAGCACAGAGATTTCTGGATTTTGTAAACACAAACTAACAGGACCAGATTGCCAATACAGCAACCATGGGTGCAACCATACTGGATCTGATCCTCACTAATATAGGAGATTGCTGCACTGCCCTTAGTGTAATGTCTTCCCTGGTAAAGTCAGACCACAACATTATCTCCTTTGAAGTAAAAGTAAAACCTGGACTCCCTGCTATCCCTGGATTATTCCAGAACTACTCTAAGTCTAACTCCCTGCTATTAAGTAATAACCTGGTAAAATGCCAAGCCCTCATAAACCATGAGAACACTGCTAGCTATGCAGAACTGTTCACTGAAACCCTATACAAGCATGTTAATAGCTGAATAGAGGCAGCTGTACTCACCAGGTAGAAGTACAGAACTAACTTAAAAAGCAAGCCACCTGGTGGAATCACAAAATCAATAGGTTGCATAACAGAAGGAAGAGAATCATGGCAAAAGTTCGGAGAATGCAGCACCCAGCAGGATAAAAGCACTCTCATCAAATCAAACAAAAAATTCCGCGGACAAATAAAGTCTACTAAAGCCAGATTTGAGAGAAATTTGGCCTCCCAAGCCAAGGACAATCACAAGGCATTCTTTAGCTATGTCCACAACTTCAAAGGTAATAGACAATTGTGTGCAGAGCACATTGTAAATGGAGCCACCTACACTGAGCCAAGTATCCGACTGGAGAGATGGTATGGTGTCTGAATAGAGAGAGGGTAGAGGTTAGAATAGAGAAATGGTAAATCAGCAAATGGAGAACCTGTGTCAGCCTTCTCCAGGAGTGTCTGTGTGGTTGTATAAACTTTTATCTCAAAGTGTGTGTGTGTGTGTGTGTGTGTGTGTGTGTGTGTGTGTGTGTGTGTGTGTGTGTGTGTGTGTGTGTGTGTGTGTGTGTGTGTGTGTGTCAGCTACTTGGGCAAGGAAACGAAGCACTGATTGGACAGAGAGAGTGCTGGAGATTTTGGCTTGCCCAGCTAGGTTGAGATGTGGACCCTATAGCTGTGCCAGTGGGGAGTCTTATTGGGACCTGGGAGCAAGGAAGCGACCAGCCCCAGACGGACTGTGATCTCTGTGTGCCCTTAAGGGAAATTGCACTTTACTGTGTGTATTTGTTATCCTTTCCTCATATATGAGATGCCGTCTCTGGTGTTAGTGGTGAGGATTGAGGCTCCTTGATTGCTGGGCCAGGGCACGGGTGTCACAGATGGCCCATGATAGTGGACTATATACACATTGGTTTACAAAGTCCATTGAATATGTGAGAGAAATGGACAAATGTAGATTTTGTAAAACAGAATTGGAAATAGTTGCACACATTGTTACTGGGTGTGACATACTAATGGCAGATGGACTGTATACTGAAAGGCATGGGCTCACCCTATACCAGCAATTCAAAAAAGAGATGCCAGAAAAAACAGACATAGTAGCCTATGTAAAGAAGACAAAAGTAGCATTATTACTCATTGAAATTCTACACCCAGTGACTACAGTTTCTTATGTACAGAGAGACACAAAGTAATAAAATACCAGGATTTACAGGCAGATATAAGGCAATGAGGAAGAAGAATATCCAATTAGTTGCAGTAGTAGTTGTAGCAACGGGTCTTATAAAAAAGAATTTACAGTTGTACTTAGATATGTTACTGATACATGTAACTCTATATGAATTGGAGGAGTCATTACTAGGCACAGTGCAGGTGCTGCGAATGGCACTTCTGGCTAACATCAAAAATTGAAACAATACTAATTTCATGAACTTTAATTATACTTTGACTAAGGAATGGAGTCCATTCCTGTCATGGTATTAGAAAATCAAAAGGCTTAGAGTAATTAAAAAACAGAGAAGTCAGATGCTATACCAAACTTACTGGCTGACAAGTTCAGCTCCAACTTTACAATGCTCTCCCGCTCAACCCTCCCTCAGAAAATACCATCAAATATAATTCCCACTGCTATCAATAGAAAATAGGTCTTTAATGCTCTTTCTTACTAAAGCCAAGAACTCTGCACCAAATGTACCCAGAAAATATTCAAGGATACCATCTAAATAGCCAGAATCATGACCTATCTGGCCATCTGGCATTGATATTTAACTGTAACCTCCAAACAGGCTTCATGCCTCATGAATGGACAGCAGCAACAGTGATCCTTCTGTGCAAAGGTGGGCCATCTACAGATTCTGGAAACAACAGACCAATAAGACTCACAAGTCATACATGCAAAGCTATGGAACAAATTATCATGGAAATGATCAATAATGATACAGTAAACCTCCAGACACAGGACTCAACCCAGTTTAGTTTCATCAAGGGCAGGTCATGCCAACTCAACCTGGTGAACTTCTTTGAGAAGGTCACTAAAGCAATGGATGAGGGCAAAATGGTTCACATTGCCTACCTTGACCTAACCAGAGCATTTGACACAATACCCCAGTCAGGCATTGTTGACAAACTCAAGAGGTTAGGTACAAACCCATATGTCACCCAGTGGATAGCCAACTGGCTCACAGAAAGAACCCAGGAAGTTAGAACAGGGGAGTCTGCCTCTACAAGGAGGCTGGTCACAAGTGGAATCCCACAGGCATTGGTTCTTGGACTGCTCCATTTTGGCATTTACTTCTCTGAAGTCAAGGCCAATATCAATGGTCTCTGGCTGATTAAATTTGCAGATGATTGCAAATTAGGAACTGTCATTGAATCCCACACAATCACAGATGCTCTACTGGAAGCACTGGCTCAGACAAACAACTGTTGTCAGGGCCATGGACCAAATCTAAATGGCAAGAAATGCATAATAGTATCCTTTAGGAAGTCATCCACCCCTGGTAACTATCACGCCCCTTAGTGGTGACACAGTAGTCAGGGACTTAAGGACACACATATACTGTAATCTAGCCTTTGATCAGAATGTGTCTTCAGTAGTGAGGAAATAATTCTACATTTTGCAACTTATAAACAAAGGTGTGGCATCTACGTCCAAGGAAGTCATTGTTCCACTGTACATGACCTGTCACTGAGTATAGTACCCCCTTTAGTATATACCTAACCAGGCATATCCAAAAATGGAAGATCCACAGGATTCCTCACTAAAAGAATACAGGGTGTAAGTAAAATGTCTTATGCAGATCACCTCAAGGTCCTATCCTTGTATTCTGTCTCCTTCAGTCTGGTAATGGGAGATCTATGCCTGACATACAGTGCATTGTCAGACCTCACTCTGATGGACCTCCTGCATATTCACAAAACAAACAGCACCAGAATTATCTATTCTAAATAGTACCAGCTAGAGAGACAGGTATGTATCCCAGAGACTACCCTGTCTCTGGAACAGGCTTACCATCTATGTGAAGTGGAGTTACTCCCTAACCAAATTCAAGTGTAACTTGGACATTTGGATGGGGAACAGGAAACTTGTCATTGGTTTGGCACTTGTGTCTCTAATGGATGCAGGCTGCCTGTAAATGGTTCATTTTCCCAGGCCAGTACTTGCAAATGTTTTACCTTCCAAGCCCCTGCTTACACTTATGAGAGATTTGGGATGCACAGCTAGGCTTAAAAAGGCCCTTGTGGTTGTTAACCTAGTAAACACCTATGAAGCTATGAACCCATAAACCAATAATCTCAAATGGGAGGGAATATAAACCAGAGGTCTACAGAAACTCTATTAAGGTGAAAGTTAAAGTTGTAAAACAAGAACTGAATTAAATTAAGTATGATGAAATTCACAGTAGATGAGCATCAAGCAGAATTCCTCCCTAACCCAAGTCAAGTGTAACTTGGACACTTGGATGTGGAACAGGAAATTCATCCCTGGCTTGGCACCAATTATCTAGTGGACACAGGCAACCTGTAAATGGTATATCTCCTGCTTATAAATATTTTACCTCCTATGCCCTTGCTTACACTTATCAGGGGTACTAAAATTTGTCAGAGATTTGGGATGCATATCTAGGCTTACAAATGGTTGTTAGCCTAGTAAACACCTATGAACCTACAATATGTCAGTAAGATTATTAGGGTCCCTATTAATTATTTGAACTTTTCAAAGTTTGAATTTCTTATATGGTCGACACCAGATGATCAAACTTTGAAAAATTCGAAGGTTAAAAGCAACGACTCCGCACGGCGCAGAATGAGAAAATTTCCCTTTTCTGCAATGAAGTGCAATCTCGGAGTTGGTATATTTAAGTAGGGGGGGTGCAGCCCCCCACATGGGATGTGCAGGGGGGCTTGTCCCCCCCCTGCTCAGAGCATTCAGGTAAGTCTTTTTTTTTATTATATTTTTTTAAGTTTCAAATTTCACTCATGTTGTTGAACATATGAGGTTCGAAGTTTTGAAACTTTGAATACAAAATACAGACCCAGATTATTAAGTGTAATTTTTAAAAAGTAATTGAAGAAGTGTTAATTCTTATTTAGAAAAATGAATGCTTCTTTACTTTTGAGGATAGGTTAATACTTATTAAAATGATTATATTACCCAAGATTTCATATAGTATCTTAAAGAGACAAGAATTTCTTATAGAACCCATATAAGAATATGGGAGTATGGTCATATTAGCTACTGAGATGTAGAATCTTATTCCATTGCTGCAAGTTTTAACTCTATTACAATTTGGATAGAATCAACTTACACTAGTCAATGGAAAATCATCCAGGAACAGATTATACTAAATTCTTATAAGTTTATTAAAGATGATAAATTAGAAATATGCAATAATCCTTTCTTCTGTTTAACACAATTTACCTTAGAAGGAAATTCATTTGAATCTTTTCTCTGTATATATGAAACCAATTTTTAAAAGAGTTAGATAATATGTTTTTAAAACTCGATTAACATCAAAATGGAATTGTTGGTGCTTTCCCACTACACACACCTCTAGGTTTAAGGAAACTCAGAACAATGTTAAAATTAATTTACTAAATAGGAATGGATTAGTATAATGGTCCGATGGCTTTCAAAAAGGAATAGCTAAGTCCCCACAATATTTAATGAAAGAATATATGTTGAATGACTCTGCTAAGCAGTTAATATTATCCACCAGTAAGAAATTAAATGCATTTGGGGATAATATGAGAAGAGAAACAGAAAACTATTCCATTATAAGAATGATGTTACTGAAAGTAGATTGACATACAAAGAAATCTTATCAAAACTATAGAAATTCATTATAAATAATAATAATTTCAATGCAACATTTTGGAATATTTTAGATAGTAGTGGAATGAGTGTCTCATATTTATGCTGGAAAGTTTTTATGTGAAAATGTATACATAGAAGTTCTGTTACTCCCTATAAAATCTCTTAGTTTAGTAAAATTACTTTGTCAGTTTGTTGGAGATATAGTAAAGATGTAAAAGCTGGTTGAAAACACATGTTTATGGATTGCAAAAAATTAAATGTATATTGCGAAGATAAGCGTGGTTTTTAAGGGGTTATGGTCTGATAATTGTTCTTTAATTAGATAAGTAATATTAATGAATGTTACACTTCCTGTATATAAATCTAGTTGTGCTGAGGTGCATACTTTACATATGATTGTGAAAGAACTGTACCTTTATGAAATATAGAAATATTTTAAGTGCCAAAAATCAACACTTGGTGGTATCCTGGGCAGTAAGCCTTGACTCCTCCGAATGTTGTAACATAACTTTACCTTTCTTCACAGCTCATGCATGTCTTACAGTGCCTTGCATCATGAATCAGCTTAATGTTTAGTTTATGTTCACGAAAACCAAAGAGAGACAATCTACTCTTTTCAGTAAAGGATGCTGTAAATAACACAATAAAACGCAAATAGCACTACGATGCCCAATGAACTCTTCCAAGACTCTTCGATGTAATAAAATCACTTTTATTTTGAAGACGAACAACACAATAAGGTGAACAGAAATCAATTCATCAAGCGCTTTCGCCTGTGTAAATCTCAGGCTTTTTCAAGATAACAGCAGAATACTGAACTCCCTTTAAATAGGGCAGTTTGTTACCAATTAGTATAATTAATCAGTTTAATCAAGATACCTTGATGGCAATTGATTGTAGAACTTTATGTAAAAACTCAAACCATAGTTGTCATAGTGTCATCTAGCAATTCATTGCAATTAAGTCCAAATAAAAACAAAATGGAAATGCGTAAAATTCATATAATGAATACCAACACAACTACATTTAAACATTTACTAACTGTAAAGCATCATAAACCACGGTAAATGTTTCCTGTTCTTTCTTTATAATGTATATTTATAATAAATCCCCCATATTTAAATACATAATTTCTAAAATTATTACATGTCATGCAGAAAATAGTATCAGTGACATGTACTAACTAAATGTCTTTAATATCTGTAATGTAAAATGTAAAATGCTGTAAATAAGCTTTTCAACATCATTCTAGCTTTAAACTTAGTACTAACCTATGAACCTAAAAGCTTTCAAATTTAATGGTGCTATTGTAATTGTCAACTGAATCAGTGTCAGTGAAAATAAGTAGTCCTAGGGCAGCAGCAAGCAGTCACCTAAACATAAGGACTGCCTTACCTTTACATCACTGTGATGGAACAAAACATAGGGAATGCCTACCCTTACATCACAATGATGCAGCAAAGCATAGAATAAGCCCTACCCTTACATCACAATGATGCAGCAAATCATAGAATAAGCCCTACCCTTACATCATAATGATGCAGCAAAGCATAGGACATATCTTGCCCTTACATCTTGATGATGCAACACTACACAACATGCATTCCTTATGTCCTGAAGGATTCACACATAGAACAAGCATCACATCACCAGTATTTTATTTGTTAGTGGCACAGTGAGTAAAACTGCCAGTGAAATATCTAAATCACAAGGCTCAGACTTGTCAGAGACCCTATTGTGGGTAAACAAGAGACCCTGATCTTTATGTCCATCTTACCAACGATAACATGTTTGAATGTTTTAACAATGAAAGAATCCCCCACAGATAGACAGGAATCCCTCAACTGGAGTATAGGTTAGACACTAGTATGAGGACCTACAGTAGAGGTAAGCTGATGAGTAGCTTTATGGCTATCTGTCTAGCTTTCTATCTATATGTATATATGTCTGTCTGTCTATCTATCTGCCTATATGTATATATGTCTGTCTGTCTATCTATCTATCTATCTATCTATCTATCTATCTATCTATCTATCTATCTATGTCTATCTGTCTATCTATCTATATATCTGTCTATCTATCTATTTATATGTCTATCTTTCTATCTATTTATATGTGTATATATCTGTCTGTCTATGCCTATCTAACTGTCTATCCTTCTGTCTGTCTATCTATCTCTTTGTCTTTCTATCTCTCTTTAAGTATGACTGCCCATCTATCTGCCTGTCTATCTGCCTATCTTTCTATCTGCCTACCTTTCTGTCTACCCAGCTATCTATATGTCTATCTTTCTATATCTATCTATCTATTTATCTATCTATTTCTCTCTATCTGTGTTTATTTCTATCTTTCTATCAGTCTGTTTATCTATCTTTCTGTCTATCAATCTACGCATATGGAAGCATTAGTTGCACTTAAAAGGGAAACTTGTTGACATCTCGTAGAGCAGCTTCAGCTGATAGAATATCCACTTATCAGAATATACCACCTTTGTTAGTACAAGTTCATGGTAAAGTGGGGATGGGGGAATATGCCATTTTCCTCACTGTAGTGTGATCTTGGAGTTGATATACATAGTTGGCAGGGGGAGTGTGAGTCCAGGGGGGCTTTTTTCTGCAAATATCTTTGCATTTGTATTTTTTTAATCCTTTGTGCATCACTGTTTTGGTATTCAACAATTAGGTGTCAACCATTATTGTTTTATCAGGGGAATTTTATGCTTCCATATATGCATGAATAGATAGTTCGAGACATAAATAGATACAGACATCTCTAGCTAAATCTACATATAGCTATACATAGAGATATGTATCAGTCTTATGGATAGATGGCTATATAATTTATATATATATATATATATATATATATATATATATATATATATATATATAGTTTCACTTCATATACTCAAAATGCTGAAATGTCAAATTTTAGCATTTGGAGTGCATGGTCGAAACTTCAAAATAGTGAAAGTGCATAAGTGTGAATGCAAATATGTTGAATCCACGCTTATGCAGTGATGCTACGTTATGTGAATGTGTTTGCTTGGTATGTTTGTGTTTGGACTTACAGGTGAGTGAGTGTATATGAGCGTTTTTGTAACTGATATGTATGAGTGATGTATGTGTGTGTGTGTGTGTGTGTGTGTGTGTGTGTGTGTGTGTGTGTGTGTGTGTGTGCGTGTGTGTGTGTGTGTGCGTGTGCACGAGGGACTGTATAATGTGTGTGTTTGAGTTTTTTTCTCTGTGCAATCTCAGAGTTAATATATATAAGTTGGGGGGTGTGGGGGGCACAGTCCCCCACATGGTGGGTGCAGGGAGGCTTGCCTCCCTGTTTATGTTTAATGTAGGTATGAGTATGTGTGATGTTTTGTTGTGTTTATGTTTTTTGTGGTGTAGGTGTTGTGGTTTGTGTGTGGTGTAGTGTATGTATGTTTGGGTTTGTGGGGTTTCGTGTTGTGATGGTTTCGACTTTATGCACTGAAATTCTGAAATTCAAGATTTCAGCATTTTGAGTATATGAGTGAATGAAACCATATATATATATATATATATATATATATATATATATATATATATATTTATATATGGTTTCATTCACTTCATATACTCAAAATGCTGAAATCTCGAATATATATATGTGTGTGTATGTGTGTGTGTGTGTGTGTGTGTGTGTGTGTGTGTGTGTGTGTGTGTGTGTGTGTGTGTGTGTCTGTCTGTGTGTGTGTGTGTGTGTGTCTGTGTGTGTGTGTGTGTGTAGATATATAGATTATAGATATAGATAAAGACAGAGATAGGTATATATAGAATAAAAATATATAGATATGTTTATATATATATACATATATATCTAAATGTCTATATTTATCTTTCTCTCTGTCTCTATCTATAGCTATATATCTATGCGTATATTATATATGAGTAAATGCAAGTATATATTAATTTATCGAAATGCAAAATCATCAACACTGAAGTAGCATTTTAAAAATCAACCAAAAATTAATATAAAAATAACCTATGTCAACATTAAAAAATAAATAAATGCATAAAAATTGCAACAGTAAACGTCAGTTTCATTTTGCAGTCTTGTCAGCAGCCCCCATCTACACATTTAGACATAATTTGTCTGAATAGTGGTAGTGTTACAGAAAAAGCATTTTAAAGGGACATTGCAGGTTTATGGTTATGGTCAGAGACTGGTTTAGCATTAGGTTAACAGGCATTAGTATGTAGGATAGGGGAGCTGTGTTATCTAAGCCAAAAAAAGACAAGAAATAAAAGAATTTCTATTAAGAAACAACAGAGATACTGGATAATAGATCTGAGGTGATACTTTTTAATGGACCAACATAGGTTTTGCAATTACTGAAGCTATTAGGGTAGTAAAGGCCTCTTGTCATGATTATTAAGTTGTTGATGTTAGATACAATATTTAAATATCCACTTTTGTCTAGAAAGGATATCACATGATTTATTTTTCTGTCAGCCAAAAAAGGCACTTGCAAAGGCCAATAAAAAAGTGTGTAGATCATATGTTTAATATGGCCACTAAACCTCAGAAAAAGATTCAGTGTGTGCCTGTATGCATGTGTGTGTGTGTGTATGCGCATGTGTTTTAAAAAAGAATAAATGAAAATCATGAAGAGCCAGTTTGCATATGTGAGCCTGAAAATTAAGAAGACATATGCCCTGCTGTAATAATCCAGGTTTTGCATGTTACATTAGACTCAATGTTCATTTAGTAACTGCCCAAGAGACTACTCAGACACTTAATGATAAAATACATCACAATACAATCGGTTTATGTGGAAATTTGTTAAATCCAGACAGGGAGAGAGAAAAAAACAATTTAAATTAGTTGGTAATTTCCCTACCTAAACAAGCAGTCCTTGCGAGTCAAACGTTTTGGTATGATGAACGTGAATTTACAATAATTTTCAATAAGCATTTAAGTGACGTGTTATAAAAACATAATGACTACCCAGAGAATAATATTTTGGGTTACAATGTTTGTATGCTGTTTACAGTTAGTACACTAATACCTCCAAAGAACACTGGTATTGGTCAAAGCTTTATTACACTGTTAAAACTGCCTGAACATTAAGGCATTAATAGCTATCAAGCGTATAGTTATTAGTGTTCTGACTACAATGGTTCCTTATTTGAAAAGAACTATGATGCTGCTGTGAGTAAAACACAGCTGCCAATGCACAAACCCCAGTAATCTTACAGTAATCATACAGATAACCTTCTGAAATTGTCATCAGTTTGGATTCAGGGTCAATTCATCATAACATCATGCATTACCATAATAAGAGATAGTCATCACTCTTCAGTACACCTGATTTCTGCCCACTGTTAGTTTCTCAGAAGTAAAAGTTCTTAAGCACCCCCAGCCCAGAAAACCACAGTGAAGAACTTCTCAAAGGCGAACTTCTCACTTTTCAAAACTGAAGTGAAATCTTTCAAGGCCCCAGGGCCAGTGGAAACTACGGCCCAAACTGCAGAATCCTATATAAACACATTCTACAGACATCTCCAGGAATGCATGGATCAAGCTATCCCAAAAAAAACCAAGACCCAATCATCCAAAGGCAGGCGTCCAGTCTGGTGGATCCTCTGGTGGACCCCAGCCATAAAGAGACTGTACAACAGAAGGAGGAGGAAGATACTACATGATAGAGCAAAATCCCTAATAGGGAAGGCATCTCTGATCAGTACTAGCAAAAAATTACGATCCCTCATAAAATCCTCCAAGGCCAGCTTTGAGAGAAAAATTGCACAGAACACTAAAGACAATCATAAGGCTTTTTTCAGTTATGTTAGGAACCTGGGATGCAACTCCCAGACTTGTTCTGAGTTGATTCTAAATGACAAAAAATACACTGAACCCACAGACATTGCCAATATCCTGGCAGACAGGTTCAGTGCAAACTTCTCCATCCCCCCCCCAAAAGAGCAAGTGTCTATCCCGGCAGGGGGCTGCCTCCCAAACATCTCTGATGCTCAGGTGAAGGCTGCCCTTTCCAAAGCAAAATACACTGCTTCCATGCGACCAGACGGCATCCCGAGTTGCGTCCTACATGAACACCAAGAAGAACTAATCCCTCAAATAAAACAGCTGTACAATCTCAGCCTCACTACAGGATATGTGCCCACAGAATGGCGTACAGCAACAGTGGTCCCACTCCACAAAGGTGGAGCCTCCACGGACCCTGGAAACTATCGCCCCATAAGCCTTACTAACTTAGTCTGCAAGACTATGGAGAGGATCATCATGGAGCTCATAAACAAAGACATCGGGGACCTACAGAGACTAGATCCTACCCAATTCGGCTTCGTCAAGGGCAGATCCTGCCTTTTGAACCTGGTTGACTTCTTTGAAACAGTCTCCAAAGCCATAGATGAAGGGAAGATAGTCCACACAGCCTATCTAGACCTAGCAAAGGCATTTGACACAATACTCCACTCGGGCATCATAGATAAGCTATCCAGCTTAAATATAAACCCCTATGTCACAAGATGGGTCGCAAACTGGCTCAAAGACAGAACCCACAGAGAGAGAGTTGCTGGAGCCATGTCAGACTCAAAACCAGTCACAAGTGGTGTCCCACAAGGTTCTGTCCTGGGACCGCTCTTGTTCGGTATATACTTTTCTGAGGTACAGGCCAACGTGGGAGGACTAGGGCTCACCAAGTTCACAGATGACTGCAAACTGGGCGCCATAATCGACTCTCCAGCTGACACAAACATCCTTCAAAAAGGTCTCACAGAGACAGATAACTGGTGCCAGAGCCATGGTCTAAAGCTAAATGCCAAAAAGTGTATAGTCATACCCTTTGGCAAAAACAATGTGCCCACAAACTACCACATAGGTGGTAAACCATTAAGTACAGAGAAAGTAATTAGGGATCTAGGGACCCAAGTTGATAGCAATCTCTACTTTGACAACCACATTGCCAAAGTGGTCAGAAAGACTTTCTACATGGCCCACCTCATCATGAAAAGATTCACTTCTAGATCAAGAGAGGTAATCGTGCCCCTTTATTCATCCCTCATCAGGCCCATCATAGAATACAATGCCTTTTTTGGGATGTACCTTACCCGACACCTGCAGCAATTAGAAAGACCCCAAAAGTACCCCACCAAGAGGATCAAGGGACTCAAACAGATGCCATATGCTGCTCGGTTAAAAAAACTCCAGCTCTACTCAGTTGCATACTGCCTACTTCGAGGCGATCTATGCCTGACATATAAAGCTATGTCCAATCCAGAATTAATGGGCATGCTCCACCTCAGTAAATCTAAATCCCTTAGAGCCACATGCTCGAGGGACTTGAACCTCAGCACAGAAATAAATAGGACTTGCTGGAGGGACAGATTCATAACTCAGAGGCTCCCTTTGCTCTGGAATAGAATTCCAATTCATGTTAGGCAGAGCACCTCATTGAATCTCTTCAAGAAGAATCTTGATGAGTGGATGGGGGATCGTAGGTTTGTTCCGGGGATTACTTCCGTGTCACTATTAGACAGAGGCACGGTAAATAAACTGTAAAAAGGGCACAGTATACTCAAATCAAGGGGTGGTGTAAGCCAAACAAAATTGGGTTAGGCTTATAATTGCCCCAGGGCAGATAGCCTAGTATGAACCTATGAACCTATGAACCTATGAGCACTATAGTGTCTCATAAAACCAAAATCCAGATTCAAATCACAGACTGACAGAATGAATAACTGAATTAGCTTAATCTGCATTGTTCTTCTTCCCAAAAGTGTACAGAAATGTTCTTGAAGAATCACAACTGTCATAGCTAATACAGAATGATTAGAATGGGAAAAATGTGTTGCCATTGGAGTGTCAATCATTTTGCATGTAACTGAGTGTGTGTTGGGCATTCACCCTAGCTCTGAGTAGCTAGCTTATTTGTCTATATAAACAGAATAATCTTTATAACCTGTCTCTTGATATTTCTTTCATTTGGTTAGACAAACCACAATTTTAGAAGTGTGTGTGAGTGAGCCCTGTACTTTGAAACATCTGTTCTGTGAAGTTGCTAAGCTGAAGCAGTACAAAGAAATGCTTTTAGAGCTGCCTAGCAGAAGAAATTTGATTAATCAGTCTCCATGCAGGTTTTGTACCAAGCAAATGGAGAACAGCTACAGTCATTCCCTTGCATAAGGAAGGACCTTCCACAGACCCAGGCAATTACAGACCCATAAATCAGACCACTCATATGCAAGATGATAGAAAAATGTATCATTTAACTAATCAAATAGCACCTAGGGAATCTCCAAACACTGAACCCTTCTCAGTTTGGATTCATCAATGCAGGTCATGTTTACTTTTCCTGGTGGATTTTTTGAAAAGATCACCAAAGCAATGGAAGAAGGCAAAATTATAATCACCACATACCGCAACCTGGCCTAAGCTTCTGACAAAATTCCCCACTCAGGTGTAGTAGAAAAGCTGAATAAATTGGGAATAAACCCCCTAAATTACCCACTGGTTTGCCAGATGTTTCACAGTACGATGCAGGAAATCAATGTAAAGGAAGTTAGCTCCAGAAGGAGACCAGTCACCAGTGGAGTGCCCCAGGATTCTTTGCTGGGACATCTCCTATTTGGCATCTAATTTTCTGAAGTAAAAACCAGTATCAAAAGGTCTCTGGCTGACTAAGTTGCAGATAACTACAAATTAGGAGCAGTCATTGAATCCCCAAATGACTTAGTCATCCTGCAGGAAAGTTTAACCTAAATAAATAACTGTTATCAAAATCATGGACTGAAACTAAATGCCAAAAATGTATTATCATGTCCTCTGGGGAGTCATCTATGCCAGGTAACTACTACATTCACAATACACCCCCCCTAAGAGTTGACACAGGTGTTTGTGATTTGCGAAATTATGTGAACAGTGATGTAATGTTTGACCAACATGTACACTATGTTGTAAGAAGGTCCTTCTGTATTACACAGTTTATAAATAGAGGAATTGTGTTTAGATCTCAGTATGTCATTGTCTCCCTTTACTCAGCTCTCATTATTCCTTTCATCGAATATAATACCCCCTTTGACATGTATCTGTCCAGACTCACACCACAACTGGAATGCCCACAGAGTTACCTTACTAAAAAGAATGCAAGGCCTAAAAAACATGTCATATATGGACTGGCTCAAAGTGTGTCACTATACTCTGTTATAGTCTGGCATTCAATGTATCCTTCAACCAAAGTACTGATTGATTTACTGCACAACAGAATGGTTGGTAGGGTAAGTGTATTTTGCAAAGAATACCTCTACTCTGGAACAGACTTCCCATTCACATAAAAGAAAGTGCATCCCAGTCTATATTCAAGCACAACTTGGATCTATGGATGGGAAACAGAAAATGTGTCCCAGGACTGTCCCCTGTACTACTAATGGACAGATGCACCTCCTGTTACAGTGTGGGTCCCCTCAAATTATTTATAGTATGATCCCAGTTATTCTCATTAGGCACAATATATATAATTATGGAGCTATGGAATGGGTAAGGCCAGCCTACAATGAAATGGGTTATGCTATTTCAGGCACAGAAAAGGAAAATTATCTAGGCTTGAAATTGCCCACAGGGGCAGCTAAACTAGTATTTACCTAAGAAGCTGAGAATCTATTAAAAACAAATGGAGACTATTACAAGAGAGATGTATATTGTAAAATCTTTTAAAATACCAGAATCATTTAGACAGATGGTGCATGAAGGAAATAGAAAAAAGATGTTTAAGATGAGGGTAATAAAAGAGGCTGAAAGAGAATAAAGTTACACAAAGACCAAGCACTGCTATCCCCAGACTTAGATGAACAAATTTTAATGTACATAAATGCTTCAAAGTTGGAGCTATGAGATGGACTCTCAGACGCTGGGAAAGGAAAGAGCACTCATTTTGTTACCCAAGCAGTAAACTAAGCAGGGGTGGTATTTAGTTTTCCCCAACTGAGGGAGTGTTTAGAAATAAGGTATGTCCCATCTTCAATTAAATACTATTTACCTTGTTGAGAGTTCTCATTGACAGTCTGCCCCCTTTTTACTGACCTCATAAGCAGCAAGCTTTATTAGTAGGCCCACTCAGTTTTCCCATTTATTTTCCATGTAAAACATCAAGCCATATCAGCCAAACAGAATGCAGATGGTCGATGGCCTATCTAGGGCTGATAGGATATACTGTGGGCATGAAAACAAGGATTTCAAGCTGTCTATTATCACTGTAGTATAGTGTTATGGATCTCACCAAGATAGAGTACACGTGGCATAGAAATGTATAAAACATTTTGTGAATTGTGTGTATAGAAGTGTTACAGAGAGCTCACTGCAAATAATAGCCACTGCAGTGTTATGCAGAGTGCATTGTAAACAGAGGGATATTTCTTTAAAGGAGTATTTTTTTGTTAAATTATACATGTTTCTTTAAGAACAGAAATATATCTGGTTGTATCAAAAAGACCAAATTTGTTTAAAGAACTGGTGAATTTGCTATAAAAAAGAGGGCTGAAAGAAGCTCAGTGTCCAATACAGCAGCTTTGGGAAACAGAATTAACCACATAGAAGGAAGATAAGGAAAGAAGACATGGGAAATGCTTTACCTATTTAGACTAATAACAGCACAAATTGGGGCTGAAGGTGGAGGGGGTTTGATCAGTATTAGCAACTAACATATCTCCAGGTTGGTTAAACAGGACAATACCATAGAGCTCATCCACATGCAAGTCACCATAGGTAAGGTCCCTCACCATATCATAGCTAACTACAGGTCAACTTCTATGCCCTTAGACTCTCATGACCTACTAGAGGCATTCACCATCCAACCAACACCTTATCCATGGGTAACTTTAACTACACCTCTATAGACTGGGAAATGTACACTACCTCAAACTCACAGACACAGCAGTTACTGGACTTTATTGACATACTGGAACTGGTACTCACCAACATGGTGGTTGCCCCCCCATAACATGTCCTCACTTGTGAGATTGGATCATAAAGTTGTTTCATTTGTAGTAAATATAAACCCCAAAAATCCAGCTAAATAAGTAACAGATAGGACCTATTGAGAGGCAAACTGCATCCTATTAAGAGACAGTTTGTCAAAATTCAAGACTCCCTCAACCCAAAGACCACAGCTACCTATGCAGAATTATTCAAAGAGTCACTCTGTAAACTTGTGAATGACTGTATGGAGGCTGCTATACTTACCAGAATCATCATCACCAAACCCTTTTTTTCCCTATTTTTCTACATGGGGTCTGGGTGCTGTGTTAACTGTTGCCATCTTTCTTGATTCAATGCCACACTCCTGGCTTCTTCAACACTTATGCCTGACTGTGGCAGATCTTGTCTCACACAATCCACCCACATCTTTGTTGGACACCATCATTTACTCTTACCTTTTCCTGTCTGTCCCAAATCATCTTCACCGGATGGTATTCTGCTTTTCTGCATGTGCCCAAACCTCTGCAATCTGTTATGTTTGATATTTTCTGCAATTGGAGCTAATTTGGCTTCTACTCTTATGTCCTCATTTCTTCATCTGTCCCACAGTGTGCATCCTACCACCTGTCTCAGGCACTTCATTTTCTTCACCTCTAGCTTCACCATCTGCTCTGCCTTGACTGCCCAGGTTTCTGTATCATACAGTAGTACTGGTTGCACCACTGGTTTATGGACCTTACTTTTCATTTTCTCTGGCATTCTTCCATCAACAGGAAAATAACTTTCTTGGGTGGCATAAGCCAGGGAACCTTGTTGGCTAGGTTTACGTAGGCCCTTGGGCCGATAGCCTAGTACCTACCTATGAACCTATGAACCTATGAAGCTATGAACCTATGAATCAAACACTACACCTGACACTCTATACCAGTTGGCTGAAACCCCTCTGATTCTAACTTTGACCTCTTCATTCAGACCTACTTTATCCTCAACATCCCCTCTGAGATACTTGAAGCTATTAACCTGTTCCACTGTCTTCCCTTCTATCTCAGTCTTCAGCTTTACCAGTTTGCTGCCATTACCGCTATCTTATCTGTACTTAGTTTCATCCCATGTACCTTCAGTTTTGCATTTCATTCCCCTATCTTTTTGCTGAAATACTTGATCAGAGTCTGCCTGTAATGCCACATTGTCTGCATACAGCAGCTTTGTTGATCTGTATACTCTGACCTGTTTGCTAATGTAGTCCATCACAAGTATGAACAGCAGTGGGCTTGGAGATTAACCTTGTTGCACACCAACTCACACTAGAACCCTTCTGTGAAACCGAACACTGTTCATACTTGAGTCATTGATCCTTGTATATAGCCTGCACTAATTCTACAAATGTTTCTGGGACTTTAAACCACTGCAGTACTGCCCAAATCAGCTTTCCTTGGACCTTGTCATATGTTTTCTCCAAGTCTGGGAATGCTTAGTTGGACTCTTTCCTCATCTCTAGCTTTTACTCAACTATCTGTCTAACTGCAAACATTTGATCCGTCATGTTGCATCCTCATCTGAATCTGAACTGCTCATCTTCCATCTTATTTTCTTCTACTCTACATATCCATCTATTAATCGCCATCTCTAGACCTTTCATACAATGTGACAGGAGTTTGATACCTCTGTACTGCACATAGTTATGGATGTCCCCTTTGCTCTTGTACACTGCCATGAGTATGCTTATTTTCCAATCATCTGAGATGCACCTTTCTCTCCCCATGGCTATGAGTATCCTCAAGAGCCATTTCTACCTTACCTCACCTAGCATCTTTATCATATCTGTTGTGACCTCATATGAGCCTACTGCTTTCTGTAACTCATTTTCCTTAGTGTTATTCTTACTTCTTCTATGGTGGGTGCCTCTTCTTCTCTCATTGTAGGTTGTTTCTGGGGCAGTACAGCTTCTGTGGAGTTTTTTTCATTCACAACTTGTTGGAAGTATTCCTTCCATCTGCCTTTGATGTCCTGTGGACTGGTGAGCAGGTTGATGCTTGCATTCCTCACGAAGGGTGCCTTTATCTTTTTGTCTTTCCCTTGCCACCTGATATGGTTTCCTTGTGTCATCTACTAAGTCACTTCCTAGAAACTTGTAGAGTGCCTCTGATGCCCTCTTCTTTGCTATTGCAACTCTTTTTAACTTTTTTGTTAGCCAGCCAGCATTCCTTGCTAGCCTAGTCCATCTTTTCTATCTCTCAATTTTTCCTACACTCCTTCTTTCTTTAGATGACTTCTTCAACTTCTTCATTCTACCACCAGTTTTCCTTATGTGCCTTATTTATTTTCCTGGCTTGGCCACATGTCTGTTTGGGTCCATATCACAAAATCAAACTTCCAAAATGTCGAACACCATAAGTTCGAACTTGGAATATTGAATTCGGATAACATCAAAACTTCAAAACAGCAAATTTTTTCCCAGGGGAAAACATTTGCTGTTCCGAAAAACACACACATAACACAATCACACCAAACACTTTCAAAACCTACACTAAACCTAACAAACACCACTATCCATGCACTATCCTTAACCCAGCCCTAACCCTAAAGTCCGTCACTATCGCACACTTACCTGACCCGCACCCTAACCCTGAAGTCTATCACTACCTATTCGAACACTTACCTTGACCCAGTCCAAAAATGCCAAGCCCACAAAAATGGCCAATCAAATTATTTCCCGGTGAAAGAATTCAGGTTTCATTGGCTTCAACATTTTTAACTTTCGAACTACCAAGTTCGTCCTTCCAATATTCAGCACTCTTAATTTTGATTTTGTGACAGGAACCCATCTGTTCGGTAATCCTCATAGATGCTGTTTTGAGGCACTGCCATTTTTCTTCAACTCCACCTATTTTTTCCTTTTCTTGAGGTGTTAGAAAACTGAGTAACTCCTTCCACTGTTGTACTTTCTCTCCAGTCAAAGACCAGATCTTCAAGCTGGTCTCTGTTGACCTTGCAGCTTTCTTTGACCACTGTTTGCAGATGATTGTAGCAACCAGTGATCTATGCTGTGGAATAACTGTTTCACTGGGGATGACTTTGCAATCACTGATTCTACCTCAGTGCCCTTTCCTTACTATTAGGATGTCTACCTGAATTGTATATTGACCAGTCTTGTATGTGATCTTGTGACTGCCTCTCTTTCTGAACCATGTGTTGGCTACTATCAAACCATTTGCCAGACAGCATTGTAGAATAGCCTTTCCTTCTTTATTCCTGTTGCCCCACCCATATAGACACAGACAGATCTCATCAAGATTTTTGGACGACACTTTGATTTTGTGGAAAGATGAGAGACATGACATTAATGAGTTTTTGGAATACTTAAATAATACAACTACATTCCTGCAATTTACACATACTTGGCACGCAACAGAGATAGATTTTTTGGATATCCATCTAGAGAAAAACAACACTAATTTGTGAAGCAGTATTTACAGGAAGAAGACGTATTCAAACTCATTATTGCACTTTGATAGTTGTCACCCTTACCAGCAGCGTAAAAGCATAGTAAAGGGTCAAATGGTGAGACTGTCAAGGTTGGTGAGTGATAATGAAATGTTCCTCAAAGTAATGTACTATATAGGTTCATAGATTGGTACTAAGCTAACTGCCCTTGTGAGCCATTTTAAGCCTAGCCAATTATCCCTTGGGAGACTCAAATCCTGCACCTTGTGTTTGTAAGGCAAACACCTTAACCATTAGGCCATCCTCCCACCTCCATATGGTGGGGAAGATTCTAGAAAGGGGCTACCCACTAAAATTATTATTAACCACAAGACAGGAAGTTATACAGAAGAGATCCACATCCTTTCAACCTATTTTGACATCAGGGGCAAAGTTAGAAACAGCTAATACAAAAGAAAGTTCTGATGTGTTCATTTTGAAATTTAACAGTTTAAGCTTACCCTTAACAGAAGCGATAAATAGAACATGGCAAATATGTTTTGATAATAACATCAAAATGAAGTTAGGGGATGGACCTAAGGTGGTATATAGTAGGGGCAAATATATTAAAAATATACTAGAAGGAAAAAGAATGAGGCGACATAAGTCACTTATGCACAAATGTGGAATGTGCAAATATTGTCGCTACATTAATGACGAACCTTATGTGGTTATTCATGGACATGAGTACACTCTTTCATGTCCAGGAAAATGTAGTTGTAATTACATGTTGTGATACATGGCTACATGTGTCAGCTGTCAAGCATTCTACATGGGTAAAACCACGTGTAGGCTTAAAGACAGAATAGGAGAACATCTAAGGGCTATAAAAGGAGGAAACCCACATAATGCACTTTCTGGACACTCCAAAGTTTGCCCCAATTTCAAGAAATTTATTTTCTTTGTGATAGATCGGGTTTTAACCAGTGACAGAGGAGGTGTTGATAAACTTTTGGTTGAAACTAATGAGTTGAAATGGCAATTGAGGCTTAATGCCACACAACCACCAGGTTTAAATGAAGGAGTCTCTTATATTTCAATATTGAAAAGTAGAGCAAACACTGTTCCCTGAATTTCTTCTTTGCAATTACAGGGGACAGTACTTTAACTATGGAGGATTATATATTTTTATATTTGTATAGTGCATTCCAGTAGTTTATAAGTATTTCAGAAAAGTTACATGGTCTTAAAACCCTATAGGATTACTTATAGTTTGGTTTCTATTCAACAGACGCACCTACATATGACCATATATATTTGTTTTTCAAGATTAAAGTGTCAGAATAGACTTGATTGACAATAGGCTTTGATGGACTTCAACAGCAGTTTATTATGATGGATATTTCAATATGTTACAAACATATTTATGTTTTTCATAAACCATATAACAAGGAGATATATGTTGTATAACCCTGGGTATCTTTGTTTACCGTTGTTTGTTAGGAAGTATGCATATGCTTAGGTATGTGAAATTTTAAATTCTAAACTTGTAGAGTATGATTGGCCTAAGATTGATTGATGGGATTATTTGAACTGTCAGCATTTATGGTCCAATAACTCTGAAGAAGCCAAATTGTTGGTGAAAGCGCTTAGTTGTTGGACAGTGTACGTACAAATAAAAGTCGGAGTGTGATTTTTGCTCATTGTCGGGATTCTTTTGTCGTTTGTTCCTAGTGGCACCTTGGTTGGGTTTGTTTATGTTTCGTGCCAATGTGCATTTAGGTTGCCCATTACCATCAACAATTCATGTTGTCCTCCTTTATCTAGTAGATCCTGCAACTGCTATTAGAATGTACTCTTCACTTCCTTGTTACAACCCTGCTGTGGAGCATAGGCTGAGATTATGAATACTGCCCTATAATTACACTAGAGTCTGATTACCATGAGTCTGTCACTAATTTTGATGACATCCCTCACTGCCATCTGAAGCCAATCTCTCACCACAATTCCCACACTGTTTCTAGCCTTCTGAGTTGTAGAATTTGGATCAAATCCAAGTGGCTTTGCTGCATTGCCATCCATCTTGTCTCTTGGATACATAGGATGTCCAGTGTTTTCCATACCATCATGTCATCCACCTCCAAGCTGCATTCTGTCAGTGAAGCTACATTGAGTGAAGCAGCTTTTAGTTCATGTTTGGAAGGTTGATTGGTTTTACATCCAGCTTTCACTCAACAGAGCTATCCCAGGTAACCCAGATGGGCAACTGGACACAGGCCAGCCATTAGCTTATTGACCCAGGGCTGTTGGGATTTATAGTGGCCAGACACAAGTCAAAATTAGCACATTCACCCCTCCTATGATTAGCATGGGTCCCTGGCATAAGATGGAGTAGCCTGAGTCCTCTACCCAATTATTATTGGCAAATACTCATGCCCATCTGGCAATATTAGTCAACATGACTGAATCACCTACAGCCATATTGTACTATGTTGAGTGGCTAGCCCTGCCATGGTGAACAGTCTGTGATCCGTGTTATCCTATCTTGATGATACTGTGCACCACAGTAGATGCCCAAAGTGGTTGGTCTATACAACTCTTCCTCCATAGGTCACCATGTAGAGTGTGTGTGCTGCTGCCCACTGCTCCATTCCTTGGTGAGTTTGAGATGGAAACACTCAGCCTGTTTTTTGGAGGTGGGAGAACCCATGAGGCACAGAGGCAGAATGGAAACTTCAAACAGGCATTGGTCAGAGGTCAGGATTAAACCTTGTACCTGACAGAAATAAATGCAAAATAAACTGTAAAAATAAACCCCATTGGTAGAATCTTCACCTAAACAGGGCATATAATAAAAGAAGAAAACTCATCACCAGAATCAGGAAAAGTAATCCCCTTAAAGAAAAATGTTCTCTTATACAAATAAACAAGCAACTAAGAGGTCAAATTAAGTCCAACAAGGCCATTTATGAGGTCAGGATAGACTCGGAGGCTCAAGAGAACCAGAAGGCCTTCTTCGGCTATGTCCAGAACCTTAGACGTAGCACACAACAGTGTGCTGAACTGATGGTGAATGGCACCACCTACACTGATTAGAATGACATAGCAAATGTATTGGGTGATAGTCAGCTCAAACCTCACTCCCCACTGATCCCAGCTCTACCACATGAAATCCTGTCCAGCATACTTCTCCCAGCTATCAGTAGGGACCATGTGTTGGCAGCACTCACTAAAGCCTAGAACAGTGCCTCAGTGAGTCCTGACAACATTTCTGGTTGCCTCCTTAACAGCTATCAGAACCACTTGAGGCACTTTTCAACTACAGTCTTGAAAAATACTATGTTTAAAGTGAATGGAAGCCGACAACCAATCATTCCTCTCCTCAAGAGTGGACCATCAACAGACCAGGGAACTACAGACCTATCAGTCGATCAAGCATAATTTGAAACGCCATGAAATTAATTATCATGGAAATGATAAACAAGGAAATTGGCAACCTACAGACACTGCACCCATCCCATTTTCACGTTCTTAAGGGAAGGTCATCCCTACTTAACCTGGTTGACTTCCTTGAGATGGTCACCAAGGCAATGGATGAGGGTAGGACAGTGCATACAGTGCATCTTGAACCACTAAGGCATCGCTGACTAGCTCACTGACAGGACCCCAGAAGCCAGGATCCTCAAGGATCCTCCAGCAAATGACTGGTCACCAGCAGAGTACCCTAGGGCTCTGTGCTAGACCCATACCTCTCAACCTATTAGTGCAGCAATTGGACAAAGCCTAAAATGATGGGGGGACAAATAGGGACAGATTTTATATATTGCTCTTACAAACTTAGAAGGTTGATAGAATGATAGGTTTTGCATTAGCATGAATTTTCTGAAGGATTTGGAGTCTTAAACTCAAATGCTTTTCATTATCTAGCGACTGCAGTCCTCAGCTATTTGCCAGAAAAGTATGGATTTTAGGAGGAACACACCAAAAATATGAGGCAAAAATCTGGACGTTCAGTGAAAATCTGTACAGTTGAGCAGTATGGCTAGACCTGCTCCTGTGTGGCATCTACTTCTCAGAAGTAGGCAACATACTGGTGCAGCAGTTAGCATTGTCACTTCACAGCAAGAGGTTCTCTGGTTCAATTCTCAACTAGGATGCCTTCTGTGAGGAATTGGCATGTTCTTCCTGCATTCATGTGGGTTTCTTTCAGGTGCTCCCGTTAACTCCCACATTCCAAAGGCATGCATCTGGAGCATATCTCCCTGGGCCTCCACTGAAAATAAGCTTTGTCCTAGTCACCCCTTCCTGGTAAAACAAATGTAATATAAATAAAAAATAAATAAATAAATACAAGGCTAACATTAAAGGATTGTGGCTCACTGAGTTTGCAGATAACTGTAAATTGGGAGCTATTTTAGATTCCTCCCAAGACACAAAACTCTTGCAAGTGGATTTAAAGACAAATTACTGGTGCTAAAGCCACAGCCAAAATCTCATTGCCAAAAAGTGTATTATAATACCCTTTGGGAAAATATCAATGCAAGTTAATTACCAAATTGATAAAATGCCCATAAGACTTGACCCTGTTGGATATAGGAACATATGTAGACAACAATCTGGCATTTAACCAGCATGTAGATAAGATAATAAGAAAATAATTCAATGTCATCCAACCTTTAGGTAAGGGTATGGCATCTTGGTCCAGAGAAGTTACAGTACCACTCTACTCAGCCCTTATCAGACCTATTATTGAATACAATGCCCCCTGTGTCAGGTATCCAAGCAGATACTTGCAACAGCTGGAATGCCCACAAAGGTTTCTCACTGGCAAAATTCAAGGCATGAATACTCTGTCCTACACTGATCAGCTAAAGTATCTGTCACTGCATTCAGTCTCCTGCAGGCTGCTGAGAGGGAATCTTTTCCTGGCTTGCAGGGCTTCCTCAGACACACCTGCTGTATCTGTTGAACAAGTGCAAAACGTATACCACCAGAAACACTATATCCAGGGATGTGAACTTCACTTTCAACATAAACCGAATGTGTTGGAGAGATACACATGTGTTCCAAAGGATTCCCGCACTATGGAATAGGTTCTCCATCCATATAAAACAGAGTTCATCTCTGACACTATTCAAAGAAAACTTTTAGAATAAGATAGGAAAAAGTAAATTTACACCCAGTCTCGTCCTCTTGTACCTTATGGACAGAGGCAGTCAATAAGAAAAGTATTATCATAACTAACATCCCCCCTACAAATCCTTAGCTACCTGCCTACTAACATTCTCCCCACCCCATATGATACTTGGGACCCAATGGCTAGGCTTATGAGGGCCCTTTTGGTCATTAACATAGTAACACCATAGGAACCTATGAATCTCGAAAGACTACCTGACAGAGATTTTTCCCAGCAGTATAAAATTTAATTAAAGGTACTTGCTGTACATTTGTTTAAAATGCAAATGATGTTTTTGCTTAGAAGTACCTGGTCTTAATTTTATTTTATATAATAAACTCTGTTTTCAAAAACTGGTGGCGTCTGCTGCCTTACCAATGTATTTAGTGCACATCAGCAAATCAAATGGCATAAGAAATATTCAGTATAGAGATCTAAACTTATTCTATAATATAAGCAGAATGGTTTGGATGGACAAATATATCTTGTGGAGGATACTGCTGGTGTGGAACAGATTTCTCATCCATATAAACAAAAGTTCACCCCTGTCCATATGTCCATATTCAAGTGAAATTCAAGATCTATTGATGGGAAACAGAAAAATTACCCGGTCTGCCTACTCTACCACTAAAAAACAGAGGAAGCCACTAAATGCTTTATTCCATCCCCTCAAATTATCTATGGTATAATTCCAGTTATTGGGCCAGATTCAGGAAGCCTCCGTGTAAGAGTTATAACTCTTACACGGAGGCTGCAGTTAAATGGTGTGATGTCAGCATGTCATGCATATGCATGAGGTGCATGAGGCATGCTGAATCACACTTTAACTCTTACACGGACCGTGTAAGACAGTAGGCGTGTCCGTTGGCTAAGCCCTGCAAGCGTCACGCCCGAAGTCTATAATGGCTGAAAGTAAACAGCCACGAGAAAGGCCATGGAAATGTGAATAAACACACTACACAACACATGCCCCCACAGACCAGCAATGTAAAGAGTGAACAGATGTTATAAAATGAAAACAAAAACTGTTTTATTTTTTTTAAACCCCGTAAATGTTTGCTACTGTGTGCGCTCATGTGCGAGGGTGTGCTACTAGCGCAACTGCAGTTAGCAATCAGTGGAAAAGGATATAAGAACTAAATATGTAAAGTAAGCCAAGAAGTAATAGCAGAGCGGTAGAATTGTCAGTTTGAGAGCAGGCAGGCAAGGTTCGAGCCCACACAACACCCTTTTTTTTTTTTTTGTAAATAAGCACTAAAAAGGCCCCTGACAGTATAGTACAAATGTAAAAGTATTTCCTTTTGTAAAATGGAATGAAATGGAGCATATATTTCCAAGTAATACAAGAATAAAAATTGTTAGAAATGTGCTGATAGTTAAACTGCAGTGAGACAGAGTGCCCGTAGCTAAGTAGTGTTTCACAAACTGTAAATTGCTTGCTCAGAGCTAAGCACTGGTTTAACAGGCTCAAACTGTGTGCAACTAGCTGTGCTTAGCTTAACATGTGTGTTACTAGCCAACTAAGGTGTAACCCAGTGCACACCGTTTGCGCGACGCGCCCACAAGCTAACCGGCAGTACATGTAATGCGCTCTGTAACCAGCGCAGACCTGGTTTTAAGTGCTTAAAAGTGCTTTTGGCATGTTTGATTGACAGGTCCTGAAGTCATTTCCAGACAGTCATAAAAATTAAAATTCAGTGGTCAGATTCGAACCCAGGATACCATGCACTAGTGTCAAGGTACTAAACCACTAAGCCATGACAGCAGTACTTAGAAATGCAGAAATAGCATATATATAGGATGTAATCCAAAATGGAGCATGATAAAGCAGTTTCTGTGAAGTAGATACAATTCTAAACCGGCCAATCATAGAAATGTGCGGGAAAATCGGCATATATAAGCCCCATAGGCAGGAATACACAGCATAAACGATTGTAGAATACACCTGCAGGCAGAATGAGTGGAGTAGGGGAGGGACGTTGCTTTAGAGCACAGCGGTGGGGCATTGAGGAGTCCAGATACATGGTCTGGCTCCTAGTTCACCATCATGAGGCCCAACTCA
This sequence comes from Protopterus annectens, assembly GCF_019279795.1. Classification (NCBI taxonomy): domain Eukaryota; kingdom Metazoa; phylum Chordata; order Ceratodontiformes; family Protopteridae; genus Protopterus; species Protopterus annectens. The sequence continues at coordinate 1,071,082,201 of NC_056733.1, forward strand.
TGCAGGGCCAGGACTCATGGGGAGCGTACAGGGTGGAGGCATGGGACCAGTTGGCTCATGATCTTACAAGTGCTACTGGGATTCCACACACTGGTGAGCAGGTCTGTCACCACCATGCGGACCTGAAGCAATGTAAGCAAGACCAGTTGACCCAATGGATCCAGGAGGCCCGGGATATGCCCAACGCCCCACTACTGAGTAAGTTACATTTTACTTATGTATGTAAGGAATTCAACTAGCTGATACCATGGAGATGTGTATCCCAATATTACTTGTTTTGTATTACAGCTGCAGGTGTCCGGTCTATGAATCGACAGACACATGACTGCAGACTGGTGCAGCTGCGCCAGCATGCAGGTTAGTAACCCCACCTAGTAGTTGTAAATAAATATTATAGTGTAGCATGTAGCAGAACACTGCAGTGTATTGCTTAAAAGTAATAGAAAGTGCAAGCAGCAAGTAAAAGTCTGCAGGTATGGCTGCAACGAGTTCATCAGTATGCAAGTGAAATTGGAAATATAAGTGATAGAAATAAATAGTGCTGTAATACAGATGTCCCACCATTAATTAAATGTAGTATAACCTGCAGTAGTCTCAAGAGTACAGCTTCAGAATCTGAGGTAATCACATGTGAGATATATCCCCTGTTGAAATGCTGAATCATGACAGAAGTGAGGCTGCTGGAAAGTGTTGGAATCCCCACAGGTCTAATATGTGAACAAAACCTAGAAGTACCAACCTGAACTGTGAAATTACAGGATGTGTGAGAGTGACAGAAAGGGTCATGTATCAATGAATAAAGTAGTAATAACTCCTGAATATATAAGCTTCAGTGTGGTTCTACAGAACTAAATGCATGTGGGAATTAAAACTTAACATCCCAAACTGATTTCAGTGTGTCTGACTCTTGAATGTTCAGGCCAAAATCTGTATATGGTGATCACAGTCAGCAATTTGCAGATAGAATGAATGATTGTCTGACATACTAAACATCCATAGTTGTCCCCTGCCCTGTCATCAAAGTGTAGCAGGATGATGTATCTGATCAAATTCAAAATAACTAGGATAGTGATGTATCTGTAATAGGTCTAGCATGACAGTCAAGTAAAAATCATTTGGAAACTATCACCCACAAGTTAATTGTGTTTCTATTACAAATGTATATCAATGTATAATTTATGAATGTGTCATAATTTTCTTTCTCCACCCCACCCTATAATTGCAAATTAAAAAACCCACCAAATATTGGTATGTGAACATTTCATTAACCATGGACATTTGTCCTGTTTCAAAAATATATGCATGTCTGTTGCTGCATGTGCCCTGGTCATACCTGCAAACCTGATGGCCTGTTGCCATTAATCAACCCTGCATGTTGTTTGATTGTGTATTTCCGTTCAAATAAAGCATGTGATATTGATATGCCTGTTGTTCAATGGTGTTAATATCTGGGTGTTTGTTTAATGGGAATACCAATGCATGCTGTTACAACTAATTTGAATGGAATAATATGCCACTAACCCAAACTAACATAACATACACACAAACCTAGAATGCTTGGGAAGGCAGGTCCCAGCGGACCCACCTCTCCCACCTCAGCTGGCGACTACACCTGGCACTAGTGCCCAGGCCGGACCCTCCTCCAGTGGCCCTGTGCCACCTTCGGGTGGAAGCACTGCAGGGGATGGGGCCCGTCCCCTCTGCAAGCGTGGCCGGAGAAGCACGTCCTCTCAGCCTCCAAGGTGTCCGGTCTGTGGTGCAAGGGAGATCCAAGACTCTGTTCTTGGGCCCCTCGCCAGCTTGAGGCCGGTGGCACAGCTTATGGGCTTGCCCGTTGTCCCACCTGCACAGCCCCAGCACAGCCCGTCCTGGGCTGTGAAGGAACAGTGGCAACTGCCTATGGGTGGGGATATCAGTTCCACTGTTGCCATCTGTGGGCTCATGTGTCTTGGATATCCCAACCTCCGTCCCCGTCAATTGTGTAACCCCCCCCTCATGTGTCATACACCGCCCATGTATGCGTCTTGTCTGTCTTGTCTGTTAACTTACCCAACCTACCTCCCCAGCTATACCAACTACCTCACCTGACATACCACTCTCACCTGATAAAAAAAAAAAAAAGGGCACTCTGTACCCACAAAAAAATTACGCCCCATACATAGCTGTCCATGTTGCACACATGTCCGCAGGACATTGAAACTGTTAATTACAATTGGCTGTACAACAGGTATTAATGTTGTCCTGACACCTCTCTCAGGGGTGGAAGGTTCCAAATTTCACACCAAATTGCATACAAATGCACAGCTGTTGCTGAGAAAGACATGGGCAGCTATGGGCCTCACCTACATCCTTCCTGCAAATTCCAAGCTTGTTTCCCTACTGTCTTATCCTCTTTGTGACCCCTTTTTCACCACTTTCCTGTCACCCCTTTTTCTTTTCTTTCAAAGAAAATAGCATGGGTGTGCGCTTGTGTCTTGTGAGCTCAACGCCAGTCTTGCATAAGTGACCTCCGCAAACGAGCGCAGACCTGGTTTTAAATGCTTAAAAGTGCCTTTGGCACTTTTGATTGACAGGTCCTGTACTCATTTCGAAAGAAAATTAAATTTCCACTGTCAGTCTCAAACCCAGGACCTTGGTAACACTAGTCTGTATGACCTACCACTAAGCCATGACTCTCATACAAGAACCTAGTGAAAAAATATATATAACATGTAATAGTAGGAATCAATATAAAGGCAATATAGGATGTGTACTACCTAAAGCATGTCAGGTAGATTTTTAATGCCTGAATTACTGGATTCCCATACTAGTTTAGTGTTCACGGAAACAGCCCTGCTAATTGTTAGCTTGTACATAATAATGTAAGGTAATGTACATATATGGAAGTATTATATGTACACACATATATATATATATATATATATATATATATATATATATATATATATATATATGTATGTATAACTATATTAATACATGTGAAATATAGTGGTAGGTGTCAGTATTCACACACACTCACTACAGGAAACGGTGAAAATAAATGCAGCAACCACAATCTACAACACAGCCTGGCCCCTGTGAGACTTAATAACCCTTTTAACTGCATAAAGGTGCCTTCAGCACTTTGATTGACAGGTCCTATACTCAGTTTGAAAGAAAAATAAATTCCTACTGTCAGTCTTGAACACAGGACCCTGGAAACACTAACCTGTATGACCAACCACTAAGCCATGACTCTCATACAAAAGCATAGTGCTAAAATATATCTAACATGTAATAGTAGGAATCAATATAAAGGCACTATAGGATGTGTACTACCCAAAGCATGTCAGGTAGATTTTTAATGCCTGAATTACTGGATTCCCATACTAGTTTAGTGTTCACAGAAACAGCCCTGCTAATTGTTAGCTTGTACATAATAATGTAAGGTAATGTACATATATGAAGGTATGTATATGTACACACATATATATATATATATATATATATATATATATATATATATATATATATATATATATACATATATTAATACATATGAAATATAGTGGTAGATGTCAGTATCCATACACACTCACTACAGGAAACAGTGAAGATAAATGCAGCAACCAGGATCAGCAACACAGCCTGACTCCTGTGAGACCTACTAACCCCTTAACTGCTTAAAGGTGCCTCCAGCACTTTGATTGATAGGCCCTGTACTCAATTTGAAAGCAAAATATAAGCATACTAGCAGACCCTACCACAAGACCATTGTAACACTAGTCTGTATGACCTACCAGTAAGCCATGACTCTCATACAGGAATATAGTGCTAAAATAAGTGGAACATGTAATAGTAGGAATGAAGATAAAGGCAATACAGTATGTGTACTACCCAAAGCATGTCAGGCAGACTTTTACTGTCCCAATTACTGGATTCCCATACTAGTGTAGTGTTAACAGAAACAGCCCTGCTAATTGTTAGCTTGTACCCAATAATGTCAGCTAATGTACATATATGACAGTATGAATATGTACACACACACATATATATATATATATATATATATATATATATATATATATATATATATATATAGATATATATATATATATATATATATATATATTATATATATATATATATAGCAATACATATGAAATATAGTTGTAGGTGTCAGTATGCATACACACTCACTACAGGGAACAGGTGAGAGAAATGCAGCAACCTGAATTTACAACACAGCATGAAGCATAAGAGACGTACTAACCTTCACACTCACAGAACACTGTCAACAGCATACCAGCATGGTCCACGCCCTTACAATCTGAAAGGGCAACGATATCTCACATACCCTTTTATAGCACTGTCCTGAAATCACAGTGAGACATGCAATCAGTAGACAACTGGCTGCATGCAATTAGCAAATGCTGCCTTACAATTGGTGCAGAGGCCATCACATGGACCTATGCAGATACCTACAAAAGCATCCAGTACCCACACTCCACACATGCAATACATTCATTGCACAAAACCGACAGAGAAAGAGAGAGACAGAGAGAGAAAAAAAAACAGAAATAAAGACAGCCAGCAGCAAAACCAGCAGCAGCAGCAGCAGCAGCAGCAGCAAACAGCAAGCAGCAAGCAGCACCACTGACACAGCAACAGCTGCCACAAACACAGGTAATGCAAAGTAGCAGGTTAATACTGCGTTTACTGTGACACCTCCAAATGTATCATAGTTCACTATCTATAGGTATGTCCATGAGATAGGTTGTGTGTACATAGTCCTGAAATATATACATATGTAATATTGCTGTACATGTTGTCCATACTTAAAACTTCCATAGCTTAGAACACAAGGCCAGTTATGCATATGATGCAGTAGTTCCCATGGTCAGTAGAGGTTCCTCCTCATTGGTGTGGGACCACTGTGTATGTATGGCACTGTTCAGGTACATATCCTGTAGTATGGCCAGGGATTAATATCAGTCTGTAATGTGGTGCTATGTCCTCTAGGGGTGAACGTATCACACATCCAGGGATACCATTTTGTAACAGTGATGCTATGTGTTCTGCAATGTTGAGGGTGGCCCTCACCTGGACATGTGAGATGATAGGGAGGGTACAGTCATCTGTGATAACTAATTCCACTTGTGTAGGAGAATGGGGGTACCTGCACCTAAACTGTCTGCAACAATGTTGCCAATATCTGTGCATGTGGTGAATGTGAAGCATCTTAACACTGCTGACCACAGATGCCTTGCCTTCATGTGAATCTGCCCTGTGCTGCAGTAGCCTCCTGCTATTGTTATACAATGTGCCTGTATCTGTAGTCCACTGGACAGGATAAATAAGTGGTGTGCATACGGTCTGGGTTAGATATGTGTGTGCACAGTACATGCACTATGTGGGATGTCTGTGGTAAGCTTTTGTAAAGGGGCCAGCAGTGTGTGTTGTGGCTTCCACTGGCCCAGTGGGCTGCATGGATAGCATCACAGTCCTAACTAGTGAATAACTGTGTAATTACATGCGTACATAGCAAGGTAGTGTACTGTGCTTGTGGTGTTGTCGGGATATGTATATCCAGGCTGAGTAATGTGTGTCCACATCACAGGGTTGGATGGCAACACACATACAGTATGTAGGGATGAACACCCAGAGTGTTTCAGATGTGTTGCCTGTGCAGAAATATCTGGCCATTACCTGTGCATCCCCCACAACACACACACATGCAACATATGGCAGAAGTACTATAGCAGTACACATAGGTTCATAGGTTCATACTAGGCTATTTGCCCGAGGGCATTGATAAGCCTAGTAGAATGTGTTTGTCTTTTGCCACCCAATTAAAATTTATGCTGCTATGCCCTTTTCCGAGGTTAGTATACTGTGCCTCTGTCTAACAGTGACATAGAAGTGATACCCGGGGTACAACTATGATCTCCATCCACTCATCCAGATTCCTATGGAAGAGAGACAATGAGGGACTCTGCTTAACCTGTACTGTGAGTTCATTACAGAGTGAAGGGAGCCTCTGTGTTAGGAATATGCCCCTCCAGCATGTCCTATTTATGTCAGTGCTAAGGTTCAGGTCTCCTGAGCGTGTGGCTGTATGGGACTTTGATTTCCTGAGGTGCAGCATGTTCATTACTTCTGGGTTGGACATGGCTGTATATGGCAGGCACAGATTGCCTCTGAACAGGCAGTATGCCACTGAGTCCAGCTGGATTTTCTTTAACTGGGCAGCATATGGCATCTGTTTGAGCCCTTTGATCATCTTGATGAGGTACTGTTGGGCTTTACCAGTTGCTGTAGGTGTCTGGTTAGGTACATCCCAAAAGGTGCATTGTACTCAATTATAGGCCTGATGATGGATGAGTAAAGAGGCACAATGACCTCCCCTGCCGTACATGTGAATCCCTTCATGATTAGCTGGGCCATGTGGTTGACAAATGACAGATTGCTATCAAGTTTGTTCCCCAGGTCCCCAATTACGTCTTCTGTACTCAATGGCTTAACACCTATGTGGTACTTTGCCACCAATGTGGAGGTGTGGGAATCTGCGATGAATATTGATACTCCCCCCTCCTTTGTTGTCTGGTCCAAGTGTTGAGGCTGACAAGAATGGTAACAGGTATAACTTGTTAGTGCTGGTGTGCTCCTGGGAAACCTGAAACAGGTTTTTGTTACTGCACAGATATCGATGTCCATAATGCTAAGTAGAGTTTTGAGTGCGTGTATCCTGAGGTCCAGACTTCTGGTGTTGAGTAGCATCACTCTTAGTTCCACATCCTTTGTGATACGTATGGATGTGGGTTTGCCTTATGAGCCTTGCCTAATAAAGGCACTATGGGTGTAGCAAGAGCCTCTGCCAAAATCCAAAAGGCCAGGGGTGACAGGTGCAAGCTGTCCCTAGCAAAGCATCGTGGCTTGTACAGCATATCACCCCAAGATGACAGGCATTGGCTCACCTGTGAATGACACCAGTACTTCATTCAATTGTTGAAAGGGATCATCTTGCCTTGATATTGTGGCATCATTCTTGGTGAGGGTAAGATGCTACTCAAGGTCAGGGTCATACTGTCATGGGCCACATGCTCAGAGAGCTCTTTTCTGTCTCATGTCATGTAGTCCAGGGAGGTATGTGTCAGGTCATTCACACCAGCATGGACATTGAGTGATTCATACCTGTACTTGCCTTGGAGTTACTTGAGTGTTTGTGTTATGTGGCGGGTCGTAGTGCCCGACAGGCTGCACACTGTGACCCTCTCCTCGCTAAGCCTGGTGAACGTGATGTCAGTGTGCCTGATGATAGAGGCACCTATTACAGGTGTATGAGGTGTGTTGTTTACTGTTAAGGGCTGTGAGTGTTCAGCACATTGGCTTTGTGAGATATGTGTTGCACGTGTTTGTTTCTGTGGTAGTGGTTGCTTGGGTGTCCGCTTTGGAGGTCTCTGCTGTGTAGGCAGATCTGTAGTCTGAGCCTCCGAGTATGCTGTTGTGTGATTATGTGTTAGTTTTGCTGTCGTGGTAGGTCTATGTGAGACTGGAAGTGTAGTGAGTGTGGTTTCCTTCTCCACCTGACTGGTTATGGCAGTATTGAGTAGAGAGAGCCTAGCCTCCAGTTTGGTATATGGTTGCATCACTCACATGTGTTTGAATTTGTTGTTAGGAGGAGGGGGTCACGGCATGCGTGACATTGCGAATGCTATTCGTAACTTCACAGATGTCGTTGACAGACATTGTGGGGACATACAACAGCTGCTCCACAACCAGATGTCCATGGGCCAGGGCGATGGTGTGCATTTGCGACGTCGACATGGCATGCGGCAACAGCACCAGCTGGCAGTGGCGCAGGCGACAACAGGCCCACTCATGGACCTCAAGTGCCAGCACCAGCCCCAGCAATGCTGGGTCTGTGCTGTCATCAGGACACCCCAGGAGACCACGTGCACGTGGCTCTGGACAGTCCCAACAGGGAACTGTGTCCAGTCAACACACCCCCGCTTCCGATGATAGTACCCAGTCTGGGTCAGTACCGCATACGGTCCGTAGCACCCTGCCAGGCACAGGTACCGTGTCCGTGCCACAGACACTGATCTGGATGACCTGACAGGTGCAGTCTGTGGCTGTCCACAAAACCCTGTACATGGCAGCCATTATGTGGGACTGTGTGCGTGCTTACACACATGCAGAAATTTAACACCTAGGGCAAACACATACACACACACACTGCACCAACACTGGTCCACCCTGTACTGCTGCCCCTCACAAACACACATACACACGCATGTCAATTGGTGTTACCAGTGGCTGGCTTGGGCATACCTAACCCACACCCTGTGCATATGATGACACTGTGCCACCTCCTGCATACTACAACATTGGTGCAGGAAAAGGTAAACACGTTGCTGATGCACAGGGTGACTACATAGATGTGTATTAGTAGTAACATGTTGGTAACTGTTCACTGTTCCACTATGATTGTGTGTATATCCCAGCATTCCTGCTGCAGTAACTGTATGAATGTCCTGAATTGTTATCTGCACCCATACTACTTACCAAAGCGTACCAGCTGCACACCATCACATGCTACCATTGACTATGGGAATGTGCATCATGTGCTGTTATGTAGATTCAGCTATATGTATCTGTTCTGTCACACATGCATTTACACACACCCTGCTACCGCCACACATGCACACGCTCACCTGCCATTCCCATTATTTATTACCCTACATGAGTAGCTGTCTATACATGACAGGTACACATTTGAAAAGTGCACTATGTGGATTACTACCAATTTCCTCCTCTCTACCTGTACTCACAGGGTGCAGGCAACCTCATTAGTTTAAAAGTGTTATGTGCATCAGGTACTGTGGTACCCTGATTGCCACATCAAACATGTTTTCCATATGGAAATGCACACACAGAAACAACCCACATCCACACACTTGCCACATTCAGGCTTCAAAACACTATCTAGGTATATTCTGGTACATGTACGTGTTACAGTAGCATGTAGCACTATACTGAGTGCTGGCAGTTGTTTGTTGTGATGTTGTTTGTATAGAGTAAAAGGATTGTTCGTTTATCCTACTTCGTTTTGTGGACATTACTTGAAGAAGTGTTACCTTACATGCGTTATTGGTACCAACACCTTCTCTTTTGTTGTTTTGTTTGTATAGGGTGCTGTCAACATCACTGTTTGTTAAGGGAAATGTGCACCCTGTAGTGCATAGCCCCATTTGGCAAAAGCCACATCCCACCCCCACCATTGTGCACACACACTAACCCCACCCACAGTAAAACACATACTTTCCATTTGCAAGATTCAGACCCCTACCTAACTGTGTTATGACACTGGAGGCAGACACATTAGCGGAGTGTGCTATTTGCATTAGTAGGAGAAACCCTTTCTAATGCTGTACTTAGAGGGTGCTGACATCATCTGTGTTTAGGAAGAGGGATGTGCACCCTGTAGTGTGTTCTCCCAGTTGGCAAAAGGCACTTTTCCCTCACAGCATTATGCACACACACAAATCCCACTCATACAGTCCCTTTGCAGGATTCAAACCCCTACCTAACTATGTTATGACACCAGAGAAAAACACATTAGCAAAGCGCGCTATACAAACTAATGGAGAACTTTAAGTCAGGTAATATAGTTATAGAGTGCTGACATCATCAATGTTTCAAAAAGGGAATCTGCATCCTGTAGTGTACTGTCACAGTTGCTAATAGGGGCATTTCCCACACACACATCAATGTGTTTGAGGTTTGCATATGTAAGGGATCCAGTACTCCAGTGTGATTAGTATGTGGTTCGATTGCAACAATGAGGGATATACTTCAAGTGGTGAGCATTTTGTACTCATGTTTGTGATGATCAGGTCTAGTATATCTGCCCCTCTTGTGGGAAAGTTGACTACCTGTTCCATAGCTAAAGAGTGTCTGAACTATGGGAACCCTAGAGCTTGGGTATTGTGGCTTGAGTAATGTTCACAGTCTATGTTTGGGTAGCTGACGTCACCCAGTATGATGGTGTTTGCAGAGAAATCTATACTCTCCTGTGGCAGCATGAAGGCTGTGTGGGAGTCCTGAGTTTGAGAGGGTGCTGTAAGAGCTCCTCTGTGTCTCTTTCCATGTGATCCAGGGAGGTACGTCTCAGGTTGTTCACACCAGCATGGACAATGACTGCCTCATACTTGTACTTGCTGTGGAGTGACCTGTGTGCTTGTGTTATGTGGCACATTCTATCACCCGACAGGTAGCTAAATGTGACCCTCACCTTGCTCAGTCTGGAGGGCGGGACGTCAGTCAACAGCTCATGTCAAGCATGTTCACACTCCTCATAAATGATGTGGAAACATTCAAAGCCCCCAGGCCTGTTGAAAATATGGACTAGACTGCAGATACCTGTATAAAGGCATTCTATGGACACATTCAGGAATGCATGGATCATGCAATCACATATGAAAGCATGACCCAATCCTCCAAAGGCAGACGTCCTGTGTGCTGGACACCAGCCATAAACAAACTATACAATAGAAGGATGAAGCCACTACATGATACAACAAACTCCCAAAATGTGAAGGCATCACTGATGAGTATTAGAAGACAACTACAGGCACTCATAAGATTGTCTAAGGCCATCTTTGAGAGAAGATTCCACAAGACACTGAGGATAATCACAAGGTTTTCTGTAGTTATGTTAGGAACCTGGGTGGTAATACCCAGATATGCTCAGAGGTAGTCCAAGATGTCACACAAAATACCAAACACACAGACATTGCCATCATCCTAGTGGACAGGTTCACTGCTACCCTCTCCCCCCCACCACACCAAAAGGGCATATATGTCTCCCAGCAGAGTGCTGCCCCCCCTGACATCCCAGATGCTCAGGTAAGAGCTGCCCTCTCCAAAGCAATAAACACTGCATCAATGGGACCAGACAGTGTCCCAGGCTGTGTCCTACATGAACCCCAAGAAGAGCTACACCCAGACATAACACTACTGTTCAATCCCAGCCTCACTACACAATATGTGGCCAAAGAGTGGTGTACAGCAACAGTGGTCCCTCTACATTCAGGTGGTGCCTTAATGGATCCTGGACACTATTCGCCCCATACGTCTGAATAACTTGGTCTGCAAAGCTATGGCAAGGATCATCATGAACCTCATATATATAGATATTGGGGACCTACAGACATGTCACCATACACAGTTTGGCTTTGTTAATGGCAGATCCTGCCTCTCAAACCTGTTTGATTTCTTTGAAACAGTCATCAAGGCCACTGTCAAGGGGAAGGTGGTCTACACAGCCTACCTGGACCTTGCATAAGCCTTTGATACAATACCCCACTTGTGCATTCTAGGGAAGCTCACCAGTGTACATATTAATCCCTATGTCACTACGGATATTGCACAGTGTCTCAAGGGTAGAGCACACATAGTTAGAATCGCTGGAGCCATGTCAGCCTCCACACCAGTTACAAGTGGTGTCCCACAAGGCTCAGCCCTGGGATCTGTCATGTTCATTATATATTTATCAGAGGTACAGGCCAACATGGAAGTACTGTGGCTGAGCAAATCGCAGATGACTGCAAACCGGACGCCATAATCAACTCTCCAGCTAACACACGCATCCTCCAAAAGGACCTCTTGCAAACACACGACTTGTGCCACAGCCATGGCTTCAAGCTGAATGCCAAAAAGCATATAGTCATCCCTTTTGTCAAACATAAAGTGACCACAAAGTATCACATATGTGTTAATCCATTAAGTGCAGATGAAGGAATTATGGACCTTGGGGTACACAGGTTGATACCATTCTACCATTTGACAACAACATGGACAACGTGGTTAGGAAAACATTTTATATGGGCCACATCATCATGATGGGATTCACATGTAGATCAGGGGAGGACATTGTGCCTCTTTGCTCATCCCTCATCATGCCCATAATTGACTACAATGACCCTGTCAACATGCACCTTACCAGACACCTGCAGCAACTGGAAAGACCACATATTTACCTCAACAAGAGGATCAAAGGGCTCAAACAGATGCCACATACTGACTGGTTAAAGAAACAGCATCTCTACTAAGTGGCATACTGCCTCTTCATAGGCAATCTGTGCCTGACATATGAAGCCATGTCAAACCCTGACTTAATGGCCATGCTGCACCTCAGAATATCCAGATCCCATCAGGATACACACTGGAAAGACTTGAACCTCAGGAGTGATATACATAGCACATGCTGGAGGGACACATTCATAACTCAGAGGCTCCCTTCATTCTGGAATATTATCCCAATAGAGGTTAGGCAGAGTCACTCAGTGACTATCTTCAAGAGTGATATTAATGACTGGATGTGACATTGTAGGTTTACCCTGGGTATCACTTATGTGTCACTGTTAGGCAGAGGCACAGTATACTAACCTTGGAAAGGGCATAGCAAGATAGATTTACAATGCATGGTGAAAGCCACACACATTCTGGCTAGGTGTATAAATGCCCTAGGGCAGATATCCTTGTATGAACCTATGGACCTATGTATCTTGTTCACCATTGGCCCTATGTGCTGTTAATCACCAATGCAATCTCAATACTATGGTAGCATGTGCAAAGGTCAGTTGTCAGCCACCTCTATGGTACAGTTGTGGAATATGTGAGTCATGTAGTAATGTCACAGCTGCCACATGTACACAGTCAACCCTATCCCTACCCATGGATGTACAACACATGTATGAGATGGAAACACATGGCCAAACTGTGGACTAAGCACTCTGAACCCAGTACTGGCATAACCTGTCAGGTGGCATGAAATACTACAGTGACTGCAATACCAGTCTGATGTGGACCTACACTGACAGCAATATAAGCACGGAAACACACCGGGCCATTCGTGGAGCCTAAGGATAGCATCCTGCATGACTGGCAGACACCTCTGCAGCTGGCACACAGGCATACGTTAGGCCTGCACACAGCACGCATAACACATAGCACACAAATCCTGTGTGCCAAACAAGCACAGTCTGTACAGCTATACAACACTACTGCTGCAGTTGTGTTAGGTACTTTAATTGTCCAGTACAGTGAGGACATGCTCACCAGGCTGGACAAGGTGAAGGTCACAGTGATATGCTCATGGGGCACTATGGTCCACCACATAACACAAGCATACAGGTCAGTCAGATGCATGGACACATATGACTCAGTCATTGTCCATGCCACTACAGCTGATGTGTGATGTCCCTCACTGGGATACATGATAGGGAACATGGAAGGGATCACTGAGCAAGTGACACAGGCTGGTAGAACCCTGACCTTGGTTGGCATCAGACCCTCACCAGGGATGCTGACATATTACTGAATGCTGATGAATTACTGTAGCTACAACACCCTAGCTGAACGGTTCTTAGCATGCGGTCACTGCATTGCTATGGAACAACGTCTTACCACTCCCACAACAGGTGAAGACATGCAGCACCTGTTCATCAACAACATGTAGACTATATGCCCCAGACCAGGTGTGTATCCCTCACTACTAGGCTGATAGCATCTACATCTCACACTGTATATACACATCCCTCATGCAGCACCTGCACAGAAGACCGCAGTCATAATGTTACCCTGTGCAAATACCATGTATTCACATGTGGCAGGCATCACACATGGTAACTATTGAAGGTCACAGGTACATATGTGTATTTGGCACACACATACATCATGTGTGCATTGCTATAACTGGTTTAATCAATGTCATGCATTATTGTGAGAGACAACCCTCACACATGGGCATTCTGTTTGGGCAAAACACATGTGACATGTCTGTAATCAAAAGCCATAAATAATTGTGATATTGTTTAGAAAGGGGTATGTGCATCCTGTAGTGTGTTTTCCCAGTTGCCAAAATGGATATTTTTTTCATTCACACTTACCCCTCTTTCACACACACTTGCTGGATTCAAACCCCTACCTAACTATGTTATGACACTAGAGACGGACGCATTAGCGGAACACGCTATTCGCATTACTGGGATATTTTCTTTCTCCTGATATACATATAGGGTGCTGACATCATTAGAGTTTAGAAAAGGGAATGAGCATCCTGTGGTGTGTTTTCACAGTTGCCAAAAGGGATGTTCCTTTCATACACAATTACCCCCCTTCACACATACTTGCCACTTGCTGGATTCAAGACCCTACTTAACTATGTTATGACACCAGAGACAGAAACATTAGCGGAGTGCGCTATTCGCATTACTGGGATATTTTCTTTCCCCTGATATACTTATAGGGTGCTGACATCATCAGAGTTTAGAAAGTGGAATGAGCATCCTGTGGTGTGTTTACACAGTTGCCAAAAGGGTTGTTCTTTTCATACACACACATTTACCCCCCTTCACACACACTTGCTGGATTCAAACCCCTACCTAACTATGTTATGACCCTAAAGACGGACGCATTAGCAGAGCATGCTATTCGCATTACTGGGAGATCTCTTTTCCCCTGATATACTTATAGGGTGCTGACATCATCAGAATTTAGAAAGGGGAATGAGCATCCTGTGGTGTGTTTTCACAGTTGCCAGAAGGGATGTTCCTTTCATACACACTTACACACACACTTATCCCCCTTCACACACACTTGCGGGATTCAAACCCCTACCTAACTATGTTATGACACTAGAGACGGACGCATTAGCAGAGGGTGCTATTCGGATTACTGGAAGATTTCTTTTCTCCTGATATACTTATAGGGTGCTGACATGATCAGTGTCTAGAAAGGGGAATGAGCATCCTCTGGTGTGTTTTCACAGTTGCTAAGAGTAACATTTGGACTAAGTGTGTGAGCATGCCCAGTTCAGCCTTCCCATGGCATGTTGTGTGAAAGATGTTAGTGTGTGAGCATGCCCAGTGTGAGCTTTCCATATGTTGAACTCTGCAGCCCATCACATTTGTGGATGAGTGTGACCTTCAACAAATATCTCCAGTTTATGGTTGTGTGTTCTGTGCCATGTTGTGTAGTTACTGTCCAAATGCTTTTTGTGTGAACACATTTTCATGGGATACTTTGCATACAATTGTCAACATCCGTTCATACTGACCTAACACTGTAGTACTGTATAGTGTAGTGGTTCAGTACTTTCACTGTGGTGGACAGTATCCTGGGCTTTAGTCCTATCACTGCTTTACATTTCCATAGTGTGCACAACAGCCTGGTTAGGGTCCAGTTGTGCACATCTGTACAAAGGCGGTGCCTCTATGGACCCTGGTAATTACCACCCCATAAGCTTAACAAGTCTAGTCTGCAAAGCTATAGAGAGGATCATAATGGAGCTCATAAACAAAGATATAGGGGACATGCAAACATTGGACCCATCCCAGTTTGGCTTGGTCAAGGGCAGATCAGGCCTTTTGAACTTGGTTGACTTCTTCAAAACAGTCACTAAGGCCATTGCTGAGGGAAGGGCAGTCCATACAGCCTACCTTGACCTTGCAAAGGCTTTTGACACAATGCCCCACTCGGGTATTGTAGAAAAACCTACCAACCTAAATGTAAACCCATATGTCACAAGTTGGGTTGCAAACTGTCTTAAGGACAGGACCTACAGGGTTAGAGTTGCTGGCACTATGTCAGACTCCAAGCCGGTCACAAGTGGTGTCCCACAGGGCTCAGTCCTTGGCCCCCTATTGTTCGTCATCTACTTCTCAGAGGTACAGGCCAACATGGGAGGACTTTGGCTGACAAGGTTTGCAGATGACTGCAAACTGGGCGCCATACTGGACAGTGCATCAGACACGGATATCCTTCAGAAGGGACTCACGGACACTGATAGCTGGTGCCAGAGCCATGGCCTGACGGTAAATGCCAAAACATGTATAGTCATACCCTTCGGAAAAGCAAGGTAACCCCAAGCTACCATATAGGTGGCAATCCTGTAAGCACAGAGGAGGTTATAATGGACCTGGGGACCCAGGTTGACAGTGGCCTTTCTCCTGACACTCACGTTGCTAACGTGGCTAGAAAGACCTTCTACATTGCCCACCTGATCAGGAAGGGATTCACATCCAGATCTAGTGAGGTCATTGTTCCCCTGTACTCTTCACTTATTAGACCAATGATCGAGTACAATGCCCCATTCTGGATGTATCTCACCCAACATCTGCAGCAATTGGAGAGACCCCAAAAGTCCCACACCAAAAGGATAAAGGGTCTCCAACATCTGTTATATGCTGCCAGATTGAAGACACTCCAGCTCTATTCAGTCACATACCATCTGCTCAGAGGTGACATGTGCCTGACATGCAAGGCCATGTCCAACCAGGAAGTAATGGACATGCTCCACCTCAAAATCGCCAAATCCACCAGAACCACTAGGGCAAGTGACTTAAACCTTAGAAGGGATATAAGTAGGACATATTGGAGGGATAGATGTACCACTCAGAGACTCCCTATGCTGTGGAATGCAATCCCGGTCCATGTGAGGCAGAGCACCTCACTGGCTCTGTTCAAGGGGAATCTTTACCTGTGGATGGGAGATCATAGGTTTACTCCGGGGATCGTCTCTGTGTCACTGCTGGACAGACGCACGACAAACTAATGAGCACAGTATTGTTTCCATATAAGGGGTGGCGTATGCCACAAAACTCTGGGCTGGGCTTATAACTGCCTTAGGGCAGATAGCCAAGTATAAACCTATGAACCTATGAACCTATCTGACCATGTTGCACTATGTTCGGATATGAACTACTTACAACAGCCTCATCCAACATCAGTAGTGTATTCCACAACATAGGTGTACATTGGCAAACACTACTGATGTGCCCTAGGCCATTTCTAATGCTAGTCAGAGAGTGTGTTTGTCCTTCGACACATTGTAAGTGTAGTTTGCCATGACATATGTCTTGTTTAGTATACTGTGCCTCTGTCTGCCTGTGACATAACATTGATACCCAGGGTAAACCTACCATCTCCCATCCACTCATTAAGATTCCTGTTGAGGAGAATCAATGAGTGACTCTATGGATAACCTGTACTGGTAGTTTACTCATGCGTGGGGTGGCTTCTGTGTTATGGATAATGCAGTACAGCTTGTCCTATGTATGTCAGTGCTGGGGTTCAGGTCCCTCATGTGCATAGCTCACTGCCATTCAGATTGTACAAGGTGCAGCATGTTCATTGATTCCAGCTTGGACATGGCTTTCTACATCAGGCACAGCTTGCGTCTGGGTGGCCAGCATGGCAGTGTGTGGAGTTGCACTCTGTTTAATCAGGCGACACATTACATGTGTTCCAGCTCTTTGATACTCCTGGTGAGGTACTGTTGTGGACTTTACAGTTGATGGAGGTGTCTCTGAGGTACACCCCACAGGGGCTGTTGTGGTCATTTGTAACGCTGATGAAGGATAACTGCAGAACCACAATGACCTCCCCTTATCTAGATGTCATAACCTTCATGATTAGGTTGGTATATGGATTGTTTCTGTTAACACTAAAGCCACATGTTTGTCCTATGCAGGATATCTATCACCTTGTGTACCCAGGTCCGTCATTACATGTGAAGTATGTAATGGGTTAACACCTATGTGGTAATTGGTGGTCACTTACTGTATATCCACAGAGGTTGACTATACAGTTTTCTCCATTTCACATGCTGACATGGCTATGGCACCGGTTGTCTGTTTCTATGTGGCCCTTTTGTGGGATGCTTGTGTCAGCTGGAGTGTCAGATATGTTAGGCGGTTTGTAGTCCTCTGTAAACATGTTCAGGCACAGTCCTTACATGTTTGCCTGTACCTATGGGGCATATATACCAGACAGGGAAGGTCCCAGGACCAAGCTTTGTGGGATACCTGTTATATGTGGTTTGTAGTCTGACATGGCTGCAGCATGTCTGGCCATGTCAGTTCTGTCGTTGGTCTGGTTTGCAACCCCTCTAGTGACATTGGGGTGTATATATAAACTGGTGAGCATATCTATATTGAACACGTAGGGTATTGTATGGAAGGCTTTGCAAGGTCCAGCTACACTGTGTGGACCACATTGCCCTCATCAGTGACCTCAATCACTGTTTCAACTGAGTCACACATGTTTAGGGGTGGGGTCTGCATGTCATAAACTCACACTGGGTAGGGTCGGGTGTCAATAGATCCCCAATATCGTTATGTCTGCAGTACATGCTGTTCCTTTCCATAGCTGTGCAGACCAAGCTTCTCAGGATTCTGTGGTGGTTGTTTTTAGTATCCATTCAGGCGACACCTTTCTTGAGAACACCCACTGTTGTTGTACACTGCTCTTTGGGTACATATCCTGTGGTAAGGCTGACATAATGTCAGGGAGGCAGCAGTCTGCTGGGAAAGATATTTGGCATTATGAGGGGGGGGGGTTGCACTGCACCTGTCAGGATGTATGTTGGCAATATGTGTGTGTTTGGTATGTTTGTAATATTTCTGTGATCCAGAGCATATTCAGGAATTCACAACACGCTTACTACCATCAGTTGCAGCAGCCTTGGGGTTATCCTTAGTGTCCTGTACAATTTGTATCATAATAGGTTCATAGGTTCATACTAGGCTATCCACCCTAGGGCATTTGTAAGCCTAGCCACAGTGCATGTGGCTTTTGCCACCCCTTGCTATGTGAATATTATGGCCACTTATGATTTACTTAGCTGTGCCTCTGTCTGGACATGACACAGTAAAGACCCCTGGTGTACACCTACAATTATCCATCCATTTTTCTAACTTCCTGTTGAAGAGTGTCAGTGAGGGTCTCTGCCTAACATGTAGTGGTATTCTGTTCCAGGGTGTGGAGAGACTCAGGATTAGGTATCTGTCCCTCCAGCACATCCTATTTGATTATGTGTTAAGGTTGACATCTCTGACTCACACAGCTCAGATAGCTTTGATTTTTCTGGGGTGGAGCATGTCCATTACTTCTGTGTTGGACATGGACTTGTACAACAGACATACAATGCCTCTGTGTTGGCAGTATGTGACTGCATTCAGCTGTGGTGTCTACAGCCAGGCAGCATTTGAGATATACTTGAGACCCTTTCTTACTCTTGCTGAGGTACCTTTGAGGTCTTTCTAACTGCTGCAGGTGCCAGGTAATGTACATCCCACATGAGGCATTGTATTACAATATGGTCTGATAGGGGAACAGTATAGGGGCACAATGACCTTTGTTGACGTAGATGTGAATCCTTTCATGATACAGTGTCCAATATAGACAGTCTTCCTAGACAAATTGGCGATGTGGCTGTCACATAACAGGTGACTGTCCACTTGTGTCACTAGGTCCCTGATTACTCCTTCCACACATAATGGTTTACCACCTATGTGGTAATTTGTGTGTACCTTGTTTTGTATTTGGTGGTACATTCATACTGTCCACTGTCTTCAGGACAGTGGGGTGGGGTTCCTGTGTGTGAGAGTGTGGTCTGTAGCATGCTACAGACTGTACAACAGTCTTGCCTACAGTTAGTTGCACATGGGTGGACTGCAATGACATAAGCATTGTCAGTTAACTGGACGTATGGCTGTCTGTGCTGAATATGGATACTCACCCTCCTTTTATGTTTTGTTACAGGTTTTGTGGTTATAACACATGATATGTGGTATTACCTGGTAGTGCTGGTGTGCTGTCACGAGGCTTGCAGCAGGTTTGTATCACTGGACAGACATCAATGTTCTCCATACTGGGGAGGGTCTCAGGAGCATGCATATTGAGGTTTACACATCTGGCATTGATCAGCATTACCCTTCTGTTTCTTTCCAGTTTTGTGTTCTATGGTGGTGGGTTGCTCTTTTCGGCCTTGACTATGGGAGAATCTCTGTAGTTTGCAAAAGCCTTATGCAATATCCAGATGCTCATGGGTAACAGGTGCAAGCCATCCCTGGGACAGCAGCATGTCTCACTATGGAGTCACCTATTACAACTGTACCAGGCATGTTGTTTCTCCTTCTGTCCTGTGACTGTTTGGCACACCAGCTTTGTGTACTATGTGTTACATGTGCTATGTCTGGGGTTTGTTTTATTGGTTGTCTGCTTTGGAGGCTTGTGTTGGTGTTGTGTGTTTGTAATTAGGGCCTCTGGGAATGTTTTTGTGTTTATGTGTTTGGTTTATAGTCGTTGTAGGTCTATGTGGGACTAGGTTTGTGGTGTATGTGGTTACCTTGTCCTGACTACTTTTGACAGTACTGATTTGGGGGTGCTCAGGCCCCGGTTTGGCTACCTGGTTGCATCTATCACATACATTTGTATTTATTGGGGTGAGTTGTTGTTGTGTGTGTACTTGGGACAGGTGTCACATTGCCACTGGATTCACAGATTATACTTGTTTTGCCTGGACTTAGTGGATTGTATGTGTGGACACATTTTATTGCCATACTAGTGATCACTGATTACTTCACTTTTCATGTTTGATCTATCATGTGGTAGCTTCCTCATTCTCTTCAATGGTTCAGTAATTTATGGTGTCCAGCATGCCAGATGCCTGGGTGTATGGCATTGTGTCTTGTTGTTTGTGATTGCAGACTCAAAGCACTCTTGGCTGTGTTCATGGTATGCCTGTATAACATGTTCTGCAGTGTGTCCCATATTCTGGACCTGCACAGGGCTTTTCATGGATTCCACATTGGTTTGTAGGGGTGCAAGCTATGCTTTATACATGTGTTTCACTGTGGTAGTCTGGCCAGGGACTAGGGTCGTGATGTGTAACTACAGTGAGATTACTCTATGGTCAGGTGTTACCAGTGAGGATACACTTCTCATCTTGACATCCGGTACACATATTTCTGATTATCACATCCAGTATGCTTACCCCTCTTGTGGAAGTGTTACATTTTGCATGTCCGTTTTGTTTGATGAAATCTGGGAAATTGTCTACACTTGTGTCAGTGCTAGTATAATACAAAGAGTATAGTGACAAACACCTCATAAGCTGACTTCACACTTCTTTGTACTGAGATGGTATCCATTAAGCCCACTGGGCCAGTGGAAACCACAACACACAATGGTGACTCCTTCACAGACACTTTCTACGGACATCTCCGAGATAACATGGACCATGCAATCACAAATAATAACATGACCCTCTCCACCAAGGGAAAGTGGCCTGTCTGGTGGACCCCAGCCATAAACAAACTGTATAACAGATGAAGGATACTAATGCAAGACAGAGCTACATCTCCTAAACGGAAGGCATCTGTGAGCAGCACTAGTAAAAAGCTACATTCTCTCATAAAGACATCCAAGGTCAACTTTGAGACATAAACACCAAAGACGATAAAGATAACCACACTGCCTTCTTCAGTTATGTCAGACACCTGGGTGGGAACCCTCAGATATGCTCTGAGTTGGTACACAACATTTCAGTGACCTGACAGATATTGGCAACATTCTGGCAGACAGGTTCAGTGCAATTTTCCCCCTCCCTCACCCCCAACAGAAGATAGTTATCACAGATGAATGTAACCTCACTGTCATCTCAGATGTCCATGTGAGAGCCGCACTCAGCAAAGACAAGAACACAGCATCAATGGGACCTGATGGTATCCCCAGTTGCATGCTATGTGAACTCCAGAAGGAGCTAAACCCGTATATACAAATGCTATATAACCAATGTCTTGCTACAGGATATGTACCTGAACACTGGCGTACAGCAACAGTGGTCCCACTCCACAAAGGAGATGCCTCCACAGACCCTGGGAACTACCACCACACAAGCTTAACCAGCCTTGTCTTCAAAGCTATGGAAAGAGTCATTATGGAGCTCTTAAACAGAGACATTGGTGACCTACAGACCCTTGATCCCACCCAGTTCAGCTTTGTACAGGGCAGATCCTGCCTTTTGTACCTAGTTGACTATTTTGATACTGTCAGTAGGGCCATTGATGAGGGCTCACGGTCCACACAGCCTACCTGCACTTGGCTGGGGCCTTTGACACAATACCCCACGCAGGCATCATAGACAAGCTCAACAGCTGAAATATAACATCATATGTCACAGGATAGTTTGCAAAATGGCTAAGAAACAGAACCCATAAAGTCGACATTGCAGGTGCCTTGTCAGATTCAAAGCCAGTCACAACTGGTGTCCCACAAAGATCTGCCCTGGGACCCCTCTTATTTGGCATTTACTTTTCAGATGTGAAAGCAAACATAGGAGGGTTGTGGCTGACAAAGTTTGCAGCTGACTGCAACCTAGGCACCATAAGTGAATACATCAGCGGCACACACATCCTACAGAATGCGTCACAAAGACAGATAGCTGGTGCGGGATCATGGCCTGAAACTGACTGCAACTGATGTGTAGTCATCCCTTTGGGAGGAACAAAGTACCCACAAATCAATACATAGACAGCAACCCACTGAGCACAGAATACAAATCAGACACCTGGGGACACATGTAGATAGTGACATCTCGTTTGACACCCATGTTGCCAAAGTGGTTAGAAAGACTTTCTATCTTGCCCACCTTATCATGAAGGGTTTTCCATCCAGATCACAGGAGGTCATTGTACCACTATACTTCTCCCTTATCAGGCCCATGATTGAATACAAAGTCCCATTTGGTATGTACCTCACCCAGCACTTGCAACAGCTGGAGAGACCCCAAAAGTACCTTACCAAGGAGACCAGGGGTCTACAACACATGTCATATGCTTCCAGACTAAAGGAAATCCAGCTTTATTCAGTGGCATACCGCATACTTACAGGTGACCTATGCCTGACATACAAGACCATGTCCAATCAGGATGTGGTGGACATGCTCCACTGCAAGCAATCCAACTCCACCAGGACCATGGGATCTGAAGATTTGAACCTCAGCACATACATGTATAGGACATGCTGGAGGGACAGAGATATAACCTAGAGGCTTTTCACACTCTAGCAGAGTATCCCAGTTCATGTTAGACAGAGTCCCTCACTGACTCTCTTCAAGAGAAGTCTGGACAACTGGATGTGGGATTGTAGTTTTACCCCAGGGGTCCTCCCTGTGTCACTACTAGACAGAGGCACAGTCAAGGTATTCACTTATGTACGGGGGTCATAATGTGTCACTACTAAGTGAGAGGCACGATATTCGGAATCTATTCTGTACACTTATTACAACTATAAGGGGTGGCAATAGCCACATCACTATGGCTAGGCTTATAAATGCACTAGGGCAGATAGCCTAGTAGTAAACTATGAAACTATGGTGTATGTGTAGGTATTGTCAGTCAAGCAATATAATGTGGTTTGGGGGGCTTGATATCTTCCTGTCTTCCAACAGTTTTTTGTCTATTCCTTCTAGCATGTCAAGGGATCAGTTACTAGTGTCCTCTCCTGCTCAGCTGGTGAACCTGGGAATATTGAGGCAATGTTACAATTGACTCATGTACACAGACAACCCTGTCCTTCTCCCACAAAACACAAATGCATGCAAGAGATGCAACTATATAGCCAAACTGGAGGCTGAGCTCTCTCAACATAGGACTGGCAGGAGCAGATAGGAGGAGAAGGTGACCACACACACTACAGACCCAGTCTCACATAGCACTATCACAACTTCAAATCATACCCATAAACACACAAAGACATACTCGGAGCCTCTGATCACAGATCTACCATAACAGCAGAGGCCACCAAAGCAGACACCCAAACAACTGCCTCCACAGGGCACAGCACATGCAACACATAGACCACAGAGTCAGCGTGCCAAACATTCACAGCCCTTAAGGCCAAACACAATGCCAGACACACCCGTCATAGGTCACTCCATCGTCAGACACACTGATGTCCCGCTCACCAGATTGAGTAAGGAGAAGGTCACAGTAAGCTGCCTATTGGGCGCTGGAATCCACCACATAATGCAAGCACTCAGGTCACTCAACTGCAAGTACAAGTATGACTCAGTCATTGTCCATGCTGGTGTGAATGACCTGAGATGTACCTCCCTGGACTACATGAACAGAGACATAGAGGAGCTCTCTGATTATGTAGCCCAGGCAGGTATGACCCTGACCTTGAGCAGTATCCCACCTTCACCAAGAATGATGCCACAATACAGAGACAAGATGACCAGCTGTAATAATTGGCTTAATCTATGGTGTCATTCAAAGGGGATCCAATGTCCATCTGCCTGGGATGACATGCTGGACAAGCCACGCTGATTAGCAGGGGACGGCTTGCACCTGTCACCCCTGGGCTTCCGGAATTTGTCTAGGGCTCTTGTCACCCCCATTGTGCCTTTTTTAGGCAAGGCTCAGATTCTAACCCTACCACCCTAGAACACAAAGAAGGAAATAAACTAAGGGTAATGCTGCTCAATGCCAGACGTCTCAACCTCAAGATGCACGCACTCAAAGCCCTTCTCAGTATAGAGAACATCGATGTCTGTGCTGTGACTGTAACCTGGTTCAGGGCTCCTGACAGCACCCCGGCAGTATCAGGTGTTACCTCATATCATGCGTTCCGGCCCCAAAATCCAAACGACACCAGGGAAGGAGGGTGGGTGTCCATATTCATCAAGGACACCCTCACCTCAAGGTTGGTGGCAACACACGATGCATTGGAGGCCATCCAGGTGCAATTAACTGTAGGCAAGGCTGCTCGGCAGTTTGTAGCAGGTTACAGGCCACCCTCTCAAACTCAGGAACCTCACACAGCTTTCCTGAAAACACTGGAGGGGATAAATGTATCTCCAAACACCATCATACTGGGTGATTTCAACTATCCAAATATAGACTGGGATCACACTCTAGCCCAAAGGTTCCTAGAGTTCATAACCTCATATGCCATGGAACAACTAGTCACCATCCCCACAAGAGGAGACAACATACTAGATCACATCATCACGTACATGGGGTCACAATGTTCAACACCAGAAGTATACCCATCATTGGTGAGATCAGATCATAAACTAATCTCACTGGAAGTCCACATCCCGCCCCCATCCCAGATAAAAAAGACCACCGTGAAGAACTTCTCAAAAGCCGACTTCACACTTCTAAAGACTGGTAAGGTCTCTTTCAAGGCCCCCAAGCCAGCGGAAACCATTACCCAAGCCGCTGAATCACTTACAAATGCCTTCTACCAGCACCTCCAGGACTGCATGGATCAGGCAATCCCACACAAAACAGAGAATCTTTCTACCAAAGGCATGCGTGCAGTCTGGAGGACCCCAGCCATAAACAAGCTCTACATCAGAAGGAAGGAGCTACTACAAGATAGGGCAAAATCCGTAGAAGGGAAGACACCCCTGCTCATTATAAGTAAAGAACTGAGATCTCCCATAAAATCATCCAGGGCACATTTTGAGAGAAAACTCGCTAGGGACTCAGAAGACAATCATGAGGCCTTTTTTAGCTATGTTGGAAACCTGGGAGGTGACTCCCAGATATGCTCAGAATTAGTTCATAATGATGTAAAAATCACTCAACCTACAGACATTGCCAACATACTGGCTGACAGGTTCAGTGCAGATTTCCCCCCCTCCCCCCCAAAGGGAGGGATATCTATACCAGGGGATTGTAGCCCCCCAAACATCTCAAATGCTCAGGTGAGAACTGCTCTATCCAAGGTGAGAAACACAGCATCCATGGGACCAGATGGTGTCCCCAGTTGTGTGCTCCACAAACTCAATGAGGAATTAAACCCGCAGTTAGGGCAGCTGTTTAATCTTAGCCTCACCTCAGGATACATACCCAGTGGCGTCACGGCAACGGTGGTCCCACTTCACAAAGGAGGTGCCTCCACCGACCCCGGACACTACCGTCCCATCAGCTTGACCAGCCTGGTCTGCAAAGCTATGGAGAGTATCATAATGGAACTCATAAATGAAGACATAGGGGACTTGCAGACTTTGGATCCAACCCAGTTTGGCTTTGTCAAGAGCGATCATGCCTTTTAAACTTGGTTGACTTTTTCAGAACGGTCACCAAGGCCATTGACAAGGGCAAGGCAGTCCACACAGCCTACCTTGACCTGGTAAAGGGTTTCGATACAATACCCCACTCGGGTATCATTGACAAACTCACCAGCTTAAATGTAGATCCATACGTCACAAGATGGGTTACAAACTGGTAAGTGACAGAACCCACAGGGTCAAGGTTGCTGGTGCCATGTCACACTCCAAGCCTGTCACAAGTGGTGTCCCACAGGGCTCAGTCCTGGGCCCACTTTTGTTCGGCATCTACTTTTCAGTAGCACAAGCAAACACAGGAGGATTATGGCTGACAAAGGTTGCAGATGACTGCTAACTGGGAACCAAAGTTGAAAACCCATCTGACGCAGACATCCTTCAGACGGGTCTCATAGAAATGGATAACTGGTGCCAGAGCCATGGCCTACAGTTAAACGCTAAACAATGCATAGTCATACCCTTCGGGAAGAACAAGGTTACCCCTAGTTCCCATATAGGTGTTACTCCTCTAAACACAGGAGAGGTTATCAGGGATCTGGGCACCCAGGTTGACAGTAACCTTTCGTTTGACACTCACGTTGCCAAAGTAGTTAGGAAGACCTTCTACATTGCCCACCTGATCATGCAGGGATTCACATCTAGATCAAGGGAGGTCATTGTTCCCCTGTACTCATCACTCATCACACCAATGCTTGAGTACAATACCCCATTCAGAATGTATCTGACCCGACACCTGCAGCAATTGGATAGGCCCCAAACATTCCTCACCAGAAGGATAAAAGGTCTCAAATGTATGTCTTATGCTGCCCGACTGAAGGAACCCCAGCTCTATTCAGTCACCTACCGTCTGCTCAGAGGTGGCCTGTGCCTGACATACTAGGTCATGTCCAACCCGGAATTAATGAACATGCTTCACCTCCAAACCTTTAAATCCATCAGAGCTACAAGGGCAAGAGACTTAAACCTCAACACGGCTATTAATTGGGCATGCTGGAGGGACAGATTCATCACCCAGAGACTCCCTATGCTGTGGAACATCATCCTGGTACATGTGAGGCTGGGCACCTCGCTGGCTTTGTTCGAGAGAAATCATGACCAATGGATGGGAGATCGCAGGTATACCCCAGGGATAACATCAGTGTCACTGCTTGACAGAGGCACAGCAAAATAATGGGCAGAACTGAAGGGGTGGCGGAAGCCACAAAACTCTGGGCTAGGCTTATATATGCCCTAGGGCAGATAGCCTAGTATGAACCTATGAACCTATGAACATAGGCCTGGTGCAGTTCCTGCTATTAGGACAGTGGTCTGCAGCAAGCTATTTAGTAGTAGGCAGTTTTAGCAATTGGTATTTGACCATGGCTAATCCATGTTCCTTCTTGTTGTGGTACCAACATGGGGATGTGGTTATCCATGACATTTATTGCTAGTCACCCTCGTTTTGTAGCTTGTTCCATGTTTTTGCACATATACATCCCTGTATGAGGTGTGACCTGGTAGTGTTAGGGTGCTGGTGTGGCCTTTGACCCAGTTGTCTATTACAGCACTGATATCTACATCCTCTATACTGTGTCGTTTACACTGCATCTTGCTGTTTATACTTCTGGCATTGGGTAGCATTACATCTAGGTTCCTATCCCTTGTGGTACCTATGAATGTGGGTTTGTGTTTTTATGGTTTGTGATTGGTGAGGGTGGATGTTAGTCAGGGTCCTCAGGTGTGCATATGGTACATGGTGTTACATTACTTGACACATGGCATTCATGCCTCAGGTGGTGCTGCAGGGCTGCCTCTGTCGGATGCACATACTACACTCCTGTACATGTTTGGAAGCAGGTTGTGTCATGTTAGGCATCCCTGTTACTATATGAGTGAGTCAGAGCGGGTATCAGTCCCAGTGTTCCTACTGACCAAGTGTATGTGCTATGCGTTGCCTCTTTGCCAAGGCCAGGGCATACTGGGCATGCCTCCTTCTGCCTACTGGGGCAAGGTCAGGTTGTTCCTCCTCTGAGTCACCCTCTGCCTGTGGTGGCCTTGGCAATGGTGGGGGTATGTTTGGCCCAGCCCTATGCTGGTCCTGCTGCAGCTGTTTCCGCAGGATCATATTATGTAGCATAGCACATATCATGATCATTTGGTTACATGTAGTTGGTGTGTACTGCAAGGCTCCACCAGATGTGTCCAGACACCGGAACCGTGACTTGAGCAGCCCAAACACACGCTCTATGACATTACGTGTTTGTGCGTGTGCCTCATTATGGCATTCCTGTTCAGGTGTGTGTGCATTTCTGATGGGTGTCATCAGCCACGGCTCAGGTGCATAACCTGCATCCCCCACTAGGTGTCCGTGTGGGAAGTCCCCACTGGCAAATGATTGGTACAGCTGCGTCAGATGCCAGATGTGGGAATCATGGTAGCTCCCAGGGCAGCCAGCACAGACTATCATTCTTATGCCCTGGGCATCACACACGACCTGGCAGTTGATGGAGGGGAAGCCCTTGCGGTTCATGTAGGCTCTACCCCGCTCACCAGCTGGTGCTTTGATGCGTATGTGCGTGCAGTCTATTGCACCCAATACCTCAGGGTATCCCATTATTTGCTGGAAGAGACGCATATTGCTGGCCACAACCTCACGGGCATTGGGGAAATATACATGATCACCGACATGTGCTGACATGTCATCCAGGAACTGGTGCAGTACCCTGGAGGCTGATGCCTGTGATATCCCCATCATATCACCAGTTGGTCTCTGGAAGGTACCTGTTGCTAGTATTCTTAGGCCAACACATACCTTGGTTTCCACTGGGATGGGTTCCCCTCTGTTGGTTCTGTGTGTGAGGCATGGCCTGCACAGCTCAACAATTTGCTGCAGAAGGTCTCTGTCCACTCTGTAGCACTCTACTATCTCCAGCTCATGTAACCCATGGTAGGTGACCCTGGGCCTGTATACTCTTCTCCTTCTCCTCACTCTGGGTTGTCTGTCAGCATCTGCATTGTCACCACCCTCAGCAATTCCTATGCCTGATTATAACAGCTATGGCAGCCCCTAGCATTTCTGCTCTGAGTTCAGCTTTTTCAGTTTTCAATTCTGATAGCTTACTTTCTTGCAGTATCTCTTCTGAGAAACAGCCTGCACTGCTCTTTGCAGTGTTTTAAGTGCTGGGTTGGGCTTCTAGTCTGCCTGTGTAATTGCCGCTTCCAATTGTTTCCAGCAATTAACTCCAGCAGTATCCTCTGGCAGTTTCTGTATTTTGTTGTTTCCTGTTTCCTCTCTGTTTCCTCAGGGGGAGCAATGTGCACACCAGCTTAAGCAAGCTCACAGTTACTAAACGCGCACATGTCCTTACGGTGTTACACGCAGCGCACATCTTTACACGGTGTGAACTTGGCTGATTCATGTTAAACGCCTTGGCACAGCCTTAAACGTGCACACCGGCAAACCATTGTAAATGGTTTGCAACCACGCCCCACATGTTGAACCTGCCTTACATCGCGCTTTGCACGCATGCACGATATCAAGAAAGTTGGAGTGTAGGGATAGTGTACACCCTCTGTTTCTTGACTTTTCTAGTGTTCTGTTGGGACACACCTCTCTTCCTGATGTCTGTCTGTCATCTGTCACCTTACATTGCCCTCCAATCTGATACATTTATTTCGATCATCCCCCCCCCGTGATGTCAGCTACCTCTTACTCTGTTCCTCCCCCTTCTGTAACTCTTACACTACTCAGAAAGTGCTCATTACCTATGTGGCAGCGTGATTCAGTATTGTAACCCTCATTTACATAGGATTGCCTAGTAATGCTTAGTTACATATCTTAAACGGAGCTTCCCCCCCCTTGACAACCACTACACGGGGGCCATATTGTTTTTGGTCTGCTAGTCCCTCCATTGACATTCCATGCAATACATAAATCCCACAATTGTGGGCTTATAAGCTTCAGTTTTCAGTTTTAGGCAGCGCACCCGTTTGCTGGGTGTGCTTGCAGTTAAACATCATAATCCCACGAAAAAAAAAAAAGTTATTTAAAATATTTTTAAAACACTTTTTATGTCAATGGCCACATATTTGACCATTGGCATGCTAAATGAAACATATGCACCCTTTATTTGGAGCTGACATAGCTCCGTTTTCAATTTTGCAGAAATGTACTCAGTTGTCAGCTGAGTACATTTCTGCAGCTAACACATCCATTACACGGACTGGTTTGGCTTTTGACGCTCAAATACCTCATTTGCATATCTTTGAGCTGCAAATGAGGTATTGAGCATTTCCACGCCCAGCTGTGTAAGAGACGTGTTAGCTGTCTCTTACACGGAGGTTTGGGCTGTTCCTGGATCGGGAGGCTTACACGGAGGCTTACACTACTCTTAAACTCCATGTAGGCCTTCCTGAATCTGGCCCATTATCTTTAAGGGTAATATATAATTATCAACCATATGATGGGTAAAGCCAGTCTATAACCAAATGGAATAGGTTATTTCAATTACAAAAAGGGAAACTGGTTATGTTTAAAATGGCCCATAAGGGTAGCCAGCCAAGTACTTACCTATGAACCTAAGTTTGTCAAATTCCACTAATATCAGCATGCATAATGTCAACACAAAAAGTGTAAATTATGCACGCCTACATGATATCATGCATGTGCCATTCTCAGTGCCTGCAAAACCTTATAAACAAAGAAATGAAAGAATACAAGTGGGCTGTACCCCCCTGCTAACTATATAAACTAACTCTTGAGATCACACAATTCTCAGGAAAAAGCAAATTCTTTTAACCCTGAGAAACATGTGATTTGTTACTTTTATCAACAGGTGCTTTAATCTGTTGAGTCATCCAACTTTGTTGACTAGACTAACATCAACAAAAGTAGTGGAACATATATATATATATATATATATATATATATATATATATATATATATATATATATATAAAATCTCTCACACACACAACACACACATGCACACATTTGTGGCTTTTTGTGTGTGTGTGATAGCCAAGACTGAGCAGCCTATTTGTAAGCTTTTTAGCTGGAAGTGTAGTCTAGGTCATTTTGTATGTGATGCCACTATTGTTGACTTCATTAATTTAACCACAGTTATAAGACAGTTGCATTTATATAGGTTCATAGGTTCATAGGTTCATACTAGGCTATCTGCCCTAGGGCATTTATAAGCCTAGCCAGAATGTGTTTGGCTTTTGCCACCCATTTTAAATTTATTTTGCTATGCCCTTTTTCGAGGTTAGTATACTGTGCCTCTGTCTAACAGTGACACAGAAGTGATACCCGGGGTAAACCTACGATCTCCCATCCACTCATCAAGATTCTTCTTGAAGAGAGTCAATGAGGGACTCTGCCTAACCTGGACTGGGATTTTATTATAGAGTGAAGGGAGCCTCTGGGTTATGAATCTGTCACTCCAGCATGTCCTATTTATTTCAGTGATGAGGTTCAAGTCTCAGCTGTAGCTCGATGGGATTTGGATTTTCTGAGGTGCAGCATGTCCATTAATTCGGGTTGGACATGGCTTTATACTGCCAGGCACAGATCGCCTCTGAACAGGCGGTATGCCACTGAGTAGAGCTGGAGTTTCTTTAACCGGGCAGCATATGGCATCTGTTTGAGCCTTTTGATACTCTTGGTGAAATTGCTTTTGGGGTCTTTTCAGTTGCTGCAGGTGTCTGTTAAGGTACATCCCAAAAGGGGCATTGTACTCAATTATGGGCCTGATGAGGGATGAGTAAAGAGGCACGATGACCTCCCTGATCTAGATGTGAATCCTTCAGGTTTAGGTGGGCTATATAAAATGTTTTTCTAACCACTTTGGCCGCGTGGTTGTCAAATGAGAGATTGCTATCAACTTGGTCTCCAGGTCCCTAATTACTTCTTCTGTTCTTAATGGATTTCCTCCTTAGTGGTAATTTGTGCGCACTTTGATTTTGCCAAAGGGATGAGTATACACTAGTTGGCATTTAGCTTGAAGCCATGGCTCTGGCACCAGTTGTCTGTTTCTAAGAGGCCCTATTGAAGGATGCTTGTATCGGCTGGA
Organism: Protopterus annectens; assembly: GCF_019279795.1. Classification (NCBI taxonomy): domain Eukaryota; kingdom Metazoa; phylum Chordata; order Ceratodontiformes; family Protopteridae; genus Protopterus; species Protopterus annectens. The sequence goes on from NC_056733.1 coordinate 1,071,114,166, forward strand.
GAGTCGATTATGGTTTACAGTTTGCAGTCATCTGCGAACATGGTCAGCCACAGTCCTTCCGTGTTGGCCTGTACCTCCTGAGAAATATATACCGAACAAGAGAGGTCCCAGGACTGAGCCTTGTGGGACACCATTAATTTGTAACTGATTTGGAGTCTGACATGGCTCCAGCAATTCTAACCATGTGGGTTCTGTCCTTGAGCCAGTTTGCAATCCATCTGAAGTGACATAGGGGTTTATATTTAAACTGGTGGAGCTTATCTATAATGCCCGAAAGTGGAGGTATTGTATCAAGGCTTCTGGCGTAGGTCCAGGTAGGCTGAGTGGACCACCTTCCCCTCCGGTCCAATGGCCTTGGTGGGATTGTTTCAAAGAAATCAACCAGGTTTAAGAGGCAGGATCTGCCCTTAACAAAGCCGAACTGGGTAGGATCCAGTGTCTGTAGGTCCCCAATATCTTTATTTATGAGGTCCATGATGATCCTTTCCATAGCTTTGCAGACCAAGCTAGTCAGGCTTATGGGGCGATAGCCATAATTATTACTTTAATTATTATGACGTGTAGTTCAACACATTTATAAAGGTTCATCAGTCCAAAACTATAACATTTTTGGTTCTTGTATCACAAAAAATCAATGCCATTCTCCAAGAGGCATTATTATTTCTTTGTCTACCAAAATCAATGTCATTCCCCAAGAAACTTTATTATTTATTGTATCACTCTAAATTATTTATGGTGTTCATTCAAATATCAGTGCATTCAGATTGCACTGTTTTCTGTGGCTTATCCTTTGTTTTAATGCCTTGTTTCTATTGTATTATATATACTTCAGAGACTATTTGTATTGTTTTTTACATAAAGAAATTCTGAGAACTGATGGATCTTTCTGTGGAAGAAAGGAAAATACATTTCAGCATGGGTGTGCAGCTAATTTGATTTGAGTAAGCAGTGTATTTAGTACAATTTGAATTAAAATTCTATTGCAAATGCATGCATTAAAGCTGTCATTCTTGCTTTTTTTATAGCTATTATCTGGCTCTGTCTTCATTTTTGTGGCTTCTATGACACAGGTTGCCTTAGTAACAAACACATTGAGTTTATTTTCAAGTTGCATTAAGGAAAATGTTGTTTAATTAAATTAATTGTAATAAAAGACCGGCGATGACCCATAAATAGCATTTACTGTATCTTGTCTGTCTACCACATTACATCTAATTTTTTTGCAACTCCTTCTTATTCTAATATTTTTATATGTCCATGTTTTTCATTAAGAAAAAAATATTTATGCTAATGGTTAAAACTACATACATTTTGATTCTGCATTTTAACAGTTTCCTAACTAATCCAAAGTATTTATACTATAAACAGAGGTAATTCAGAAAGTTCATGTCAGGTCTGATATCTCACCTGTGCCCACAGGGTGACAGGATAAATAAGAAACAGAGTACAAAGAATTAGTCCAGATAAAATCATTTTACCTAGCAGATCAGGAGACTCTCTCTCTCTCTCTCTCTCTCTCTCTTGCTGAAGTCATCCCTGTAGGAGGAAAAAAGACACTTTGCTGAAGTTTCAAGTAGTTTATTCAGCTAAGCAGGGAGATAGACAACAGTTCTTGTTCTAATACATTACATTTAATGAGTCTGTTATTTAAAGGCAGTTATAGACAATGGAGAGAGGGTCTAGGAAAGCATTGGAGGAAAATCTGTGAGATGGAAAAACAAGCAGGCACTCCCAAACCTTAGCAGTAAGCCCCTTATTTGAATATTCCTTGAAGACCCATAAGAGTGTACTAACTAAGCAGCCTGTGTTAACTCATTCTTAGCAAAAAGGTTTATTTTTATTTATTTTTAACAAACAAAAAATGACAGCACACAATAAGCTGCCACTTTAAAATTATGTTTAAAAAAAAACTTTCACCTGAGCTTCATCAAGTCTATACTCACTATGGCTAGGCTTATAAATGCACTAGGGCAGATAGCCTAGTAGTAAACCATGAAACTATGAAACTATGGTGTATGTGTAGGTATTGTCAGTCAAGCAATATAATGTGGTTTGGGGGGCTTGATATCTTCCTGTCTTCCAACAGTTTTTTGTCTATTCCTTCTAGCATGTCAAGGGATCAGTTGCTAGTGTCCTCTCCTGCTCAGCTGGTGAACCTGGGAATATTGAGGCAATGTTACAATTGACTCATGTACACAGACAACCCTGTCCTTCTCCCACAAAACACAAATGCATGCAAGAGATGCAACTATATAGCCAAACTGGAGGCTGAGCTCTCTCAACATAGGACTGGCAGGACCAGAGAGGAGGAAAAGGTGACCACACACACTACAGACCCAGTCTCACATAGCACTATCACAACTTCAAATCATACGCATAAACACACAAAGACATACTCGGGCTCTGATCACAGATCTACCATAACAGCAGAGGCCACCGAAGCAGACACCCAAACAACTGCCTCTACAGGGCACAGCACATGCAACACATAGACCACAGAGTCAGTGTGCCAAACATTTACAGCCCTTAAGGCCAAACACAATGCCAGACACACCCGTCATAGGTGACTCCATCGTCAGACACACTGATGTCCCGCTCACCAGATTGAGTAAGGAGAAGGTCACAGTAAGCTGCCTATTGGGCGCTGGAATCCACCACATAATGCAAGCACTCAGGTCACTCAACTGCAAGTACAAGTATGACTCAGTCATTGTCCATGCTGGTGTGAACAACCTGAGATGTACCTCCCTGGACTACATGAACAGAGACATAGAGGAGCTCTCTGATTATGTAGCCCAGGAAGGTATGACCCTGACCTTGAGCAGTATCCTACCTTCACCAACAATGATGCCACAATACAGAGACAAGATAACCAGCTGTAATAATTGGCTTAATCTATGGTGTCATTCAAAGGAGATCCAATGTCCATCTGCCTGGGATGACATGCTGGACAAGCCACGTTGATTCGCAGGGGACGGCTTGCACCTGTCACCCCTGGGCTTCTGGAATTTGGCTAGGGCTCTTGCCACCCCCATTGTGCCTTTTTTAGGCAAGGCTCAGATTCTAAACCTACCACCCTAGAACACAAAGAAGGAAATAAACTAAGGGTAATGCTGCTCAATGCCAGACATCTCAACCTCAAGATGCATGCAATCGAAGCCCTTCTCAGTATAGAGAACATCGATGTCTGTGCTGTGACTGTAACCTGGTTCAGGGCTCCTGACAGCACCCCGGCAGTATCAGGTGTTACCTCATATCATGCGTTCCGGCCCCAAAATCCAGACGACACCAGGGAAGGAGGGTGGGTGTCCATATTCATCAAGGACACCCTCACCTCAAGGTTGGTGGCAACACACGATGCATCAGAGGCCATCCAGGTGCAATTAACTGTAGGCAAGGCTGCTCGGCAGTTTGTAGCAGGTTACAGGCCACCCTCTCAAACTCAGGAACCTCACACAGCTTTCCTGAAAACACTGGAGGGGATAAATGTATCTCCAAACACCATCATACTGGGTGATATCAACTATCCAAATATAGACTGGGATCACTACTCAAGCCCCAACACTCTAGCCCAAAGGTTCCTAGAGTTCATAACCTCATATGCCATGGAACAACTAGTCACCATCCCCACAAGAGGAGACAACATACTAGATCACATCATCACGTACATGGGGTCACAATGTTCAACACCAGAAGCATACCCATCATTGGTGAGATCAGATCATAAACTAATCTCACTGGAAGACCACATCCTGCCCCCACCCCAGATAAAATAGACCACCATGAAGAACTTCTCAAAAGCCGACTTCACACTTCTAAAGACTGGTAAGGTCTCTTTCAAGGCCCCCAAGCCAGCAGAAACCATTACCCAAGCCGCTGAATCACTTACAAATGCCTTCTACCAGCACCTCCAGGACTGCATGGATCAGGCAATCCCACACAAAACAGAGACTCTTTGTACCAAAGGCATGCGTGCAGTCTGGTGGACCCCAGCCATAAACAAGCTCTACATCAGAAGGAAGGAGCTTCTACAAGATAGGGCAAAATCCGTAGAAGGGAAGACACCCCTGCTCATTATAAGTAAAGAACTGAGATCTCCCATAAAATCATCCAGTGCACATTTTGAGAGAAAACTCGCTAGGGACTCAGAAGACAATCATGAGGCCTTTTTTAGCTATGTTGGAAACCTGGGAGGTGACTCCCAGATATGCTCAGAATTAGTTCATAATGATGTAAAAATCACTCAACCTACAGACATTGCCAACATACTGGCTGACAGGTTCAGTGCAGATTCCTCCCCTCCCCCCAAAGGGAGGGATATCTATACCAGGGGATTGTAGCCCCCCAAACATCTCAAATGCTCAGGTGAGAACTGCTCTATCCAAGGTGAGAAACACAGCATCCATGGGACCAGATGGTGTCCCCAGTTGTGTGCTCCACGAACTCAATGAGGAATTAAACCCGCAGTTAGGGCAGCTGTTTAATCTTAGCCTCACTTCAGGATACATACCCAAGGAGTGGCGTACGGCAACGGTGGTCCCACTTCACAAAGGAGGTGCCTCCACCGACCCCGGACACTACCGTCCCATCAGCTTGACCAGCCTGGTCTGCAAAGCTGTGGAGAGTATCATAATGGAACTCATAAATGAAGACATAGGGGACTTGCAGACTTTGGATCCAACCCAGTTTGGCTTTGTCAAGAGTGATCATGCCTTTTAAACTTGGTTGACTTTTTCAGAACGGTCACCAAGGCCATTGACAAGGGCAAGGCAGTCCACACAGCCTACCTTGACCTGGCAAAGGCTTTTGATACAATACCCCACTCGGGTATCATTGACAAACTCACCAGCTTAAATGTAGACCCATATGTCACAAGATGGGTTACAAACTGGTAAGTGACAGAACCCACAGGGTCAAGGTTGCTGGTGCCATGTCACACTCCAAGCCTGTCACAAGTGGTGTCCCACAGGGCTCAGTCCTGGGCCCACTTTTGTTCGGCATCTACTTTTCAGTAGTACAAGCAAACACAGGAGGATTATGGCTGACAAAGTTTGCAGATGACTGCTAACTGGGAACCATAGTTGAAAACCCATCTGACGCAGACATCCTTCAGACAGGTCTCATAGAAACGGATAACTGGTGCCAGAGCCATGGCCTACAGTTAAACGCTAAACAATGCATAGTCATACCCTTCGGGAAGAACAAGGTTACCCCTAGTTCCCATTTAGGTGTTACTCCTCTAAGCACAGGAGAGGTTATCAGGGATCTGGGCACCCAGGTTGACAGTAACCTTTCGTTTGACACTCATGTTGCCAAAGTAGTTAGGAAGACCTTCTATATTGCCCACCTGATCATGCAGGGATTCACATCTAGATCAAGGGAGGTCATTGTTCCCCTGTACTCATCACTCATCAGACCAATGATTGAGTACAATGCCCCATTCGGAATGTATCTGACCCGACACCTGCAGCAATTGGATAGGCCCCAAACATTCCTCACCAGAAGGATAAAAGGTCTCAAATGTATGTCTTATGCTGCCCGACTGAAGGAACCCCAGCTCTTTTCAGTCACCTACCGTCTGCTCAGAGGTGGCCTGTGCCTGACATACTAGGCCATGTCCAACCCAGAATTAATGAACATGCTTCACCTCCAAACCTCTAAATCCATCAGAGCTACAAGGGCAAGAGACTTAAACCTCAACACGGCTATTAATTGGGCATGCTGGAGGGACAGATTCATCACCCAGAGACTCCCTATGCTGTGGAACATCATCCTGGTACATGTGAGGCTGGGCACCTCGCTGGCTTTGTTCGAGAGAAATCATGACCAATGGATGGGAGATTGCAGGTATACCCCAGGGATAACATCAGTGTCACTGCTTGACAGAGGCACAGCAAAATAATGGGCATATTATCCTTAGAACTGAAGGGGTGGTGGAAGCCACAAAACTCTGGGCTAGGCTTATATATGCCCTAGGGCAGATAGCCTAGTATGAACCTATGAACCTATGAACATAGGCCTGGTGCAGTTCCTGCTATTAGGACAGTGGTCTGCAGCAAGCTATTTAGTAGTAGGCAGTTTTAGCAATTGGTATTTGACCATGGCTAATCCATGTTCCTTCTTGTTGTGGTACCAACATGGGGGTGTGGTTATCCATGACATTTATTGCTAGTCACCCTCGTTTTGTAGCTTGTTCCATGTTTTTGCACAAGTACACCCCTGTATGAGGTGTGACCTGGTAGTGTTAGGGTGCTGGTGTGGCCTTTGACCCAGTTGTCTATTACAGCACTGATATCTACATCCTCTATACTGTGTGCGTTTACACTGCACACATCTTGCTGTTTATACTTCTGGCATTAGGTAGCATTACATCTAGGTTCCTATCCCTTGTGGTACCTATGAATGTGGGTTTGTGTTTTTGTGGTTTGTGATTGGTGAGGGTGGATGTTAGTCAAGGTGCTCAGGTGTGCATATGGTACATGGTGTTACATTACTTGACACATGGCATTCATGCCTCAGGTGGTGCTGCAGGGCTGCCTCTGTCGGATGCACATACTACACTCCCTGTACATGTTTGGAAGCAGGTTGTGTCATGTTAGGCATCCCTGTTACTATATGAGTGAGTCAGAGCGGGTATCAGTCCCAGTGTTCCTACTGACCAAGTGTATGTGCTATGCGTTGCCTCTTTGCCAAGGCCAGGGCATACTGGGCATGCCTCCTTCTGCCTACTGGGGCAAGGTCAGGTTGTTCCTCCTCTGAGTCACCCTCTGCCTGTGGTGGCCTTGGCAATGGTGGGGGTATGTTTGGCCCAGCCCTATGCTGGTCCTGCTGCAGCTGTTTCCGCAGGATCATATTATGTAGCATAGCACATATCATGATCACTTGGGTACATGTAGTTGGTGTGTACTGCAAGGCTCCACCAGATGTGTCCAGACACCGGAACCGTGACTTGAGCAGTCCAAACACATGCGCTATGACATTACGTGTTTGTGCGTGTGCCTCATTATGGCATTCCTGTTCAGGTGTGTGTGCATTTCTGATGGGTGTCATCAGCCACGGCTCAAGTGCATAACCTGCATCCCCCACTAGGTGTCCGTGTGGGAAGTCCCCACTGGCAAATGGTTGGTACAGCTGCGTCAGATGCCAGATGTGGGAATCATGGTAGCTCCCAGGGCAGCCAGCACACACATTCATTATTATGCCCTGGGCATCACACATGACCTGGCAGTTGATGGAGGGGAAGCCCTTGCGGTTCATGTAGGCTCTACCCCACTCACCAGCTGGTGCTTTGATGCGTATGTGCGTGCAGTCTATTGCACCCAATACCTCAGGGTATCCTGCTATTTGCTGGAAGAGACGCATATTGCTGGCCACAAACTCACGGGCATTGGGGAAATATACATGATCACCGACATGTGCTGACATGGCATCCAGGAACTGGTGCAGTACCCTGGAGGCTGATGCCTGTGATATCCCCATCATATCACCAGTTGGTCTCTGGAAGGTACCTGTTGCTAGTATTCTTAGGCCAACACATACCTTGGTTTCCACTGGAATGGGTTCCCCTCTGTTGGTTCTGGGTGTGAGGCATGGCCTGCACAGCTCAACAATTTGCTGCAGAAGGTCTCTGTCCACTCTGTAGCGCTCTACTATCTCCAGCTCATGTAACCCATGGTAGGTGACCCTGGGCCTGTATACTCTTCTCCTTCTCCTCACTCTGGGTTGTCTGTCAGCATCTGCATTGTCACCACCCTCAGCAATTTGCCTATGCCTGATTATAACAGCTATGGCAGCCCCTAGCATTTCTGCTCTGAGTTCAGCTTTTTTCAGTTTTCAATTCTGATAGTTTACTTTCTTGCAGTATCTCTTCTGAGAAACAGCCTGCACTGCTCTTTGCAGTGTTTTAAGTGCTGGGTTGGGCTTCTAGTCTGCCTGTGTAATTGCCTGCTTCCAATTGTTTCTAGCAATTAACTCCAGCAGTATCCTCTGGCAGTTTCCCTGTATTTTGGTTGTTTCCTGTTTGCTCTCTGTTTCCTCAGGGGGAGCAATGTGCACACCAGCTTAAGCACGCTCACAGTTACTTAAACGCGCGCACACGGCCTTACACGGTGTTACACGCGTGCACACATCCTTACACGGTGTGAACTTGGCTGATTCATGATAAAACGCGCGCACACAGCCTTAAACATGTGCACGCCCGTGCAAACCATTGTAAACGGTTTGCAACACGCTCCCACATGTTGAACCTGCCTTACACGCGCGCACACGCGCGCATGCACGTATATCAAGAAAGTTGGAGTGTAGGGATAGTGTGCACCCTCTGTTTCTTGACTTTTCTAGTGTTCTGTTGGGGCACACCTCTCTCCCTGGTGTCTGTCTGTCATCTGTCACCTTACATTGCCCTCCAATCTGATACATTTATTTCGATCATTCCCCCCCGTGATGTCAGCTACCTCTTACTCTGTTCCTCCCCCTTCTGTAACTCTTACACTACTCAGAAAGTGCTCATTACCTATGTGGCAGTGTGATTCAGTATTGTAACCCTCATTTACATAGGATTGCCTAGTAATGCTTAGTTACATATCTTAAACGGAGCTCCCCCCCCCTTGACAACCACTACACGGGGGCCATATTGTTTTTGGTCTGCTAGTCCCTCCATTGACATTCCATGCAATACATAAATCCCACAATTGTGGGCTTATAAGCTTCGGTTTTCAGTTTTAGGCAGCGCACCCCGTTTGCGCGGGTGTGCGCTGCAGTTAAACATCATAATCCCACGAAAAAAAAAGTTATTTAAAATATTTTTGCAACACTTTTTCATGCCAATGGCCACATATTTGGCCATTGGCATGCTAAATGAAACATATGCACCCTTTATTTGGAGCTGACATAGCTCCGTTTTCAATTTTGCAGAAATGTACTCAGTTGTCAGCTGAGTACATTTCTGCAGCTAACACGTCCATTACACGGACTGGTTTGGCTTTCTTGGATTGCTCAAATACCTCATTTGCATATCTTTGAGCTGCAAATGAGGTATTGAGCATTTCCACGCCCAGTCCGTATAAGAGACGTGTTAGCTGTCTCTTACACGGAGGTTTGGGCTGTTCCTGGATCGGGAGGCTTACACGGAGGCTTACACTACTCTTAAACTCTGTGTAAGCCTTCCTGAATCTGGCCCATTATCTTTAAGGGTAATATATAATTATCAACCATATGATGGGTAAAGCCAGTCTATAACCAAATGGAATAGGTTATTTCAATTACAAAAAGGGAAACTGGTTATGTTTAAAATGGCCCACAAGGGTAGCCAGCCAAGTACTTACCTATGAACCTAAGTTTGTCAAATTACACTAATATCAGCATGCATAATGTCAACACAAAATGTGTAAATTATGCACGCCTACATGATATCATGCATGTGCCATTCTCAGTGCCTGCAAAACCTTATAAACAAAGAAATGAAAGAATACAAGTGGGCTGTACCCCCTGCTAACTATATAAACTAACTCTTGAGATCACACAATTCTCAGGAAAAAGCAAATTCTTTAACCCTGAGAAACATGTGATTTGTTACTTTTATCAACAGGTGCGACCCATCTGTTGAGTCATCCAACTTTTGTTGACTAGACTAACATCAACAAAAGTAGTGGAACATATATATATATATATATATATATATATATATATATATATATATATATATATATATAAAATCTCACACACACACAACACACACATGCACACATTTGTGGCTTTTTGTGTGTGTGTGATAGCCAAGACAGAGAAGCCTATTTGTAAGCTTTTTAGCTGGAAGTGTAGTCTAGGTCATTTTGTATGTGATGCTACTATTGTTGACTTCATTAACTTAACCACAGTTATAAGACAGTTGCATTTATATAGGTTCATAGGTTCATAGGTTCATACTAGGCTATCTTCCCTAGGGCATTTATAAGCCTAGCCAGAATGTGTTTGGCTTTTGCCACCCATTTTAAATTTATTTTGCTATGCCCTTTTTCGAGGTTAGTATACTGTACCTCTGTCTAACAGTGACACAGAAGTGATACCGGGTAAACCTCGATCTCCCATCCACTCATCAAGATTCTTCTTGAAGAGAGTCAATGAGGGACTCTGCCTAACCTGGACTGGGATTTTATTCCAGAGTGAAGGGAGCCTCTGGGTTATGAATCTGTCCCTCCAGCATGTCCTATTTATTTCAGTGTTGAGGTTCAAGTCTCTCGAGTGCGTAGCTCGATGGGATTTGGATTTTCTGAGGTGCAGCATGTCCATTAATTCCGGGTTGGACATGGCTTTATATGTCAGGTACAGATCGCCTCTGAACAGGCGGTATGCCACTGAGTAGAGCTGGAGTTTCTTTAACCGGGCAGCATATGGCATCTGTTTGAGCCCTTTGATACTCTTGGTGAGGTACTTTTGGGGTCTTTTCAGTTGCTGCAGGTGTCTGGTAAGGTACATCCCAAAAGGGGCATTGTACTCAATTATGGGCCTGATGAGGGATGAGTAAAGAGGCACGATGACCTCCCCTGATCTAGATGTGAATCCCTTCGTGATTAGGTGGGCTATATAAAATGTTTTTCTAACCACTTTGGCCACGTGGTTGTCAAATGAGAGATTGCTATCAACTTGGGTCCCCAGGTCCCTAATTACTTCTTCTGTACTTAATGGATTACCACCTATGTGGTAATTTGTGGGCACTTTGTTTTGCCAAAGGGGATGACTATACACTTTTTGGCATTTAGCTTGAGGCCATGGCTCTGGCACCAGTTGTCTGTTTCTATGAGGCCCTAATGGAGGATGCTTGTGTCGGCTGGAGAGTCGATTATGGCGCCCAGTTTGCAGTCATCTGCGAACTTGGTCAGCCACAGTCCTTCCGTGTTGGCCTGTACCTCTGAGAAATATATACCGAACAAGAGAGGTCCCAGGACTGAGCCTTGTGGGACACCACTTGTAACTGATTTGGAGTCTGACATGGCTTCAGCAATTCTAACCATGTGGGTTCTGTCCTTGAACCAGTTTTCAATCCATCTAGTGACATAGGAGTTTATATTTAAACTGGTGAGCTTATCTATAATGCCCGAGTGGGGTATTGTATCGAAGGCTTTTGCGAGGTCCAGGTAGGCTGAGTGGACCACCTTCCCCTCGTCAATGGCCTTGGTGATTGTTTCAAAGAAATCAACCAGGTTTAAGAGGCAGGATCTGCCCTTAACAAAGCCGAACTGGGTAGGATCCAGTTTCTGTCGGTCCCCAATATCTTTATTTATGAGGTCCATGATGATCCTTTCCATAGCTTTGCAGACCAAGCTAGTCAGGCTTATGGGGCGATAGTTTCCAGGATCCATTGAGGCACCACCTTTATGGAGAGGGACCACTGTTGCTGTACGCCACTCTTTGGGCACATATACTGTAGTAAGGCTGAGATTGAACAGCAGTTTTATGTTTGGGTTTAGCTCTTCTTGGAGTTCATGTAGGATGCAGCCCGGGACACCGTCTGGTCCCATTGATGCTGTGTTTTTTGAGATGTCAGGGGGGCAGCACTCCACTGGGATAGATATTTGCCCTTTTGATGGGGAGGGGGGGGGAGTTTGCGCTGTACCTGTCAGCTAGGATGTTGGCAATGTCGGTGGGTTCGGTGTATTTTTTGTCATTTTGGACTCATTCTGAGCATATCTGGGAATTACCACCCAGGTTCCTAACATAACTAAAGAAAGCCTTGTGATTATCCTTAGTGTCCTGTGCAATTTTTCTCTCAAAGCTGGCCTTAGACAATTTTATGAGTGCCCGTAGTTTTTTGCTAATACTGATCAGTGATGCCTTCCCTTTTTGGGATTTTGCTCTATCATTTAGTAGCTTCCTCCTTCTATTGTATAGTTTGTTTATGGCTGGGGTCCACCAGACAGGACGCCTGCCTTTGGAGGATTGGGTCTTGGTTTTATTTGGGATTGGATGATCCATGCATTCCTGAAGGTGTTCATAGAATGCATTTATAAAGGATTCTGTGGTCTGGACCGTATTTTCCACAGGCCCAGGGGCTTTGAAGGATTCCACCTCGGTTTTGAGGAGTGTGAAATTTGCTTTAGAGAAGTTTTTCACTGTGGTTTTCTGGGCAGGGGGTGGGGTCGGGATGTGAATATCCAGTGAGATTAGTTTATGGTCTGATCTTACCAGTGAGGGATGCACTTCTGGTCTGGAGCAAAGAGTCCCCATGTTGGTGGTGATCAGGTCTAGTATGTTTTCCCCTCTTGTGGAAGTGGTAACAAGTTGTTCCATAGCATTTGAGTTTATAAATTCTAGGAAACGTTGGGCTAGGGTGTTGGAGCTAGAGTAATGCTCCCAGTCTATGTTTGGGTAGGTGAAGTTGCCCAATATAATGGTGTTTGGAGAGACCTTCATATTTTCCAGTGTTCTCAGAAAGGCCGAGTGGGGTTCCTGGGTTTGGGAGGGTGGTCTGTAGCAGGCTATAAACTGGAAGGCAGTTTTACCCACTGTTAGTTGCACATGGATAGTCTCTGATGCTTCATGCTTTGCCACCAGCCTGGAGGTGTGGGTATCTTTGATGAATATCGATACTCCCCCTCCTTCTGTGGTTCAGTCCAAGTTTTGGGGCCGAAAAGCATGGTATGAAGTATAACCTGGTAGTGCTGGGGTGCTCTCGAAAGCCCTGAACCAGGTTTCTGTTACTGCACAGATATCGATGTTCTCCATGCTAAGGAGAGTTTCGAGTGTGTGCATCTTGAGGTTTAGACTTCTGGCATTGAGTAGCATTACTCTTAGTTTCTTATCCCTTGTGATACCTATGGAGGTGGGTTTGTCTTTTGAGCCTTGCCTAAAAAGGCACTATGGGGGTAGCAAGAGCCTTTGCCAATATCTGAAAGCCCAGGGGTGACAGGTGCAAGCCGTCCCTAGCGAAGCATCGTGGCTTGTCGAGCATATCATCCCAAGCTGACAGGCATTGGATCCCCTTTGAATGACACCAGTACTTAAGCCAATTGTTGAAATTGATCATCTTGTCTTCATATTGTGGCATCATTCTTGGTGAGGGTAAGATGCTACTCAAGGTCAGGGTCATACCGGCCTGGGCTACATGCTCAGAGAGCTCCTTTATGTCTCTTTTCATGTAGTCCAGGGAGGTACATCTCAGGTCATTCACACCAGCATGGACAATGACTGAGTCATATTTGTACTTGCCTTGGAGTGACCTGTGTGCTTGTGTTATGTGGCAGATCCTAGCGCCCGACAGGCTGCTCACCATGACCCTCTCCTTGTTCAGCCTGGTGAGCGGGACGTCAGTGTGCCTGATGATAGAGTCACCTATTACAAGTGTATCAGGTGTGTTGTTTAGTCTTAAGGGCTGTGACTGTTCAGTACACTGGCTTTGTGAGATATGTGTTGCACGTGTTTTGTTTTGGGGTAGCGGTTGCTTGGGTGTCTGCTTTGGAGGTCTCTGCTGCTTAGGCAAATCTTTATTTAGAGCCTCCGAGTATGTTTTTGCGTGATCATGTGTTTGGTTTGCTGTTGTGGTAGGTCTATGTGAGACTGGAATTGTAGTGAGTGTGGTTTCCTTCTCCTCCTGACTGGTTATGCCAGTACTGAGTTGAGAGAGCTTAGCCTCCAGTTTGGCTATATGGTTGCATCTCTCACATGTGTTGGAATTTGTTGGGAGGAGGAGAGGGTTGTCTGTGTACATGAGGCAGTTGTAACATTGCCTCAAGATTCCCAGATTCACCAGCTGGACCAGAGAGGAGAATGACAACTGACCTCTGGACATGCTAGAATAATATTGGGAATTCCTTAATAATTGAAAACAATGGCCAGTGGGGAGTGAGGGTTTAGTGCTTTTAATTTTTAGTGCTGACTTATATAATTGCTTTAGCGAGCAAGTGCCAGGTAACTTAAGTGCAATGTGTTACAGGTAACTTAAATGCAAAAACGACAAACAGTAACTTTCTTTCAAGTGAAACAAGGAAATAAGTACAGTAAGCAATGCAGATATCACTAGTGATCCACAGAAGCACTGAGAAGCCACGTATTAGGTGGAATTAGCATTCCAGGGAAATAACAAGCAAACAAACAACAAGCATATAAACAAAGCTAGATTCAGCAGGCCTGGATCTAGTGTATGCTACAGCAAACAAGGTGTACCAATTTCAGTAAGATACAGTTCAAATATTCAGGCACTATAAACCTTTAACCAGAAATTCCCAGCTCAGAAATATATATATATATATATATATATATATATATATATATATATATATATATATATATATAAAGAGAGAGAGAGAGAGAGATTTGTAATGAGGCTGGGAGTGCAAAGTCCCATGTTAAATGATAAAAGTGTATTTTGTGACTATATATTCATCTACTTGAAACAGGCATGAACTGCCAAACAATTCTCATGAAGGAATGAATGTTGATGAAATGTATAGTCAGTTATAACCCATTTTTACTGGAGACCCAGAGAGAAAAAATTCTGTACTACATTCTATATTCCAGTGAATAAAGCAAATATCTAATGGAGTCTGTACTATTATATCACTATTGAATTTGACAATGTTTGTACAATGAACATAGAGATATGATAGTGCTATGGAACTATATGAAGGGGAAATAATTCACAGGGATAGAGGTAGGAGCAAAAACATGATAAGCATTCTATTTTCATTAGGATTTGTTAAGGAATAAATAAATGTAATCTAGGAAGGTTCAAAAAGATAGAGAGTATTAGGAGATTATGAGGGAAGAAAGAGAGATGGCAAGATTCAGTGAAGCCTACATGGTCCTCCTGTCACTTCAGTCTGTGACACACACATGGACATGCACTGTTTTGGATTCAATAAGTGGCTCTACATGGTGTGTAGAGATGTGCACCATTGTGCAAACAAGGTAAGCACTGTGGCATGCAAATTACTGCATAAGCAGCTGAATTGTATGTTAATCAAACAATCAAAGATGGGGGAGCCATTCAACAAACTATAAAACAACCATGTAAACTCAGTGTTGTTTTTCCCTGGGAATTCCAAAGCCTATTGGATTACAGCTACTGACAGGAGTCTACATAGAAACAATGTTAGGGGCTGCTGATGTGAAAATTATAGAGTGCTACAGGGTGGATAGAGACACACTACAGGAACTCTGCAAACTCTGTCATCCTCAAATCAGAACCACGGCAAACAGAGTGGAACCAATCACAGTGGAGACAAAGGTATGCATAGCACTTAGAATTATAGCTAGTGGCACCTTTCAGACACTAACAAGGGACATTCTGGGGGTGTAACAGGCATCAGGAATCAGGATCCTCCATCCGTTCTTGAATACTATGGTTTAACATGCTAGTGACTGCATATATTTTCCCCATGCTCCTGAGAATGCAGGTTATGCTCTGGAATTGTGGTTGATAACACCCATAAGACATGCACACACATCTGCTGAACCACACCATAATGAGGCACACACTCAAACCAGAAATATCATAGAGCATGTGTTTGGGCTGCTGAAGTCACAGTTCTGGTGCTTAGAGACATCTGGGGGAGCCCTGCAGTACAGTTCATGGACATGTACTGAAATACTCACAGTATGTGACATGCTGCACAACACCATCCTGAAAAAATAGCTTCAGCAGGATTAACAAGGGAAAGGCGCATACATCCCACCACCAATGTCAAGATCACCACAGTCACATTCAGGTGAGGAGTTAGAGGAGAAAGCAGCAGCTGCTGTGGGTGTAGGCAGACATAGGTATGCTCAATATCTCCTCACATTGGCTAAAAGGCAACACATAGCACACTCACTCACCACCTCAGGGCCTAAAACCTTCCTCATATGCACATACATATAGTAACATTGATGCCAGGTAACTGTCACAACCTTTACTGCCCCATTTATTGGCTGTGTATAGCTTGCATCAAACAGAGTCAGCCCTTAGCTAAAACTGTAACAACTTCTACTTTTACAAGGAAAGTGTTGAACCTAGAGTGTATTGTGTAATAATATGAACGACTGGGCTGGCATATCTTCACATGTTGTTACTTGGACAGGCAAATGAGACATTTTGCCAGCAAACTATCTTTGAAATGCTACAAATGTCAAATAAACTGTCCCTGAAACATGTCTACAGATTTAACACAGAACATTCCATGCTAAGGTATTGCCAATCATGTATACCTGTGAAATAAACTGACAAATGTGCCCTTGCCATCAGTACATGCCTAACTAATGCATACAGATAAAAGTGTAAAAGCCTTTGCCAATCAAAACATATATATATATATATATATATATATATATATATATATATATATATATGTATATATATATATATATATATATATATATATATATATAAAACCATTAAACAGATTTTTCTTAATTACATTTCAGCATATGTTGTATGTAGCTAACAAAATGCAAGCATACCGTCTCAAGTTCAGTAATACTCTTTGAGATATATCCCAAAGTAATAGCCTCTTATCTGTGTTGTCCACATAAACAAATCTCTTCAACTTCAGTTTCCCTGGCTACACTGTTGTCTTTTTTATAGTGTACATTCAAGAGTGTCAGCATAATGAAGATGCAAATGAGGTGTGAACTCATTAGAGTTGCTGAATCCCAAATATCTGGCTCCATGTATCTGGTGTAAACATAGTGCAGGCACTCCCTCAGTGCTTGTTTTTTAATAGCTTGCAACTATAAATGATTACTGGTAGGGAAAATTAAAACACAGCAGCAATGCACACAACCCAACCTCCAGTGGGTATGCCAGGTTAGTACAAAGTGTTATCTGTAATTTTGTCAAAGTAGGAAATGTAAGTAAGCAGCATGCAATTCACAGGTTCTGTTTATTGACCACCAACCTCCCCTTCAGTTGTTGCCACCTGCATATTATATTATTGCCATTTCATTTCCTCGTATATTCTAAGGACAATGATATAGAATGGCTTACAGACTGCATATCACAAATTACTGGTCAAATATGAGTGGAATGACCAGCAAACACAGAGAGGTAAAACACAGCTGCATATTGGTAAGCAATATTCATAACAGGTTCTATGATCTCTTAGTACATACATCCAAAAATATCAAATGTACAAATAACACTTGCATGGTTTCATATTATTACAGATAATGTAGCAGTTGGTTGTATGCAGAATGAGTTCAGTTCTTTGGTGCAAAACTGCTTGTGTGGCAAATAGTGATAAGTCACCCTTATTCTGTTTTGAAGGCTCATTGGAATAAGATTTCAAATCCAGACCTGTGCAGAAATATTTCACGCATACTATCATTTTGCAGTGTTTATTTCACATATTGCTTTTTTTCATTTGAAAACCAAAACCAAAGGAACGATGGATTTGCAAGCTCACCAAAACCCAAAACCAAACACACAGCTTGCCAGGAGAATCCAAATGAAGGTCTGAAACCTGAAATTACACTTTATTCAAAATGAAGACACAAACAGCAGAAAATCACAGTTTTCAAGAGCTCTTGAAGACTGTGATTTTCTGCTGTTCATGTCTTCATTTTGAATAAAGTGTAATTTCAGGTTTCAGACCTTCATTTGGATTCTCCTGGCAAGCTGTGTGTTTATTTTTTTTTATCATTTGAACTACTTTTCCTTTTTATTTATGTTTCAGTTCCCTACTGCAAAGCTGTGTGGCAAAGAGAGATAAAGCATCCTTGCTGTGATCTGAATGTTCATTGGCGTGAGAGTTCAAATTCAGACCTGTGTAAAAATATCTCATGTGTACTAACATTTTGTAGTGCATATATCATAGATTATTCAACTACTTTTCCCTTTTTTGTCTTTTTTTTTTTCTTTTCTTTTCATTTTTTTTTTGTGGGGGGGTGGCAGTGTTTGCATGATGTGCTGTTTAGCACAAACACAGGTAATGGAAAAAATGAATGTCAGGTTTGGCTGTACTCAGCTCATTTGTGCAAAGTGAGGCACTGTGCAATTTGAACTAGTGGACCACTGAGGAAGCTGACAGAACACCTGCAAACAGGGCATCCCTATAAAGTTTAACTTTGAGAAAAAAACTTATCAATCACATCCAAGGATAACCATAAGGCCTTTTACAGCTAAGTACGTAGACTAAAAGGTAAGACCCAAGCATGTGCCAAACTAGTGAATAACAGTATCAAACACACACTGATCCCGCAGCAATAGCAAATCTGCTAGAGGACAGATTTGGTGAAAATTTCACTCCGCTATCCCTCCAAACTTATCACAAACCTTGGCCTCAACCCCCTCCCCCCTACATATCAAAGGGCAGGTCATTAAAGTCTTGTCCAAGGCAAAAAAACAGAGCATCTATGAGACAAGATGGCATCCTAGGCTGTCTTCTAAACAGGCGAAAACATAAACTAGCAAAAACATTAAGTACTGTATTCAGTCATAGCCTAACCACAGGCTTTGTTCCTTCAGAGAGGAGAACAGCAACAGTTATTCACCTTTACAAAGGTGGCTTAGGAATAGATCTGGGGAAATATTGACCCATAAGTCTGACCAGTCTCATTTGTAAGGCCAAGGAATGTATCATTGTGGACCTCATAAATAAAGACATAGGTAACCTCTAAACCTGGATCCAACCCAATTTGGCTTTGTGAAAGGCAGATCCTGCCTGTTAAATCTGGTGGATATCTTTGAAAATGTGATCAGGGCCATTGATGAGGGCAAATCTGTGTACACAGCATACCTTGACGTGGCAAAGGCCTCTGACACAATCCCACACTCAGGCATTACTGATAAACTTAGTAAACCAAATGTAAACCCCTTTGTTTTAAGATGGGTTGTCAGCTGGCTCAAAAACCAGCCATACACTATCAAAGTGGGTGACTCCACATCAACCAGCAGACCTATTACCAGTGCAGTGACACAGGGGTCAGTGCTGGGCCCCCTACTGTTTCATATATACCTTTCAGATATTCTGATCAAAACTAAAGGGCTGTGGCTGATCAGGTTTGCAGTTGACTGCAAACTAGGTGCAATCTCCAAATGATGTCAGTATACTTCAGGAGGGTCTTATGCATAATAGCAACTGGTGTGTTAGCCATGGTCTCAAATTGAATGCAAAGAAATGCATCATCATTCCCTTTGGTAAAAATAATGTCCCTTCACATTATCAAATCAACAACAATACCCTATGTACCAATGAAGTGGTAAGGGATCTGGGATCACAAGTAAACTGTGTCCTTACCTTCAACCACCGTGTCTATATTAGAAGCACGAGAATGCTTCTGAGTGAATCCGGAAACAGCAGCACATATTTCTCTAATTGCATTTACGTGATTCGATGAATATGTCATAAGGCAAGGAGATAGTTGGCCAACTTCACGTAGTTGCCCTTTCCTTCCCTATAGTGTGATCTCAGAGTTGGTATATTTAGTTAGGGGGTGTGGGGTGAAGCCCCCCACCTGTTTATGGTGTTAAATAATTTTTTTTTAGTGAATGACCGCGTAAGTTTTTTTACCTATGGAAATTTTTTTTTACATGGCCGTTGGCTATTTTTAGGTTTCGTGCATTATGTGTCTACTTTTACATAGTTGCACATATGCACTTTCGGTCTTATAATATAGACCCCAACCACCATGTGTTTCCTGTAGTAAGGAAATATTTCTATATAGCACATTTGATTAACAAAGGTATCACCTCAAGAGCAAAAGAACTTATAAACCCGCCATACTTGGCACTTATCCAGTCCATGATTGAGTATAACGCCCCATTTGGCATGTACCATACTAAGCACCTGAGGTAATTAGACAGACCTGAGAGGCTTTTAACAAAGAAGATCAAGGGGCTCCAGCATGTGCCTTACATAGACCAATATAGTCCCTGTCACTATACTTTGTATTGTATAGACTTCTTAGGGGAGACTTATGCATGGCCTACAGAGCAATCCAAGACCCAAACCTAATGAATCTGCTGCACTTCCATAAATCAAACTGGAGTAGCGCTACCCATTCTAGGGACCTTCATATGGCCTGTGACTTGAATAGGACTTGGTGGAGGGACAGATTTATCTCCCAGAAACTGCACCATCTTTGGAATAGGCTGCCAATTCATGTGAAGCAGAGAACCTCTATGACACTGTTCAAAAAGAACCAGAATGAGTGGAAGGGGCACCATAAATTCTTATGGGAGAGAGAGCCCACAACCCTCTTGGACATGGGCAGTCATCATTAAATGTAATCTTGGGTACTGACTAGAATTTCTATGGTATTACATTAGGATGAAATTATTAGGTTTGAAATGACCTCTGGTTGATAGCCTAGCAATCTTCTATATTCCTATGATCCTATGTTGTCATACTACAATGTTGCTAAGCCATCCGAGTTGCAATGAATATGTTCCTTGCAGACTAATTTTAGGTATATAATGTTAATGACATGAGCGTCTTTACACTTCTTTAGCTGTAGAATCTTTATGTTGCTAGATATACACAATATTTCAAAACAGGGATTACTACCAAAAATTGTCACAGTGCTCCTAATTGAGCTGATAATGTTTAAGACAGATGCCTGGAAAAATATAAAGATGTAATGAAATCCCTTGTCCAACGAATTCAGTCAAGTGTTTAGAAATATTTTAAGGGAGGAATCCAAGAAGAAAATATTGCTTAACCATTTCTTTTCATAGAAATTTAGGTATCCAGAAATGTTTTGTCAGAAAATAAACTTGACCATTTACAGATAAAAGGGCAGTTTTGATTTCTGTCATATAATTACAAGACTGATAAGAATAAGTACAGAAATTTTGGCAGAGAATATCTTTATGAGTCATTGTTGTGCCCTAAGTTTGGTTTAGAAAAAAGGTATTCAAATTCAGGTTGTTCAATAATTGAGCATTAGCAGGAATGAAGAAGAATATGGAGAAATGAACAGTATTGTTAGCAAGCATGCAATAACATCTGGCTTCCTTTTACATGTTAGAGAAACAGAGTAATAATGTAGCCAGTATCTTTAGTACACATCTGTCTTATGATTTATCTACCTATAAAATGTATATAGATAGAGTTTCCAATTTTGTTACTTTGTATCCTGTACAGAAAGCTATTCCAGGTGATGATACAATTCACCCTGCCAATGTCAAGTATTAGCCTTGTTTTGTAAATTGAAATGTAGGTAACATAACTGGTAGGAACATTCAAAAACTGCAAGCAGGGATGGTTTATTTTGTGACAAAAAGTACAAACTAAAATGATATATATATTTTTAAGACAATCTTATTGAAGGGAATAATCCCCATGAAGAAGATATTGCCTTGCTAATCTTTATTTAGATATTATTAGTCTCCTCGCTTCAGATGTCAAGGACTGTTCTCCTCGCATTTCTGCTCTTCATCTCAGAAATCCATTCAGTTGGTGTTTTGGGGCTTTTGTTATTTCCACAATGATATGACTTCCACATATGACATATTTATTTGAATGTATTATCAGCTGCTTAAAGGATGCCATGCTGTCACTGCTATTTCTTCCCACTTGTTTACAAATGTCTATTTATTGGTGGCTATTATCAAAACAGCAGTAGCAGGAAATAGATGACGGGTGTTTAACCTGACTGCTTCTAAATAACGTTGGGTATGAAATGGCTCGGTATTGGAATGGCACTTGTAATACAGAGTGCTGAAAAGCCAAAAAAACTACCAAAAACTGGAGAAGAGAGAATCTTGAAAATTACTTTTCTCCTTAAAACTTCATTTTTTCCGGGGGGGACACCCCCACCCCCACTGCAATCTCCATCCTCTGAGCTTATATATACTAATTCTGAGACTGCCATACCTCAAAGAAAAGGGAATAATCTAACAAAAGGCATCTCAAACTTAATATGTGTAAATCTGTTTTTTTCAGCCATTCAGTCTCTGTATTTTTGGACTCCCTCTAGCATATCCTGACATTTCAAACTTTTGAAACTGTGCCATCAACTGCATTAATTAATATGCTTTTTATGTTTATCATTGGTAGACTCTCTGAAGACAGTGAGGCCAGAATGTGTATCATTAGTAATTTAGCCAAGGCTACATTCTGGCGTGTAGTTTGCTGCAGTGTGGATAGCTGGAGTGGTTAGCATATGCATGCATAGTTTTATAATTATGCACATATTTAATAAACACCATTATACTATTAGTATTAACTGAAACTGCTAAACATTTTAATTTAGTCATAATGCTGTATAACTTAAATGATATGTAAAATAGTGTGATCTCATGAGCAGGTGAATGATGTTATTGGCAGGTTTATGTTTATGGTATTAATTACATTTTTATTCACTATAGTAGGTTAAATCTCAAAAAATTCTCTGTTTTTAAATAAGAACACATGTTAGTCATGACATATGCTATTTTGTGGTACTTTTTATATACATCTTCTAGGTGTGAGGCTGATTCCATCCTATTTCTGGAACTTCATTAAATGCATTCAGTACTTAAACCATTATTTTCTAAATGTTACATTTATAATCTCTGGTTTATTGCAAGCAGATATTTTGGACACAACCTGAATCTTAAATGTCCTATGACAGACATTAGTGTTTTGCCTTACCTACATGAGTGTGCTTGTTCATGGCAGAGATGATCAAACAGAACATTTAAGTGTGTACTGCAGTCCGCATGTATTTGTGAAGGTGGTATTATTTAGAGACATAATTAGCATTTTTGTTATGTCTAGCTTGTTTAATCTGTGTAAAGTTTATGTTATGACACATTGCATTTCAATTAGTCATGAAGATGTCAAGTTTAATGCTGTGTTCTTCAAAACGTTTTGTTTCATTTATGTTATTTGCTTTAAATCAAATACAGGATTACTTCTTACTTTGCTAATCTTTACCAGTGTACTACTGGGGATATTGATGCTGTCTGCTTATGTATGAACTCAGATTGATTGCCCTTTCAGAACTGCAGTAAATGATTTCTGTGCCATCAAATTGTCACAATTTTTCAGGTATTTGCACTCTTATTAACTGTGTGCATTATAGGAGAAATTAGTATGAGTTGCTATGAAGCAGAGATGCAGAACCTGGCTGTTAGCACACTGTTTTTGTTTTTACTTCTCCATATTTTAATGACTTTAGTATTTTCATGTTTTTCTTTGTCTACCTTGCCCATGCCTTGTAGTTATCTTGCATTCAAATTTCAGAACCCAGACGTTCTGTGGCTTTCAGTTATTTCACTGAATGTGTATGCTTTTGTATCACTAGGCCTGCACATAAGACAGTTTGATCTGCCCCTGTCATTGCATATTGGTTCATTTTAGATTTAAACATTTGAAAAGTTTAGCATGTATTTAGTTCTTTATTACATTCTATGTAAAATATAATGCTTATGGGGATTTTGACCTGTGGACATTCATAGAAAATAAACTACAACCTGTCTGGATAACATGCAAAGAAAGCAAATCGAAATAGGACAAAATGATTGTCTTCAACAACTGGCTAAGCTTCTGGTGTCATTCTAAGGGGATCCAGTATCTGTCTGCCTGGGATAACATGATCGACAGACAATGATGCTTTGCCAGAGATGGCCTGCACCTGTCTCCCTTGGGATTCCAGATACTGGCTAAGGCTCTTGCCACCCCTATAGTGCCTTTTTTAGGCAAGGTTCAAATGACAAATTCACCACCATAAAAGGTACAAGCAAGCAAAATCTGAGGGTAATGCTACTCAATGCTAGAAGTCTAAACCCCAAAATGCACTCACTTGAGGCACTCTTTAAAATGGAGAACATTGACATCTGTGCAGTGACAGATACCTGGTTCAAGGCTCCAGAGAGCACCCCTGCATTACGAGGCTATAACTCATACCACACCTTTCAGCAGGGGCGGCTCGTGGCATAGGGCTGCCGGACTGCAGCCCCCTCAAAAATAAAAAAAGAAAGAAAAAAAAAATGAAAAATAAAAAAAAATATTTTTTTAAAATTCACAGACTTCACATAGACCGAGTCCCGACTTATCGGTCTATGCGCATGCTCAAGGGCTGTTTTTCTTTGTGTATGGTGCTTGTGCTTTACTGGAGTTTGTGTATGGTGCTTGTGCTTTACTGGAGTTTGTGTATGGTGCTTGTGCTTTACTGGAGTTTGTGTATGGTAGGGAATGCCTCAGGCTTGAACCCTGTACCCTGTATGTAGGTGTTAAAGACTTGAGTTCCCTACCCACCACCATTTGTAAAAAAATTTCAGATTTTTACCTCATATTCGATCTGATCTGTTCCTCATAATATCTGTGGTTTGTAAATGTTGCAATGCTTGATATTTGATGGTGTAGTAGTAGCATTGTTGCCTCACAGCTGCAGGTTCTTGGGTTTGATTCTTGGCTGGGGTTCCTTCTTTGTGGGGTCTGTATCTTCTCTCTGTGTTTGTGTGGGTTTGCTTTTGTGCCCTCCCATGTTACAAAGACATGTCTGCATTATTTCTTCCTGGGCCTCTGCTGAAAATTGTTTATTTGTTCCAAGTCAGACTGTCCTGATTAAAAATGTTAAATAAAATTGACAGGCATTTGAATTTCAGACTTAAGGGTTTCTGAATGTTTAATTCCTTGATTTGATGGTGCAGTGGTAGTATTGTTGCCTCACAGCTATAGGTTTTCTGGTTTGATTCTTGGTTGGGGTGGCTTTTGTGTGGAGTCTGCATCTCCTCCATGTGTTTGTGTGGATTTGCTTTGGTGCCCTGCCATTTTACAAAGACGTGTCTGCAGTTTTAATCCCTGCTGAAAATTGGTTTTGTTCTGTCCGCAGTAAAATTGACAGGCATTTGAATTTCAGACTTCAGGTTTCTGAATGTTTAACTCCTTGCATAATTGATGGTGCGGTGGTAGTATTGTTGCCTCACAGCTATAGGTTTTCTGGTTTGATTCTTGGTTGGGGTGGCTTCTGTTTGGAGTCTGCATCTCCTGCCTGTGTTTGTGTGGATTTGCTCTGGTGCCCTGCCATTTTACAAAGATGTGTCTGCAGTTTTAATCCCTCGTCTCTGCTGAAAATTGTTTTGTTCTGTCCAGTAAAATTGACAGGCATTTGAATTTCAGACTTCAGGTTTCTGAATGTTTAATTCCTTGTATAATTGATGGTGCAGTGATAGTATTGTTACCTCACAACTATAGGTTTTCTGGTTTGATTCTTGGTTGGGGTGGCTTCTGTCTGCATCTCCTCCCTGTATTTGTGTGGATTTGCTCTGGTGCCCTGCCATTTTACAAAGACGTGTCTGCAGTATTAATCCCTGCATCTCTGCTGAAAATTGTTTTGTTCTGTCCGCAGTAAAATTGACAGGCATTTGAATTTCAGACTTCAGGTTTCTGAATGTTTAATTCTTTGCAGATTTGATGGTGCAGTGGTAGTATTGTTGCCTCACAGCTATAGGTTTTCTGGTTTGATTCTTGGTTGGGGTGGCTTCTGTTTGGAGTCTGTATCTCCTGCCTGTGTTTGTGTGGATTTGCTCTGGTGCCCTGCCATTTTACAAAGATGTGTCTGCAGTTTTAATCCCTGCGTCTCTGCTGAAAATTGTTTTTGTTCTGTCCGCAGTAAAATTGACAGGCATTTGAATTTCAGACTTCAGGTTTCTGAATGTTTAATTCCTTGTATAATTGATGGTGCAGTGATAGTATTGTTACCTCACAACTATAGGTTTTCTGGTTTGATTCTTGGTTGGGGTGGCTTCTGTCTGCATCTCCTCCTGTATTTGTGTGGATTTGCTCTGGTGCCCTGCCATTTTACAAAGACTTGTCTGCAGTATTAATTCCTGCATCTCTGCTGAAAATTGTTTTGTTCTGTCCGCAGTAAAATTGACAGGCATTTGAATTTCAGACTTCAGGTTTCTGAATGTTTAATTCCTTGCAGATTTGATGGGCAGTGGTAGTATTGCTGCCTCACAGCTATAGGTTTTCTGGTTTGATTCTTGGTTGGGGTGGCTTCTTTGTGGAGTCTGCATCTCCTCTCTGTTTGTGTGGATTTGCTCTGATGCCCTGCCATTTTACAAAGACGTGTCTGCAGTATTAATCCCTGCGTCTCTGCTGAAAATTGTTTTTGTTCTGTCCGCAGTAAAATTGACCGGCATTTGAATTTCAAACTTCATGTTCTTCAGAATACATAGTAGCACAACCTTTTTTCTAGCAATTTTCTAAGTTTATAAGAGGAATATTTTAAATTTGTCCCTAGTGTTTGGGACTGTATTGCCCCATTATTGGCTTCGTGCAGGTTTTTGTGCTAAGGTTGACAGCTATGGCAAGAACTGAATTCACTGAATATGGACTGTAGAATTGTGCATATTTACTGATAAAGGTGCACTGTAGAATTGTGCATATTTACTGATAATGGTGGACTGTAGAATTGTGCATATTTACTAATAATGGTGGACTGTGGAATTGTGCATATTTACTAATAATGGTGGACTGTAGAATTGTGTATATTTACTAATAATGGTGGACTGTGGAAGTCTGAGTAGACTTTTTATGATAAATGTTCTCAACTGGGCAGTTTTGCCATTATGGGTGCATATGTTTTGTTTCATTGCTTACTGGAAAATGTTCAAAACAAATTTAAAACACCCTCTAACAAGTGTACTGTATTGTACAAGGAATATAATTTTAGTACAATGAGGAAGGTGTATCAAAGAGCACATGTATGTTTCATATGCAAGGCCTATGATTCAAAACAGCCCAAAATTAATCTTTATCTGCCACTGGCAAAATGTATTTTCTTTGAATGTGGGTTTCAATGCTGTTTCAATGAATGTGAGTTTCAAGGGCAGAGAAGTTTTAATGCTAAGTTTTCATTGTGAGACTGCATTGCTTTGTTTAACAGATGACTTAATGTTTGTGCTGTAAAATACAAAATAAAACTTTCAAATGAAGTCCAATCATTGAAGTAAAGCAGTATGCACATTAGTGTTTATGGTAAATGGAGGAAATAGCCAAGTAATGGTTAATTGGAATGGCTGCAGAGGCTCCAGTTCAACCATTATTTTGTCAGGGGAAGGGCAGCAAACTCAGACAGGCCCAGCTGAACTATACCTCCCAACTGTCCAGATTTTCAAAGAATGAATAGATTTTTGCTTCTTATTTTTGGTTTGTTGTTCATAAAATTTGTAGTTTTAATCCCTAAATGATTTGCCAGAAGTCACTAAATAATAAGTTTCAGACTTCATAACCTTCATAAAATGCATGTTAAAGTAAGAGCCGTTCTATCAACTGTCTCAATTTATACAAGAGCAATTTTAGTACTGTTTATATGTGCCCCAATATATTTGGCCTTGTTCAGATTTACTGCATTAACAGGTTGAGAGGTACATGCAAATAAATTGCTTTATAGAATTAGGCATAGCCAACCTCTCAACTGTCCCCAATTTTGGCTCAAAATGTTGCTCTTCCCTAATAATCCCTCTGCAAAATAGCAATTTTGGAAGAAAACATGGAGGGTTTACAATTAAGAAATAACTGTAATAATCAAAGTTATAGATTACTTGAAATGCATGTAGATTATTTTATTTTGTCAGCTGCTCAATGTAGCAGTACTAATATTAAAGTGTCCCTTCTTTGACAGGTAGAAGCTGTATTGTGTGTCTATTTTATATTTTGCATCACATTTTGGTCCATTTTTCATAAAATTGTGTTTTTGGCAAATTAGTGACAAATCACTAAAGACTGAAGTTAGAAAATGACAGACATTTGAGTTTCAGATTTTATACCCTTCAGAAAATTCATACTAATGCAAGACCTATTCTATTATCTTTCTAAGTTTATTAGAGCAATATTTAAAAATTGTCCTTATTGTTGTGCCTTTGTCCCACTTCTGTGTATGGCTTTGTCCAGATTTCTTGCTCTTGAAGTTGAGAGGTATGACAAATGTGTCAGGGCCATCACAGTCAGCCAGAGAGATTTCAAATTGTGCCACGCTTGTTGCACCCATGTAGTGACTCTGGATGTGTCCAAGCAAGGCAAGGAGTAGTTGTATCTACCTTGGATGGGGAGGACACACTGCATAAGTACTACAGTGGCTTTTCATCTGTCCTTGATTTTGCAGAATGGTCTGGTTTCTGTCATATTTTTGTACTGTTGATTTATGCTTATTACTCAAAGTGCCTGTTGCTCTGTGTTTAAGTAGCAATGCTTTAATGACCATAAGGTGCTTGTCTGACATCGTAAGATGCAAGTAAGCTTTAATAAGCATACTGTTAAAGAATTGCCAACATTGAAAGCCTTTCTGTTGTTGCCATGCAGAGAATACTTGACTAGATAATGTATAAGCCTTGGGTATTAAAGGACAGGATTCCATTATTTTAAAAAGCTCATTACACTTGTTGGAGACTTCCAGTCATCTCTACAGGCTTTACCCGTAAACTAAACAGAATGCCAATCATGTGTGGTCCATAACCTGTACAGTAATCCTTTAAGCAATGTATCTTGAGCTTGTTTCTTGTTTGCTTTTCATTTTTACTTTTATCATGTTTTCCCCATGAAACAAGTTGTCAGGCAGCAGGTCTTTTTGGATAAGAAACATTTTTACAAGTGGGGCATCACATAGATTTCTACTTTCAGCATGTTGCTTGGTACTTTAATAAAGCTGAATATATTATAATTAGAACTGCAGTGCAAGGAGAAGTGGTTTGAGTTGAGTGCTTCTGGTTTTTCTTATACTTGATTTTGACTGGCATTCCAGTAATATATTTAAAAAGTAATTTATTTTTCATGCCTCACAACCTTTTGTTTCCATCTAGATATTAAGTAAGCTGTCATGCAGCCAATGCATTGAAATATTTTTATTCTTCTACACTTATTTTTGTCTTGATTGGACTTTCATAATGATGGTTTGCCACCCAGGGCAGCGTATTTAATTAAAGTTAGTTTTTTTGTGGTTTTGTGCATAGCTCCTCCCCTTTATGGTTGACCACACCCCTTCCCTTTGACCCCACCCATTCAGCGTCTCCTGCAGCCCCCCTGTGATTTGAAGTCACCAGCCGCCACTGCCTTTCAGCCACCTAACCTGGACCGAAACACTAAAGGCAGAGGCATGTCCATATTCATTAAGGATATCCACACCTCCAGGCTAGTTGCTCAGCATAATGCATCCGAGATTATCCAAGTGCAACTAACACTGGGCAAGGCCACAATCCAAATTGTAGCTTGCTACAGATCCCCCCACCATGCCCCAGGATTCCAACTCCTCATTTCTTGATACATTGGAAAATATTAGGTACAGCCTAGCATGCTAATAATGGGCTATTGTAAATACCCCACCATTAACTGGGAAAACTACTCTTGTACCAACTCTTTTGCTCAACAGTTTCTGGAATTCATAAATTCCAATGCCTTGGATCAACTTATCCACACCCCCACCAGGGGCAGCAATATCCTAGACCTTGTCATTACCAACATGGTCAACCAGTGTTCCACACCAGAGGTGAATTCCTCGTTGGTCAGATCTGACCACAAGCTAATCACCCTAGACATCCACATCCTGCCCCCACCCCCCATTAGGGAAACCACTGTAAAAAATTTCTCCAAAGCTAACTTCACACTTCTTAAGACAGAAGAGGCAAACTTCATGACACCCATGCAGATGGACAATAGAGGTATGACTGCTGAATCCTACACAAATACACTTTATAAGCACTTACAAGAGTTCATGGATCATGCAATCCCTAACAGAACCAAGATGCTATCCTCCAAAAAAATGAAGCCAATCTGGTGGTCCCTTGCCATAAACAAACTCTACAACAGAAGAAAGAAACTGCTGCAAAAAAGAGTAAAATCTCATAACCGGAAGAACTCCCTGGTCAACTTCAGTAAGAAGTGAGATCCCTCATAAAATCCTCCAAAGCTCCCTCATAAAATCCTCCAAAGCTAGTTATGAAAACAAAACTGCCACTGATTCTAAAGACAACCACAAAGCATTCTATGGCTATGTCAAGAATCTCAATGGCAACAGTCAGATCTGCTGAGTTACAGCACAATGGTACTAAATATACAGAATCAACTGATATTGCCAACATCCTGGCAGATATATTCAGTGCTAACTTTACCCCTCTCTCAGCCCCTAAAGGGCCTATCTCTATACTGGAAGAATGCAAAGTTCCTGTAATCATGGCTGCACAGGTAAAAACATACTTTCCAAAGCCAAGAACACAGCATCTGTGGGACCTGACAACATCCCAGGCTGCGGACTACATGAACTACAGAACAAACTGGCACTCCCACCTAAGTTCCATGTTCAATCATAGCCTCAGCTCAGGGGTTGTGCCCACTGAATGGTGCACAGCAATGGTTATCCCACCCCACAAAAGGGGAGCCATCACGGACCCTGGGAACTACCACCCCATTAGCCTGACAAGCCTGGTCTGCAAGGCTATGGAACATATCATCATGGAACTTATAAACAATGACATTGTTAATCTCCAAACTCTGGACCCCACTCAGTTTAGGTTTGTAAAAGGCAGATCATGTCTCCTAAACCTGATAGACTTCTTTGAAGTGGTCACCAAAGCCGTAGATGAGGGTAAGGTGGTTCTCACAGCCTATGTAGATCTCGCCAAGGTTTTCAACACTTACCCCCCTAATCTGGAATTATAGATAAACTCACTAAACTAGGTATAAATCCCTATGTTACAAGATGGGTTGCCAACTGGCTCACTGATAGAACCCACACTGTGAAAGTAGCAGACTCCAAATCCGACTTCAGACCAGTGACAAGTGGAGTACCACAGAGTTCAGTCCGGGGTCTTCTCCTGTTTGGTATCTACTTCTCTGAAGTACAGGCTAACACAGAAGGTCTTTGGCTAATGA
This sequence comes from Protopterus annectens, assembly GCF_019279795.1. NCBI lineage: Eukaryota > Metazoa > Chordata > Ceratodontiformes > Protopteridae > Protopterus > Protopterus annectens. The sequence goes on from NC_056733.1 coordinate 1,071,144,933, forward strand.
AGTTCACAGATGACTGAAAACTAGGAGGCATAATTGAAACTCCTAACAATATGGACATAAAACAAGAAAAATAGATGTGGACCTCTTGGGTTTTTGATCCTGAGTGATGCCTGCCCGGAGGGAAGGAATAACCAATTTTACAAAGCCTCATGTATTCATTTTTTGAATATTAATTGTTTGTAAGCAGAACTAAAATTACAGTAAGTTAATGTATCAGCCCTCACAAAAGTTAAAATTGTTAGCTCAACTTTTAATTATTTTTAATTTAAAAGGTAACATTTCAATATCAAACTACAGTTAACTTTTTACTACCTAATGTACGCTCTCCCTGATGAAGGAGCGGCAGACAGGCTACCTTCCTATCTGCCCCGAAAGCGCCGGACATCTCAGAATCTTTCTCAGAACCAAGCTTACTTCCATTGTTTTACAGATGGTAGTAGCAAGTCTAAATTTAGAACTATAGTCAGTAACCCCAGAGTTTTACAGTTCAATTTTAATTTTAAATTTAATTTTAAATTTAATCTTAATTTTTTATTTTTATTTTTTATTATCTATTATTTTTTATTTTTTTATATTTTTTTATATTTTTTATTTATTTTTTTTATTTTTTTTATTTATTTATTTTTTTGGTTACGTTTAAATTTAAGTTTTAGTACAGTTTTTCAAACATAGGTATAATCGTGACAAAGCAAAAGGCTCCAACGCATTGCTAGAGGTTAGGAATGGCAACATATGAACAAGTAGCTGGTTAATAAAAAGGAACTAAATAAGAGGAATGAGATGCTTCCAACCAAGTCCGTCCTCACCTTGTAGGCCTACTAAGGCCACACCCCCAACTAGTCACTTCTCATTGGACATCTCTCAACCACGCCCCCTCCACAGTAGCATAAAAGCAGCACAGCAACAGCTCTCAGGTAATTCTGACCAGCGCTTGGGGAGCGCACAAATAGTCCTTTTTAGGACTCACACATAGCAAAAGAACCGAAGATCTGTTCAAGAAGAAGGACAACGGAGATCGACACCACCGCAGAACACCAAAGGACACAACAGCAGCTCTTCCCAGAGCCCATTGTGTCCACACACAAAACAGCTCTTTTCAGAGCTCACGTGGATCTGCACCTTACACCAAACAGCTCTTCTCAGAGCTCACAGTACACCAAACAGCTCTTCTCATAGCTCACAGAGATCTGTAAAAGCTCTGATAAGAGCAACCAGAGACACATTGAAGAATAAAACAAAAAAGTTCTTATTAGAGCTACCACCACCACCCGGACGGGCATTCAAAATACAAATTGGCCCTTCTCAGAGCTCACAGAAATCTGTATCAGCTTTGGTAAGACCAGCCGGAGGCACAGACACAGCTTCGGTGAACCAAACAAAACAGTTCTTTTTAGAACTACCGCATCTGCACGAAAGGGCATTCTAAACACAAAACAGCTCTTCTCAGAGCTCATAGAGATCTGTAACAGCTCTATATAGAGCTCAAGCTGCCCACAGGGCTAAAACAGCTCTTTTTAGAGCTAGCTCCACCACCGACTACACGTAGAAATCTGTTCACCATTTAGGATCAAGAGTGAAAGCCTTTGTAACAATATGGACATAAAAAGGGTGTCATGGAGACAGATGCCTGGTGTCAAAGCCATGGCTTCAAGCTCAATGCCAAAAAGTGCATTGTCATCCCTTTTGGTAAAAACTCTGTACCCATGAAGTACCACATAGCTGGTAGTCTACTTAACAATGAAGTATGAAAAGAGACCTTGGGACACAGGTAGATAGTAGTCTCTCCTTTGATAATCACATCACCACAGTAGTTAGGAAATCCTTCTATGTGGCACACTTCATCACAAAAGGTTTCTCATCCAGAAAAAAAGAGGTCATTGTTCCTCTCTACTCATCACTCATTAGACCCATTTTAGAATACAGTGCTCCTTTTGGTATGTACCACACAAGACATTTACAATGACTGGAAAAGCTACAGAAATACTTCACAAAGAGGATTACTGGCCTCAAACAGATGCCCTATGCAGACCGTCTCAAACAACTCTAGCTTTACTCCATCGCATATCACCTATTCAGAGGCAATCTCTGCCTAACATACAAAGCTATGTCAAACCCTGAGCTGTAGTACATGTTCCCCTTAAAGGTATCCCAATCCCTTTGAACTACACCTTATCACAACAATAAACAAAACATGCTGGAGGGATAGATTCCTGTCCCAGAGACTTTCCATACTCTGGAACAAACTAGCTATCTATACAAACAAAGCTCCTCATTAGCACTCTTCAAGAAAAATTTTGATGATTGGATGGGAGATAGGAAATTCACCCCAGGGATCACTTATGTGGCTCTGCTTGACAGGGGAACATGAAAATTACTTTCTTGGGTGGCAAAACCCAGGGTACCTTTTTGACTAGGCTTATATAAGCCCTAGGGCCAATACCCTAGTTCTATGACTCTATGAAATATGAATACGTAGATAAAAAACTGCTTTATACATTGGAGATGAGCATGCTTGATTATAAAACTATTGAAGGAAGGTGTACAGAGATTTTCTTTAGGGTCAAGGGTTTCCCAGTCTCGCAGTTAACATATTCTATCAGCAGTCTGAAATGTAGATTATTTTACACAAAAGTTTAATTATAAAGTATATATCCATCTGTTTAAAGATTTTTTCATATCTACTTTTTGAACTGTTATTAAATCCTGCTGACAAAAAAGGACTGCTGGACATGGATACAGATGGCCACTTCTCATCTACTTGGAATTATTGGCCGAGCTTTTGCTCCTACTAGTTGTTTCAGCCCTATGACTTTAGCTGTGGTTGGCCAAAATGTATAGGTATAACTTTCACATGTGCTAGTTATAATCTTTATAGTCAATGCAGTTGTTTCACATACTCATTTATTTATTTATTTATTTATTTTGCTGCATGGAACAGTTCTTTCAAAGCAATGCTTCTGATATTGTGGTACAGCTGTGGCTTGTTGTATAGTACCATTCTAACAGAAGAGTACTTTCCATGTGGCTTCCTTGGACGTCCTGAACTACTTCTAGCTGTACACCCACTTGACGTGGAAAAGACTTTCCCTGGGATTCATAAAGCTTGCGCCAGGTGCAGGCATAGCATTGGCGTTATAACACCAAATATGGCCGCCGAGCAATCCAGGTACAAGCTGTTCCCATGTGCACTACCTGCATACACTACGCCTGCACAACTCCCAGGCCCTGTATGCTAATTACCCATGTGCAGCAGTGTAGCATGCAAATGAAAGTATGCAGCAATCCAGGAAGTGGTGCAGGCATAGTGTAAGCATGCAGAAATGTAAACCGTAGAAAACAGTTTACATTTTTGCAAACATAACATTGGAGCCATGACACCCAACCAAATACATGTATTATATTGTTAATATATGCCAAAGGCTAAATATATAGCCACTGGCATAAAAAAATGTACAAAATATAAAATTAACATATAATATATATAGTCGCACTATTGCAATGTGGAAGCGCAGGTAGCAGCATGCAAAGGGGATCACAAGGAAAATATAAAAATATAGAGTAAAACTGCAATGTAGCACATATCATGATTTACCCATAATAGTCAATGGCAGTCATGCTTCACCATACTATGGCACAAGGGTTCTAAGGGGCTGTGACAATGTTATACGTGGTAGCTAGGAATTAGTAGGCAATGCCATGCAAATGAGAGGAGTAATAGTGAATCACAGATTCCCCGCTGGTGTAAGGATGCACCTCAAAGCGTAACGTTATAACACCGAGATGTGCCCTTGAGATATAGATGACATCAAGAGAGGGGTGTGTCGCCACTGCTGCAAGCACATTGGAGCATTACTAAACCGGTTTGCACCTAGCTAGGCAAAGCTACAGGATAGGGGTGTGTTGAACTGACCATAGCTTTACTTAGCTGAGAGTACACAAGGTAACCGAGTATGCATATGAATGGAGATGAAAATGTGCGTAAACCCGATAAATGGGTTTGTGTGGTGCGCACTGCAGCTGAAAGCGGAAGAATATAGGAAAGAAATAAGGAAATGCTGCAGCAGGGAAATTGGAGTACAAATGACTAATTAACACCTAGGAGCCTACAGTGGGCCATTGACAGCAGCTAACAAGGCTGCAAGCAGCTATGTACAGAACAGGAAAGGGGAGGGGCTGTACTGCAAAGAAAACAAAGTGTCAAGGTAGAACAAAGCCGATTTACAGTATATCAGCTACAAGACACATTTTGCCATGAATGGGTAGGGGAAAATACAAAACAAGAAAGACGTCAGGTGGATGCATGCCTGATAATGGGAGAGGATCCAGATTTAAAAGTGAATTAAAGGTCAACAGATTAATCAAGGCAGGCAAGCATAACTCCACAGTAAAGGCCCCAAAGGCCCCACACTTGCAGTACTCATTGTAAAACCCATAATTAAGATACTCTGCAGCTGGAATAGCTCATACACACCCAATGACATCAGCAGCATCCATAGCACAATAGTATAAACTGTGGAAGCACCTCACACACATTTGTGTATTCTCATACACTCTGCACCAGTGGTGTATATTGACAGGGAACTTTTAGTATGTACATGTTAGGGGCTGCCATAGCTTTGATCCACCAGCATGTGTTGGAGACTGAAGGTGGTGTGGAGGATGATGCACATGACCACCTCAGGCACCAGAGGAGGAGGAGAGTGTTCAGACCCAGGGTAACCTACCAGGGGCTACATGATCTGGAGATAGTAGAACATTACAGGGTGGGCAGGGAAATCCTACAGCAACTTGTGGAGCTGTGCCGGCCACACCTCAGAGCCAGAACAAACACAGGGGAACCCATCCCAGTGGATACAAAGGAATTTGAAAGCCTGAGAATACTAGCTACAGGTCCCTTTTAAAGACCAACTGGGGATATCACTGGCACCTCACAGACATCAGCATCCAGGGTACTACACCAGTTCCTGTATGTCATGTTAACACATGCCAATGAGCACATATACTTCCCTCTGAATGCAGGAGGAGTTGGCCAGCAATATGCATGTCTTCCACCGCGTGGCAGACTACCCAGAAGTACTGGGTGCAATAGACTGCACGCACATACACATCAAGTCACCACCTGGTGAGCAGGGTAGGCACTACATAAACTGCAAGGGATAACCCTCCATCAACTGCCAGGTCATGTGCAAAGCCCAGGGCATTATCATGGATGTGTGAAGCTGGCAGGCCTGGAAGCTGTCAAGACTCCCACATCTGGCATGCCTCACAGCTGTATCAGGTATTTGCCATGGGGGACATCCCAAATAGCCACCTGGTGGGGGATGTTGGCCATGCACTGGAACTGTGGATGATGACTCCCATCAGAAATGCACACACACCCATGCAGGAATGCCATAATGAGGAACACACACAAACCAGAATCATCATAGAGCATGAGTTTGGGATGCTGAAATCACAGTTCTGTTGATTGGACATATCTGGCGGAGCCTTGCAATACTATTCAAGCACGTGTGCCCACATCTTCATAGTATGTACCATGCTACACAATATGATCCTGCGGAAACAGCTGCAGCAGGGACAGAATGGTGAAAGCCCTCACAGCCCATCACCATTGCCAAGGGCCCCACAAACTCAGAGGTACTCAGACCACAAATACCCTGAGCCAGCCCCAGTAGGCAGATGGAGACATGCCCAGTATGCCCATGCCTTGGCAAGGAGGGAACGTATAGCACACACATTGACAGTGTAGGCACCTAGGGACTGACACCTTTTTCCACCTGCACACACAGTAAAAATGGATGACACACACACAAGACTACCTGTAAATTGTCATGTATAGGCAGTCTAATGTGTGCATCCAACATAGGCAGCCCTCAACTATTGCACACACAACTGCCATTGGCACAAGGTAAGTCAACACCTGAACAGTAAATTAAGCTATCAGCATGTGCTGATACTGTATGTATAGGTTCATAGGTAGGTACATAGCCAACTGCCAGAGGCCATTTATAAGCCTAGCCAAAATGTGTCAGCTTTTGTCACCCCATTGATTAATTAACTGTCCCTCTGTGGAGCACAGCCAATGGTGGGATCTCTGGGGTGTATCTACTGTTCCCCATCCACTCTTCAAGGTTTCTCTCAAAGAGTGTTAGTGAGGGGCTCTGTATAATGTAGTTAGGGATGTTGTTCCAAAGTATGGGGAGTGTCTATGACAGGAATCTGTCCCTCCAGCATCTTCCTGTTATTGTTGTGGCAAGGTTCAGCTCACTACAATGTGTGGCTCACTGTGACATGGATTCCCATAGGTGGAGCATATTCATTAAGCGTGAGTTTGACATGGCTGTGTTGGCCAGCAGAGATCATCTCTGGGTAAACAAGATGCCACTGAGAAAAGCAGGAGTTTATTCAGTCTGGCTGCATAGGGCATATGTTTGAGGCCAGTAATCCCCTTGGTGAGGTACATTTGTGGACCTTCCAGCTGTTGGAAGTGTTTTCTGAGGTACATCCCAAATGGGTTATTATACCTTATGATGAGACTGATGAATGATGAGTAAAGGGGCACTATAACCCCAGTATATCTAGATGGGAACCCTTTAGTAATCAGATGGCCTGCATAGAAGGATGTCCTAACTACTTTGGAGATATGATTATCAAAGGAGAGATCACTATCTACCTTAGTCCCCAGATACCCCATTACCTCATCCATATTAAAGTGGCTGCCATTTATGTGTTAATATGTGGGTACTTAATATTCCACAATGGAATGGCCATGCAGTGAGTGGCACTTAGCTGGAGGCCATGACTTTGACACCCTGTGTCGGTCTCTGTGAGGCCCCTTGAGGGATGTCTGTGTCAGCTGGACTATCAGTCATGGCTCCCAGTTTACATTCACTGCCATACATGGTCTGCCGTTGTCCACCTGTGTTTGCCTATACCTCTGAGAAGTATATGCCAAACAGTAGAGTTCCCAAGATTGAGTCCTGTGGGACACCAGTCATGACTGGTCAAGAGTTGGACCTGGAGACCGTAAGTTGTACCATGTGGGTTCAGTGTGTAAGCCCATTTGCAACCCAACCTGTGATGTATGGGTGTATGTACAGGCTGGTGTGTTTATCACTAATACCTGAGTGGGGCATAGTGTCAAAAGCCTTGGCAAGGTCCAGGTAGTATGTGTGAACCACCTCTCCCCTCATCTAACATCTTGGTGACTGTATGTAAGACATCAAACAGGTTCAGTAGGCATGAACTGCACTCGACCAAGCTGACCTGGGTTGGGTCACGTGTTTGGAGGTTACCAGTGTCTTTATTAATGAGTGCCATGAGGATGTGCTCCATACCATTGCAGACAAAGCTAGTCAGGCTTATGGGGTGGTAGTTACCATGGTCAGTTGTGATTCCACCTTGGTAGAGTGGAATAACCATTGCCACATGCCATTGTATGGGCATGTAGCATGTGGAGAGGCTGAGGTTGAAATGCTTAATTAGCTGGGGGGATCAGGCTGTCTTGTACTGTTTGCAAGATGTAGTCTAGGACAACATCTGCCTCCACTGACGCTGTGTTCTGCTGTTAGAGAGGGCCATTTCCACCTGTGTGTCTGATGTGTGGAATACTGTACCTTTTGGGTAGTGTTGTGGGATCTTTAGAGGGTGAAGTATGCACTGAATGTATCTGCAAGGTTGTTGGCAATATCAGTAGTGTCAGCATATTTTGTGCTATATTTCACCGGCAGAGTGAAAATCTGTGTGTCACCACTTAGATCCTTGACATAGACAAAGAAGGCTTTGTGGTTATCTTTCGAATCCTTGCGTATTTTCCTGTTGATGTTAGCCTTGGATGATTTCATGAAGAACCTACATATCATACTAATAGTGGTCATGGATGTCTGCCCTTCATGGGATTTGCTATTTGTCTGGATCACTGTCCTACTTCTGTAGTATAGCCTGTTTATTGCAGGGGTCCACCAGACTGGTGTCCTTGTCTAGGAGGAGTGAGTCTTGGTTTACCAGTGATGGCACAATCCATACATCCGTGTAGGTGCTTATAGATTGCATTTGTAAATCTGCCTGTATCTTGAACAGTGTTTCCCCCTTAGCATGGGGCTGCAAATCTCCCCACCCCTGTCTCTAGTAGTGTACATTTAGCTGTAGGAAAGGTATACAGTGTAGTTACCATGGGTGGGGGAGATGTTAGGGTGTGGAAACAGTGAATAGTTCATGGTCAGATCTAACCAGTGACCGGTTAACCTCTGATGTGGTGTACCTGTTGCCCATGTTGGTGATGACCACTTCTAGTATGTTTCCACCCCTCATTAGGGAGATTACCACCTGATAAAGGGCATATGAGCTAATAAGTTCCATGAAGCGCTGGGCCTGGAACTGAGTACTTCAGTAAGTTTCACAGTTAATGGAAGGGTAGTTGACATCGACCAATGCCAGGGTGTGCGTTAGGACTGTCATGTTCTCCACTGTCTCCAGGTAGGTGGAGTGGTTATCCTGGGTTATGGAGGGTGATCTGTAGCAGGCCACAGTTTACATTGCAGTTGTGGCTGATGTTAGCTGCACATGGATGATCTCAGAGGTATCATGCTGCCCCACTAACCTGGAGGTGTAGGTATCCCTGATGAATATGGATACACCCACTCCATGTCTGTGTCAGTCCATGTTCTGTGACCGAAATGTGTGGTATGGGTTGTAGACTGGTAGTGCTGGTGTGCTCTCAGAATCCTTAAGACAGGTCTCAGTTACTGCACCGATGTTGATGTTGTCCATCCTGAGGAGTGCTGCGAGTGCATGCATGTTGTGATCACAACCTCTGGTTTTGAGTAGCATAACCCTCATTGATTCTGTTATTGTGCTGTTTATGGAGCTGGTATTCACCTTTGAGACTCTCCTATAAAAGGCACCATGGGGGTGCCAACAGCCTTGGCCAGTATTCCAAAGCCTAAGGCCGACACATAAGCCGATATGATATTGTTGCATGCATGTTTCCCATCTATGCTTGTTTCTCATCTCTCCTGTAGGTAACCTACTGGTAAGCAATAGAAAGCCTTAAACTTATACAAGTCTTCTAGCTTCCAAGATAGGCTTTTGGAGTGACTAAGTATCAGTGTTCTGTATGTTCTTGCTGTACTTATCCGTTTCCTAACTACATGGTGATTTCTCACTGTATATTGTAATCTGAAAGCCTGTTTATTCACATATTATGGCTGTGATGGCTGTGAGGGCAATTAGAAGCACAGCTACAGTGTGTTGGCTTTCTCTGCACCATTGATGAAGTAACTGAGCCTCTGTCAAGCATAGCCAATGAAGCAATTCCAGACAAAGTTGCCGGAAGCTGTTGAAGAATGGGGTGGTGGAGGGTGATAGGGACACTTGGTAATCTAAAAAGGGCATGTTAATGTGACAATTCAACACCATTCAATTTCTCCAATAGGTCTTGCAGCTATCAAACTGGACGGGCTTCCCCACACCCTGGTTGTATGGTTCTGGGACACATGATCCCAGGGATGTATATTCTGTTACCCATTCACACAACAGCCTTATTCTGGAGTAAAAAACTTTTTTAAAGTATCGCAGGTGTTGAACCCTGGACCAAGCACACTATAGTCATGGGACATAGCACTAAGCTATCTGAGGTATATTCATGTTTCACAGACTTTAGACTACACCTTATACCATATGCATTCCACTGTAATGACCATAAATGGGACAGTCACTTTGTGTACATATGTACAGTACATTGCAATGTACTGTAGTTTGTGAACCAACACATACAAGTCTACATATGTATTACTGTTACAAATTAATATGAAATATATATATATATATATATATATATATATATATATATATATATATATATATATATATACACACACACACACACATGTCAGTGATGTCTGCACATAGATATAAATATAAAGATATATATATATATATATATATATATATATATATATATATATATATATATATATGAAGTTACATCCATAGCTATATATATAAAGATCTATGAACACACTTAATGGCACAGAAGCAATCCAAAGGAATTGAAGTATACACAAAACACATGCAGCTCTGGTATTATCACTATTAATATTAACCTAATTCACCATAGAAGGGATGGTTGTTGTGTATGTGAAGATTGGGGTGGGGAAGGAATGATTGGTAATGAAATCATGCATTAAGGAGGGCCTGGGTCGGATGTTCAATAAGTGAACTGGAGGGGTATGCATGAAGTATGGGGACAATATAAAAAGGACACAAAACAAGAACCTTTCTCATTCATAATGCACCTTGTCATGTCACATTGCAACATGCAATTTCAAAAATATATAAACATTAACATGTATCAGACATATGTACACCAACTGACTGTCACATTTATTTTCAGTAGTGAGGAATTCCTGTAGCAAAATGTATATTCTAAACACCATAGTATTTGTACATATATCAGATGCTTTTGTTGTAAAGTCAGTGACTGTGATGTTCATGGTCCTGGGTTCAAGACCTGCAAGGGCTGTTAAGTTATTTTGAGGGCCACAATAAGGGCTGTTGGATGCAGGTGGATTAAAGCACTGTTAAGCAGTTGTAAGCAGGTTTGCATGGGTTTGCACGACAGTAAGTAGCGCTTAAACACAGTTAAACGGAGAAGCGCTTCACAGGTTTAACCTTTGTTTATTGTCACACAGACAACGAGTAAACCTGCTTACAACTGCTTAAATGTGCTTTATTCACACTTATCCTACCAGTGCCTACTCTGAGAGGTAAAATAATAACACCCTCCAGGATTAGAACCTATAACCATGTACTTCATCTTCAGGGTAACCTACAACTAAACTACCTGAGATGTAACTATGCCAGCTGTGTATGCAGACAGATTAAAAGACAAAAGGCAGGAATGTGTTGAAATAGGACAACCCGCCATGTACCAAATGAAACGTGTATGCTCATATATATGTATATATATATATATATATATATATATATATATATATATATATATATAGAGAGAGAGAGACATAGAGACATGACAATATATACAGATCTACATATGTATATGTAGATACATAGATAAGTTAAAAACATCTACACATTTTTGAGGTACAGATAAATGTATGCAATAATATCTATTATATATTATATCTATATACATATACACATATATAATAAATATATATATATATATATATATATATATATATATATATACATATACACATACATACATGTGTGTAGACAGCATCTGAAGTGTTCATATCTGAGTATAACATGGACCATAGCAATCATGCATTTTGCCCCCCCAAAACAATATGAACATAACATATGAAGTGTATATGCCAATACACTATTACAAATATGTTCTATGGACACAGTTACCAACATAACTGCAATGACTGCAAATATCCATGATAGAAATACACAGACAGCTTTTATTTAGCAAAATGTTATTACATTCTGATGTATTGCCAAAAGGATTCAAGGACTAACAGTGCCTGCATGCTATACAGGAAGCATTTAACAGTGCCTTAATGAATCAGCCTGCAATTTCCATAGTATTAGTCCACTAAGGGATAGGTGTTCACATAGAGAAAGAACACCCACACACGTATAGAAGTTGTATAAAAGGGGTTCCAACACACCTGCATCTGCTATGTGCTCCCACCAACATCTCCCCCACACTCAAAATAATTACATCAATACATACTGTCATACCATAACCAATTATTCAACTACTGTACAACATCTGCTGAAACCTTAACATACCTGGACACAGACACACTAACATGGCCCTATGTGAAATAGAATTGAACAGCTGCTGATTTTATAGGGTTTGTATGAACTAATCCTGTTTCAGCGGGTTGAAAGGTTCATACACCAGGAAGTGTTACTGAGTACTGATTATCAGCACAGTATGATGCACATTAACACCAAACTAAAGATGTCTGGTAAGCACACTGTAGCTATGCAGCCTAGAACTGGTCAAACATCCTGGCCAGACTGAAACATATGCAGAAGTATTAGGTACAGACAAACCCTGCACAAGTAGCAATGTTCAGAAATATAACAGCAGTACTCACATTTAGACCAAATCCTCTAGGCATTACACACAATATATTACTGTTCGTCTCCATACAGCTGTTGCAATAGATTTCAAACAGCACTTCCAGGCTGTATTACTCACAAGTAAGGCAAAGGGACAACGTCCAAGTGGAGTACTCAATTATACTCCACTGTTGCCATGCTATTGGCTAAGGGAGTAGCAGTGCAACTGATGTGCATGTAATTAGCTACTTAGGAATACCAATTGGTTATTGGGATAGCACATGTTACTGATCTGTAACTATAAAAGGTTGCATTGTCACACATTCAAACCATCTGTATCTACCTATAGAACATCTGTATCTACCTGTAGAACAGTACAAAACACTGAAAGACAAACCGAAAATTAGTATTATACTAGTCAATAACACCTCCAATTACTAAGAAGGTATGTATAACATGTAGTATGTCTGTGTATGTAGTACCTGTTCTGTAAGAATTACAGTGTAATCAATGCATATAGTGGAAATAGCTATCTTGTAGTGATGTATTGTTGAGCAGTAGTAATGCTTGTAGTATTCCATGTGTGTACTGCTGTAGGTCACAAGGCAAACTCTTCATACACCACAAGGGATAATATGGGCTTCGAACTCACCAATTCGCTTCCAGCCACTGTCAGTGTCAGGGTTGGTCCAACAAGTATGTGCTATAACAGGGGATAGTGCATGTTGATATATTGTAACAATAGACATATGTATGGGTGTATAAGTAAGATGAACATGTCAAAGGTGGGCTTACTGTGCAAATATGGTTTGCATTGTGGGATATTGTGCCAATAACCATGTAATGTACAATATTTTAGGCAGAGCTGTATTTCATTCTGCATAGCATGTCTGTTATGTTATGCAAACAGTAGTTATGTCTATTGGCAATTACAATACTCAGTAACAGGATACATATCACTTGTATTCATCTGACAGTTTAGCAGAATGATAGCAAAGATAATTGGAAGAGATAGGTAACTATCCATGCACATAACACATGTAATATCCACCTCTCTAGTATCATTTGCAAGCAATAACAGCTGTGCATGTGTACATGTTATGCAAATGTGTAGTGACCCTTGTTACAGGGCTGGACCTCTCTAGTATCGTTTGCAAGCAATAACAGCTGTGCATGTGTACATGTTATGCAAATGTGTTGTGACCCATGTTAAAGGGCTGGGCCAAATGGCTATGTGCACACCTACATACAGTGGATATTGAGAGTAGAGACACACTGGTTGAACTACTAGGTTTGTGTAGCCTAACCTCTCATTGCCAACCTAACAGCCGCTTGCACATACTGTATGTAAGGTAATGCACAGTAAGGGTAATGAAACAGGTTGCATATCATCTTTAACTCCCGAGTAACATCTGCAGTAGGAGTGTAAGATGTGGGAGACTGCTGCCTATGTGTAATAGCTGCTTCACAGGTAATGGCTTACACTATCTGATTATATCCTGATCATACTGATAGTGGCATCAGAGTCTATTTATACATGACTCTGTTTGGGGACTGGGTGTCTGTGCCCCACAGAGCTCATGGTCCTGGCGGATATGTGAGTATATATCCAGAAAAGGAAACAGACCTGTAGACACTTGCATCATCTGTAATCAACTATCAGGATGTAATGTGCTCCTCAGAGGAGGATTGCTGCTAAAGGTAGCTACAATGTTTCCATAACAGCCAGTGTTGTCACGTCCATAACACAAATATTTACATGTGAGCATCACTGTCTAAAACATCTTCATAAGCAATAAGTAAACTAAATACAGTACTTGGTACTTCTAGTACTGAATGCTCATACAAGCATGTCTACTAATTAGCTACTGGTGTTTTTTAATGTCAGCTTTGTGTATGTGGCCATCCTGGGGGAATGTACTCTCTATGCCATGTACACTGCCAAACCCACCTAACACCACACCCCACACATTGTCTGGGATGCAGCTACAGGGGTAAGCTGGAAGGCATTCCAGTCTACAGCCATGACTGGACTGGACAGTCATGAGGTGTAGATTAACACATGCATCTCATCATCAGCACCAACACGTACCATTACCAGAACACATTAAGGACACCCAAAAACACTACCAGACATCACACACATTCACAGATGCTTCTTAGTATCTGGCCAAGCAAGTGACCTACCAAGCAGGAATAGACAGACAACAAAATAAACAAACTGTATGACATAGTTTGCATAATTGTGCCACACCTCAAAACACGTGGCCGGAAACATGCCCAACAGTACTCATTTGTGAATGCAAACTCTAGCACTATGTTACACACCAACCTATACGAGAGCATACATACTGTCAGCTGCCTGTCTGCCATGATTAGCCACATACCATACATTCAGACCACCTTTTGAACTATACACATGGCTCTGGCATATTCCATGTGGCTGTGCAGTATCTGTGATGCAGTAGCCTGGACTGCATGGAAACACATGTAGGAACTGTCAGGTCCTGTAGCCCATGCAGGTATGTCCCAAGGCCTGGGTAGCATTCTGCCATTGGCCAGAATGATACTGCAATACAGGGACAAAAGGATTGTATTCCACAATTGTCTACTGTAGTGGGGCAAGTCAAAGGGTATCCAGTATCTGTCTACCTGAGATAACATTGTTGACAGACCATGATGCTTTGCCAGACAAGGCCTGCACCTGTTACCCCTGAGAATCTGGATACTGGCTAAGGCTCATGCTTCCCCTATAGTGCTTTCATCAAGCACAGTTCAAGTGAAGGTCCACAGCTGTTACAGGGACAGCCAAGCAATAAACTATGGGTCTTGCTACTTAATGATACATGTCAGAAACACTATATGGACTCACATAAGTCAATCTCTAACATGGAGAACATATCTGTGCAGTGCTGAGACATGTTTAAATGCTCCAGACAACATACCTGCATGACCATGTTATAACACATACCTCACCTCTTGCCCATTATCCTTTATTGGAACACACGGCCGCAGGTGTGTCCATATTCCTGAAGGATATGTACACTCCCATGCTAGTTGCACTTGCATAACTTCAGATGCATTATGCTGAGCAACGACCTTTGTTCCAAAGTGGAATTCAAATTGCACCTTGCGACAGATCGCCCACCATGTCACAGATTTCACAACTGTCATAATGTGCTGTAATCGGGAAGATTAGGTTTGAGACAGAAAACCATAATAATGGCTACTCTCAACTATTCCATTATGAACTGGGAAGACTCCTTGTGTACCAACACTTGCGCTCAATGCATGTTGTATTCCATCAACCCCAATGACCTGGATCACATTAGTCACACAAACAGGGCTAACAGTATACTACACGTAGTCAGTCTCCAAAGTCAATGTTATGCTTCCTAAGAGCAAAGTGGCGACTTGTCATGGCACCCATGCAGATGGACAATGCATGTATAAATGCTGAATCCTCTACAAATGAACCTTAAGCAGTCACATACATGCAGTGATTGTGCCATTGAAACAGAACCAAGATTCAACCAAACACAAACAAGAAGGTAAACTGGTGGTACTATGTTTTAAACTGTACCACAGAAAGTAGTAACTATTGCAAGAGTGAACACACATGAGTGTAGGTGATCCCTGGTCAGTCTCAGTAAGACGCAGCTACACCATATAAAACCACACAAAGCTACTTTGAAACTAATCAGCCATATATTATGAGGTCAACCACAGAGCATTCTATAGCTGCATCATTAATCGTAATGGCAATGACAAGACTTGTTGTGTTGCACAGCACTATGGCATGGGAAGTACTGCACCTACAGAAATAGCACCTGTTCATCCAGATAGGGTATTGGAGAACCTAAACCCACTCCCACCTCACCCCCAACAGGTACACATAATTATATATCCATGTACACTACAGTGCCCCTGTAATAACAACTATGTGGGTACAAGCTGCACCCTATAAAGCCATACATACAGTTTTCATGTGATCTGTCAACATCCCAGAGTGTATCCTACTAAAATTTAAGAACAATCAGCTCTCCACATACACATCACGTTCAATCCTAGCTCTGTGTCAGGCTGTGTACACACTGAATGGTAGACAGCAACAGTTATCACACCCCACAAAGGGGGGAGACACCATTGATAATGGGAAATAGTGCACTACTACCCTGCTGAGTCTGGTCTGTAAGGCCATGAACCATGATCAACTTATCTGATGTACTCAGTACAGATGTAGATGACAGTAAGGTTGATTCACACAGCATATCATGACCTTGCCAGGTCTTAGGACACCATCACCCATACTGTGTTCCAGCTACACTCAGAAAAAACTAGGTGTATATTCCTATGTCACAGGAGTGGTTGGCAACTGGACTTCTGGCAGAATCAACACTACAGAAGGTGTCTGACTAATACATGCACATCAAACCTGTGCCAGGCACAGTGATAAGGGGTTCATTCCTAGTACTCCCCCTCTTTGTTATCTCTACCACACAGACTAACAAAGAAGGCATCTGCCTATTGATGTTTGCAAATGACTATGAACTAGGAGCAATAGTTGACTCAATGTGTGCTGTGTTCAACATATAGAAGGGCCTTTGTGTGTCAGATGTGTGGTGTGTGACGTATGGCCACAATCTGACAGCTAAGTATTGCATTGTCATCCCCTATGTTAAAAACCTTGTACCCATGAACTACCACCTAGGCAGTGGTCAATGTAATGGCAACTGTGTGTATGGGATGCAGCTGGACAGTAGTCTTTCCTTTAATAGTTACTTCACCAAACAAGTCAGGTAGTCGTATGTGGCACCCCTAATCATGACAGGGTGCCATCCATGAATATAGAGATAATTGTTCAGGCATACTTAACACTTATGTGACCCATAATAGATCACATATTTCCTTTAAGGGTTATTGCCCATGTGTAGATGGCCTACACTGCCCTTCCCACTCCCTAGCTCCACTATGTAGTATGCAGCCTACCCTGAATGAAGCCATGTCCAACCCAGAGATGTTGGACATGCTACACGTAACACATCCTGATTCCAAATAAACACGTACTTCATGGACATCCACTTTTCTAGTACAAGGATCACAACATGCCTGACAGATATCTGTCCCATACACTTTACATACTGTTACCATACTATGCATCCCTGTCCAGTGAAGCTGCATATCACCCCTCTCTGTGACATGGTGTGATGACCACATGCCAAATATATCAGTAACCCTGTGGATCAGTTCTGTGCAACTGCCTGAACTGGCCACTGAAACTTACCTGTCTGTTGGCTACAGCTAGGTAACCTTTCTGCCTAGGCTCATAAATGGCCCAGGGCATATAGCCTACTAGTTCACTATGACCATACATGCTAGAGTTGATATCCAACCCTGCAAATACCATCAGGCTAGCTATTGTCCCATGTGTTTCACATGTGCAACACAGGCAATACATAGCAGGATGCTACACAGCTGTACAGTGCCATGTAGATGTATATGGCAAAACACAAACATGTAAAACATTCTGTGTGCAAGTCTGCAGGGTCACAGGTCATGTCCCTAAAGGCTGTATATGACTATATATGTGACATATACACAGCGTTAAAGTCTATTGCATTAATGTGAACACATCCAGGCATGTGCTGATAGGTAAAGACACCAGTACAGGCAAACAGACATGCCCACATCAAGACAACATCCACATGGAGTATGAGCAATGTCATCACATGACACACACATATATGGTGATAATATCACGTCCCCAGTAAGTGTCAAATGTGTGTGACTTAAACATGCCAGTGGTGTTAGTGTCATGTAGATTTGCAAAGACTTATTTGTAATCTTAATAAATGTGATGCACATGTATGTTCAGCTGTACTTCTGTATTTCTCTGTGAGTTACTATGACCTGTCTCCATCATTATGTCTTCCAGGTATGCCACGTGGAAGGCTGCTAGCATACTCCCGCTTGGAGGATGAGGTCCTCATCCCATACCTCCTCGACAACCATTCATCACTCTTCAGCCATGTGCCACAGGATGTACAGCAGCGGGATGCCCTGTGGGATGAACTCCGCAGGAGGGTAAATGATGTTGGCAGTCACAATTGCACCTATCAGCAGGTGCGCTGACACTGCAACGACCTCATAAGAAGGGTGAAACAGTGTGCTAATGCAATCACCAGGGAACAAGGTGCAACAGGTGGGGGGCCCACTCACCCAGACCCCACTCACATGTACCAGGGAGCTACTGGCCAACCTGGGGACACCTACAGACCTCCATCCACAAGCTTTAGCTGGTATTGTGGAGGTGGGTGTCTCTCAACCACTGAGCCTGGCGTTCCCTGGTAAGTCAGTACTGCACATATAACACATCTATATTTCACATAGTTACATGTGTTACTGTACAATATGTAATATGACATTATATGCAAGGCATGTATGCACACATGCCACATACTATAGTCTGCTACTCTATGTATGCACAGATGTGCATACGCCATAGTATAGTGTATTATGTGCTAAAATGGACATTGCACCCTATAGCTATCACACAGGTGTGGATAATGTTCTTACTGCTGTAACACTCCTGTTTAGGTACCTCTGGTGTTATGCAGTGACAGCAGCCTGTGTCAGGTGCGATTGTTATTATTTACCAGGATTGATAATGCACAGATCATATTAATTGCATGCTATCTGCCATAACACCCGTACACATAATGTATGGTGGTCCTGTTAATAGACACTAGTCAGAGCTGCAATGCATCACAGTAGTTTCCCATTTGAAACAATTGAAGACTATATGAAACACCTACACTAAACCATCCAAACTGTCATTGCCAGATGTGTGGACAACAGTGAATACAATGGTGGAGGTGTGGTTCACTGTAGTTACAGGTACTACAGATCAGCATTACACATGCTGGGAATACAAACAGTACTGTACACAGAGCATATGTGTGCACACACTCTAAATGTGCTAGAGCTAGAGTATGACCAGCCCACAGTAAACACCCTTGTGGATTATACCCTTGCTATGAATGTCACACAATGTCATGTGCTATCTGACATGTCGATGACATGTAGCGGGCTGACTGCAACACTGCTCAACTATCCTGCAAAACATGATATCTCACATCCCATACATACCACCCTTTGTCTGCATAACCCTGTCCTCAGTGGAGCATATGACATCTACGGCTGTATGTCATATGGGATAACACTGACATGAAATAGATGGCCATTGCAACCACTGGACAGAACATGTGTGCACATGGCCATGGAGGATTACCAGATACATGAAGCAACACACACAGTTGAAGTGATGTACATGTGTGTACATCCTATTCTACATTGGCTCAACACAATACAACTATGGCCTTTGTGTAATGGTGATATTGCAGATGTGAAACACTAAACATCATACAAGCTTGTGCACAGCTTGTGTAGGCATAATATGAAACCACCACATAACATGTCTTGAACATCTTGAGTGTGACACGACATGAAAGCATTCACCCATGCAGTATCCAAATACATACATGTGTTGCACAATATACCCATACAACCACATCAGGCCACAGATACAGTACATTCACCTTGCTGCTGTCAGACATCACTGTCATGCCTACTCTTCATGTGTGTGAGGTACACAGATGGCATGTGGGACATAGAGTACTGCTACATTAACCATGTGTGGGCATAGTTGCCAGGCATCAGTAATATGGTTGACGATGTGCAGGGGTGTCATCTGTATACCCCTCTGTGACCTGTGTCACACATTCCACATTAAGGTTTAGTGTATTTACACCTCAGTGACGTGGGTCACATTCCACATTAGATATGCATTGTATGTGAACACAGTCATGGCTATGAACTGTGTCAGTAACTCACACTGTATAGCAATAGTGAAGCCACATGATGCCCTGCAAAGGCTATGCACACCAGCTCAATGTGCAGCATGTCACTGAATATTTGTAGGGTGGACAGACAACATTGCGTCAGCTGAAGGCCTGTGTTAGTATAACACGTCCCTGCATTGGGAGACCATTACCGTACTGTAGATTGGAAAGGACACCATTGTGTTACACATGTATGCATGTCATTCAACACGTCAGCAGAAGACATGTCATACTACATGTGATCAGCAAGGTCATATGCCACAGATCAGGCTGGTGTACTGTAAACTTGTGCTGGTCTGTGGCACCATTGCAAAGTAGGGACAGCCATGTCAAACATGTGTGTACAGCCACATGCACAATGTCTGTAGACTCAGCTCAGGGGTAGGCAGAATAATGTTGAACAGACATGCACTGCTTTGGGGGAGATATGAAAGCTAGGGCTCAGGAAAACATAGTATTCAGTTGACATACCCTTCTGCTCATGTTCTCACACATAGGGGCAGTGACCAACACAAAGCATCAGTGGCAGATATACAAATGTCAGCTATGGTCTGTTAACATGTGGTGTATGTTGCACACACCATGGCAGTGCTGTGCAATGCTGCATAGTGCATGCATTGTGTTGCAGGTATGGGGCATAAGCAACTAACACAAATGGTGAAATGCAGGTATGTATGCTAACCACCACTATAATTGTGTAAGGTGCATGCTGTCTGCTGTAACACATGCATGATGTTGTGTGCAACTCAGGGATGTATGATAACTACCACTATAATTGTCTAAGCTGAATGCCATCTGCCATATCACCTGTATGTTGCATGCCGTTGGGTGCCACAGCATGTGTCTGTGTGTTCTTGTCTGCCCCTCACAGGTGTTGATGTAGGTGCGTTGCCCTCCTGCAGTCCACCTGATGTTAGTGTCCCCACAGACTCTAGCAGTGATGATGAAAGTATGATTGAGGCATAGGCAGGGTTGTCAGGGGCTGAATATGTGCCATTGGTTGCCATTCCACCTGTATCCCCCTCATCCTTGCACACAGTTCCCCTGCCTACACATACCCCATCACCACTGGCCATAGAGGAAGGACATTTGGTGGGTGGTAGCATAGAACAGGGAAGTATGGAGACTATGGAAGGTGTGCCTGCACACCATGATCCCAGTCAACTGACTGGTAATGTCCCACACAGACATGTGCCCAGTGCTGCTCACAGGAGGACCACTGGCCAACATGCCCCTGCGAGACAAAGTAATCAGCTGGAGTCACCAGATCCATGTTTTGGGCTGTAATGGAGGCACATGCACGTGTTGCATGACACAACAAAGAATGTCTGAGGCTTCAGAGGTCTGCTGTCCGTTCATTAACTGACAACATCCAGGCAATTGCAAATGCTCAACATCATCTTGCCGATGTTTTGGATAGACGATTGGGTGACATGGTGGGAGTCCTTGATCATGGCATATCAATCTTTGAGCATGGAATGTCTGTGCTGAAACATCTTTTGGGAGTGAGGCATCGGCAAGTGGACATAGGTCAGCTACATCACCTGTTGAAGGTCTATGTAAACATGCTACTGCACATAATGGTGGTAGCAGCAGCAGTACAGCTGGTGCTGTGCAGTCCACACCAGGACACAGCAGGCCACATTCACGTGCTCCTGGACGGTGCCAACAGTGACATGGTTCCAGTGGACATGTATCATTAGACAGTACCCAACCTGGACTTCTACCTGATAGTGCTCTTGCAAACCCTGGCAGTCACAGGTTACGTATCCATGGCCAGACACCGTGAACTGTGAAACCTGCCTTGTACAGTTTTCATCTGTCAATAATACCCATGTGTAGACCAGCCACATGCCAGACCTGTGTGCATGCATACAGACACACACCAGAAACAAATGTAGGGCACCTCACCACACACACACGCATAACATCCACACACGCCCAATGATATCACAGGCCCTAACACATACACATGATGTCATCCAATGGCTCAGCCTAGGCCTCTGGCAAACATTATCACCCTGTGCATATGATGATGCCTACGCCTCATCTCTGTCATCCACACCATCAGTGCAGGGGCATGCTCATATGGTCAAAAATATAAGGCACATTGTGTGTGTGTGTGTGTGTGTGTGTGTGTGTGTGTGTGTGTGTGTGTGTGTGTGTGTGTGTGTGTGTGTGTGTGTGTGTGTGTGTGTGTGTGTGTGTGTGTGTGTGTGTGTGTGTGTGTGTGTGTGTGTTTGTGTGTGTATATGTATATGCATATATCATTTTCTAGTCAGGTTTAATGTGCATTATATTTTTATCATAAAGTGTGAGCATTATTGCTTTCAAGCCACTCATATACAACCCACAGGGGGTTTTAACTTTAATTACATTATATACAATTTATCGCAGCCCCATCCTTATTTACATACCAAAGGAGTTTTAGTATAGCTATATTAAATCTATATCCCTATGGCTCTTCAATCACCAACCAAAAGTTGGCACTTACTTTTTGCCCTGTTACCTCATTACATCAGAGTGATGCCTCCTCGTGCATCTGCAGTTAAGACCTACTTATGCCTCTAGGCATCAAATATTGTTTGTTCATATTTGCATCAAAAATTTCAAAACCATGCTATGTACAAGGTTTTAAAAGATTTCATCTGAAAGCTTACACAATAGCAAACTCAACTGCATTAACACTTGACCTTTGTCTAGTGCCAGTAAATAGATATTAACTGTTGTGTTTATGATATTAATTTATATAGATATAATATTCACATTTTTCTAAATATCTCAACAACCAAGTAACACAGACAGACTCAGATGAAAGCTCTCAGCTAGATTAATAAAATACTGCTGACGGTATGTGTGTAACTTAAGTGGTTGCTAAAATATTGTATGTTCTTTACAAAATATTACAAATGTAATAGCTACTTTGTTTACTGTGACTTATAAAATTCAGTTTAAGACCTAGAATCTAAAGAATATTACCACTGTAAAAAGAGTTTGTGCTGAAGAGTTTGACATTTACACTATTTTAGTAACCCCTATAATCTCAGCAATATGAACATTTGTTTGAAATGTGAGGACATAATTTGGTTCTGTCAAGAGGCTTAGGCTCCACCCACCGAAAGTTACAGTGCAAACTTCCTGAGATCCGTTGGAGTGAATCAGTTAAGATATCAGAGCAGCATCATCCTGAACTACCACAACTTCCAACAACATCAAGGATGTCAATAAGGTCCAATGTCTTAACTGCCTGCCCCCAAACAATATGTGTGCTTCCCTCTGACCCCAAGTAGCATGTTCATGTCTCTGGAAAAATGGTGGATACACCAGTGTACATTCCACTTGAATCCTACCAAAGATTGTTAACTTCTCACAATTTAATCAGCATGCCTCAAAATAAGCTCAAATTTGAGCTGCCACCAACAACTTTATTTATCTTCTCTGTTATTCTCTCCCACTTTTTTGCAGATTAACATAGTTGCAGTCATGATCATAACATCATAACAACCAGAATGGGAGAGGATGGCAAAATAAAAGTACCAAACCACAACTGCACTGATGCTTACTAAATTATGATAGCAGAGGGCAAAGGGAACCTGTTGAGGATAAAACTAAATAATGCAATGTCACAAGCCACTTTATCTTTTTCCTTTCTCTGCTTCAGTGTTTTCTGCTGGAAGTTAATACTGTATAAATGTATTCTATGTAAGGGAATGTATACACCACCAATGAAAATAATTGATATGATCAAAGAAACCCTTGTTGTCAGACACATATTAATTATTTCTTCTCTTTGAAAAATCTCTTTGCTATAATCATCTCCAAGACAAAACAAGTTAACCACAAAGACATCTTTAGCCTTGGTCAGTGTGTAATATACACAGAATAACAGTATTTCTCAATTATGACTACTGTGACACTGCCAGCCCAGCTATCTGGAATTTTGTAAATAATCACATGTCATTTGTGAATATTAATATGCTTGTCTTACAAATGTAAGATAGCTACTGTATATTCTATGTGTATATTAAACTACTGGTGTAGAAGTGTGTGTTGAACAGGGTTTGTAAAATACTGAGCATCAAGTATGTGGCCACAGTGTACACTACAGGAAAAGAACAGAAATGTATATAAACTATATACCTGTGGAAATGTATGTTTTAATAGTAGAAGATGGAGCATACAGTGTTAACTTGCAAAACTTCAAGAAAACGAGTTAAAATTTAAAGTGTTTTATGATGTGCTATAAAAGTCAGTTAATGCAGCAAGGAGACAAGCTGTCTAGAGCTAGAAGTTTTCTCTATTGTCTTGGAAAAAAGGAATTGCTATATTTAAAATGTAAAGTGTTTTATTGCTCTATGACTTCCTAGCAGCTGCACAGTTCTGAGCAAACTTTTGAGAGATATGTATTTTTGACACAGAGGTGTTAAAAATTCTTGGTTTCTGGTTTAGCCTACGAACTCAAGTAAGGTGGCAAAAAGTGATGTCATCCAGGCTAACCCAGCAGTAAAATATGATATTGATTTAAGAATTCTCAGACTGGTTATCTTGTCTTGGACCTAGCAAGAACATCCATTCAGCATTTCTGCATCTCCCTTGCTCTATAAATAAGTCTAGGGTGCAGTAATTTCTTTTAGACATAGTTAGGTATTTAGTAAAGAATAGTTTACATGTTTTCTGTATTTATTTGAGACTGTCCTGCAATGTTGTTTTAAAATATTTCCTGTGATTCTGAACTCTAAAGTCACTGTGTTTGAGAATTGTCTTGTTCTTTTATTATTTATTATTAAATATATTTAAACCTTTTAATTGCAGCTGGTTTGTTTAGAGATAATTAAGCTCTTAGAGTACTTGCATATGTATTTGGTGATGCTGTATAGGCCACTCTAATAGTCTTGCTCTTGGTCACATTAACCATTTGGATAATAGTAACATTACACAGTAGGATTGGACACCCTTTTAACAGCCTTAGAGTAGCTGATAAGTTGTGGTTGGTGTCAGTGATAACTACCCTATAGTCTGGCCAGAAGGGGGCATAGCTAGTAAACCTGTGCTAGCCTTCCCCAGGAGTGTCTGTGTGTTTGTATATAAATCAAATCTCAAAGTGTGTGTGTGTGTGTGTGTGTGTGTGTGTGTGTGTGTGTCTGTGTGTGTGTGTGTGTGTGTGTGTGTGTGTGTGTGTGCGCGTGTGTGTGTGTGTGTGTGTGTGTGTGTGTGTGTGTGTGTGTGTGTGTGTGCGCGTGCATGCGTGCGTGCGTGTGTGTGTGTGTGTGTGTGTGTGTGTGTGTGTGTGTGTGTGTGAGTGTGTGTGTGTGTGTGTGAGCTGAGATTTTAACCCTATAGCTGTGCCAATGGGGAGTCTTATTGGGGATCTGGAGAAAGAGGCAGAAATCAGCCCCAGATTGGCTGTGGTCTCTGTGTGTTCTTACGGCAAAGTGTACTTTACTGTGTGTGTATTTGTCATCCTCCTAGTGTGTACGTCCCTCACTGTTGCCAGTGGTGAAGAATGAGGCTCCTTGATTACTGGGCCAATTCAGGCGCATCACAGCTACTAACACTTCTATGTTTTTCTTTAGTATTTTTTCATATAGATAGATAGGTAGATAGAGATAAACATTTGAAACAGAAAGGTTTTTATTTATTTTTATTTATTTTTTATTTATTTGCATTTGTTTACCGGGATAGTCCACTGGGTAAAGGTGAGCCCATTTTCAGTGGAGACCCTGGGAGAAAAGCTCCATAAACATAATATAAGTATTACACACTACATATAGTATAATATGCAACAAACATTTGCATATACTATAAGGATACATTACAAATGAACAGCATGTAAGTAATTGACAGTACAATCTGAAGAAATGTGCAGCACAAAACAAATTCAATACAGCACCATACAGTGGAGAACAAATAGACAGTACATCTGAATAATATACAATCAATCAACATCAGGGCAGTCCTGGGTAACTAGCTATTGC
>NC_056733.1:1071171353-1071253853 GCF_019279795.1 Protopterus annectens
GGGGCCTTTGGTTCAGGGCGGTTTTCCAACACGGTTTGGCTTGTTCAGGGCGTTCATCCCTTTCAAGCATGGTTGTCATTTTCGGGACAGTCACCGAGGCCATTGATGGGGGTCTTGCAGTCCATACAGCCTACCTCGACCTGGCAAAGGCCTGCAACACATTACCCCCCTCAGGTATCGTTGATAAACCCATTGGCTGGGATGTGAACACGTACATCACAGGATGTGTTGTAAACTGTCTATGTAACACAACCCACGCAGTCATAGTTGCTGGCAGCATGTCAGACCTACTGCCTGTCACAAGCGGTGTCCCATGGGGCCCTTCCCTGGGTCCACTCCTCTCATACATCTACATTTCCACAGTACAGGCACACACAGGGGTGTTATGGGCAACATTGTTTGTAGATGACTGCGAAACAGGTGCCATAGTGGGACGGACATCTGACACAGTTATCCTTCAAAGGGGCCTCCCAGATATGCATATCTGCTGTCAGGGACATGTCCCACAGCTAAATGCTAAGTAATGCAACATCATACCTGTCGAGGAGTACTAGGTCACCCCTGTCCAGCATATAGGTGGCTGTCCACTGAGCACAGGGGTGTTTACCAGGGATCAGGGGACAGAGTTTGTCGGTCACCATTCCTTCAACACACACATTGCTATCGTGGTTCGGTGGGACTTCTACATAGCCCACCTGTTTGTGCAGGGATTCACATCTACATCAGGGTAGGTCATTATCTCCTTGTACCCATTACGTGTTACACCTATGATTTACTACATTGCCCCAATCGGAGGGTATCTGACCCAACACCTACAGCAGCTGGGAAGGCCTCATAGGTTAATTGTCATACAGATGCAGGGTGACATGGATTTGTGTAATGCTGCCCCACTTGTAGGACCCCTGCCCCATTCAGTCACATACCTGTTGTTTAGTGTTGACCTGTGCCTGACATACGAGGCCATGTCAACCCATATGTCATGTCTATGCTTCACCTACTGTATCTGTATCCCTCAGAACCACAAGGGCAGGTGACATGAACCTTGTCACGGTCATTAATGGAATGTGTTGGAGTGACACATATGTCACTGACACTCACAATGCTGTGGATCTACATCGCAGTACATGTGAGACAGAGATCCTTCCTAGCCTTGTTCGGGGGTATGTTGTCCATTGGATGGGGAATTGCAGATATAGGCCGGGGATTACATCATTATCACTGCTTGACAGAGGTACAGCAATATCATAAGTATTTTATCTCCGTCACAGAAGGTTGGCAAAGTAATCCTAACTATGGTGTAGGGTTATGGCTGAACCTGGGTCGATGGCCTACCCTGTACCTATGGACTATGAACCTATATTCATAGTTTGTCCCATTTACACTTGTCTATCCCCTATCCTCTTTCTCATGTGTATATTTCTGTGGCACATGATTGTCCTCTGTATTACTTGCAGGTATGCTGTCTACAGTGCACATACGTCACAGTTGATGACAGTGTATCTGTGTCCCTAACACTGTGATACTGAGGACTACCACACATCCTTCACAACATTACATGCATATGTCCATTCTATTCTTCTTTGGCCTATGGGGGTGGGTTTAAGGCAACAATTACACAAGTCCCTGTTTGTGCATGCTTCATGTTGGTGTTTGACCAGCCTCTGTTGCAGTCGTGTTGGACGGTAGTGTTTCTGTGTGTTTGGCATGTGTTTTATTGCCGGTACATCTGTGGGAGCTGCGGTTGGCACATCCTCCCCTTTGCAGGCACACCCATCCTGGGGTTTGTGTCATGCATCTGCACTTGGCACGTGCCATATGCCCTGTACTATTCCCACAGTCGTGTATGCCTTCATGCACTACTACTGCATGTTACTGGCTGTTTGTATGTGGTACACATGGTGATTGTGGTGTTTGGCTTGACCTATTCCCATGCTAGAACATACACATCTGTCAATTACGTTGTTTAAATCAAACTGTAACACTCATTCGTCTTTTCAAAATGACAGTCAATAACACAGGAAGCTCAGATTAACAACGTTTTACTACTGTGCACCAGGAGGAAAATAACTATGCAGTACAAGTTTAGAGTTTTATCTTACTCTATACAGGTAACACCTGTATGAGTATTGTGTTTGCAATCATCTTTTGCACACCTTAATGATGTGGTCAGTCACAGGGCATTTACATCACTATAGTCCACAATATTGTATTCCTACAACAGTGCTAAGGTAATGCTTATTAAATGTTTTCCCATGAGGATAGCACAGCCTTGCGAGCCACATAGTCAATTAGAATGTCCTTCGCAAATTATGTTCTGTCAAGGTTCCAAGACTGTTCAGATCCAGTCGTCACTTCCTTTTCTACTAGGTTCCTTTGTCTCTCTGGTGAGCAGCTTAGAGCTCACAAGGCCATCCTCCTCAGTGGAAGGATGACAGATATACCTGTACATACATTTATTATTCTCTAACCCAGCAGATGACTAATGCTGAATGACATACACCTGCTGCACTGGTTACTGCCAGGGTCAGGGTTCAATCACACTGCAGCTACACTACAGGCAATTACATGCATGATAAGCTCTACTGCCATATTGTAAAATAGAATAATATGCATTATACACTATTTGCTTCTAAACTAGCACGCCATATGTATGTTTAAATATATATTTTGCTAACATTCTCCGTCCTTTGATTGCTTCTATTCTATCCAGAAACATATACAACATTATTTCATTCCCTAGCCTCTTCCTCTCTGGAACGTTTAACTAGGCAAGTCATTTGTTGTACATTTCAGAGAGGATTTCATTTTGTATTAACAAATACCACTACAGGTCTTGATACATAGTCTCGGTTACAGATACGTCGACAGAGTCCCTGACTAATACTTACATGCAAAGTATCCCGCAACAGACACATGCTCCCAATATGAGCAGAACAACACAAATGGCAATCAAGATATTCAGTATGACTGAACCCCATCCACCAAATGGTTTGTGGAAATGGTTCCGCCATGGATGACACCTGCTGTATTACCTCTAGGTGGGCGTTGATATTGTTCATGTTATGTGATACTTTGACACAGCGGTCTTCTTTGATAAGCGCCAAGACGCATTCAATTCTCAGGCAGGTATGCGCTATTACATTTTGTGACACAACAGTTCTCATTGCATCCAGTTCATCAGTCACAAGTTCGGCAGCGAAATGTCACATTGCTCATTCCTCCGACAGGTTTTGTCAACTTCCTCTGTTCCTGATTGATTTCACTACTCCACAAGCTGGGAGTGTTCCAGCCCAGGATATGACGCTGTCACTCAAGTCCATATGAGTCAATATTCCTTTATCTCTTGCAGAAGAATGGATTTTCAGAACAGCTTCCATTTCACCCACTGGATTAGTAGGTTTCTCGACTGTGTTCCCAGTTCTTGAGCTATATGTCTTATAGTTCGTTTGACCCAGAGGCAATTGTGCAGTATGTCATGTGACTGGAGCCAGATAACCCAAAAAACAACTGCCGGACCAATTCTCAGGTAACCATTGATATGCTTTTTTCCCCACAAACAAAATAACAATATTCTACTTTACTACTGATGCGGGTTAACTCTGCATGTAACATTTTCCTGTCTATAACAGAGGACTGTTTATACAATTCAGGATGTTTCTGCACATCTTTCCACATTGTTCTCATGAAGCTTCAATACAAATCATGAATGGTGCTACAACTAGTACTGTGATCTTTGGCTGTTATATGACATTTGTAAGACACAGTTATGTTACAAATACTCCCACCAACTTGGACTGTATCATGTTTATGAAAACAAACAATTCCTTTTTGTGTAACAGGTAAGTACAGTGCCACTTTGTCCTGTGATCTCACAGAACCTGTATCAAAGTGTAAATATTCACAAGTCTCAATCTATCCCCAAGGGGACAACATACATCGGAAGTCCTCCATATGATGTAGGTATGGCAGTACAAACACAGCAATTTAAAATGTTCATAGTCTGTACATGCACACACGCCATGCCTAGGTATGTGTTGAAGTTTGGATGCCACTCTGTGGCCAGTTCATCACGTATCACTATTTGTATCTGTGTAGTTATATGCAGGTAAGGTCCCAGCAAATGTA
Source organism: Protopterus annectens (assembly GCF_019279795.1). NCBI lineage: Eukaryota > Metazoa > Chordata > Ceratodontiformes > Protopteridae > Protopterus > Protopterus annectens. The sequence continues at coordinate 1,071,175,479 of NC_056733.1, forward strand.
AAGTCAACACAAACATGGTTAATAGGTGTATGATCATTAGGACAGTAAACCAAATGTCTTTGGGGTTGCTTTGTATTGTTATACAGTCTGGCCCGGTAGAATCAGTCTCTATGGTATAACAGCTACAAGATGTAAATCAGACTTGATATCCTTTACCGGTTTGAAAACTGTGAGGTGAACCCAGGACGACCTCTCCGCAAACTTTACTGCAGTAGGCGTTGCCAACAGTACCTGGTACAGACCTTCACACGTTGGACTCGGAGATTATCTTATTTGGATAACAGTGAAATACACACAGGATACTGGAGTCAGCTATGCGTCCGGCTTCGCTTGCTCTTTATCTGTAAAAGACTTTAACTGCAAAACAGTGTTATTGGTTAACAATCCTCTCATGTCACCTGCTAATGAGCCATCGACCTCCAGCTCTGCATGCATGACAGCTTTCCACTCTGGCACATGATATGCCATTCCAAATACTACTTCGAAGGGGGTCAAACACTTTACATTTGGAACTGTTGTCATGCTCAGCAATGCTAGAGGTAGACAGCAAATGCAACTCGTCTGTGTCACCCACCAACCTCCTCAACTTATTTCTCGGGATCCCATTGTACCGCGCCACCAGTCATGCTGACTGTGGGTTGTACATGCAATTTATATTCATGGAAATGCCAGATAATCCCCCAGGTTGCTGGATTGTCTGGTTCACACAATGTGTTCTATCATCACTGTAGCTTCTTTACAGTATGCCAGATCTAGGGATACTTTATTTTACTGGGACCTTTGCCACTGCTGCTGCATTCGGATTCCTGGTTGGGAATGCTTCTACCCATTTTGATAATATATCTATAATCACTAAACAGTATTTCTTCCCTTCACATTTATTCAGCTGTATACACTCCAAACAAATAGTACGGAACGGTTATGGTGGTGTAGGTAAACCCACTCCCTTCAGTTTAAATGCTCCCTGTGCATGATGTTTACTGCAAATATGACACGCTGCTCATGTTTGTATGTGGTTCCTAATTCCGTATGTTAGGGATATTCTGTTAACCAACTGTACCATCCCCCCTGTTGAGACATGGCTCTACCCATGGCTCAACACAGCCGCATATCTGAATACATTAGACGTTAATATTGGCTTTCTCACTGTGGATATGTACAGTCCGTCTTCAAGGATTGCTCCTCATACCCACGCCTGCTTTTCTGCTTTCGTAGTTGACGTTTGCATTGTTTGTAACATTTCTACATCTAGAATGTCTGAGGATTGTCATTCCTCATTCAAAAAGACACTTTCCAACTGTGAGGCTGCTTGTTTTGCAGCTGCATCAGCTCATGCCTTACCTTTCCTACTGTTATCCTGTTGCTTTGTATGAGCTGCACATTTACAATTAGCTACTTTAGTGGGTAACTGACTGGAATCTAACGCATTCAAGATCAATTGCGCATGATTGATCGGTTTACCGGTGGATGTTATCATTCCCCATTCTTCCACTGCTGCTCATAAACATGCACTGTACAGACAACATACTGACTATCGGTATAAATGTCCACACATCAGTTTTTCGCTAGAGTACAAGCACGTGTTAAAGCTATCGATTCTGCTGCTTGAGCAGACACCTTATGCTGCAGGGGTTGGGCTTCTACAATCTCATTATCAATAACTACTGCATAACCTACTTGATTCTTTCCTGTAGGACTCTTTCTACATGATCCGTACAAACTGTCACCTCTGCATCATCTAAGAGTATATCAGTGATATCCTGTCTGTGTGAGTTATTTCCATTTCATATAGGCAACTGTGTGGTGTGCCATACACAGGTGTCGGACGTGATTGATAGGTTTAATGTTGTACAACGCTTCAATCACCATATGAGGTTGACTCAGGGTATGGTCAAACAAGACAGATGTCTAGCACGGTCAGGAATGCTATTTTCTCTTGCAGCAGAATGATCGCAACTGCATGAGACACTCTCACAGTGAGAGGGTGGAATAATAACATTAAGGCCGGGGCCTGTACTGCCATGGGTGCTGCAACAACTGCCTGTACACAATGTGGCACTGACCATGCCACAGTGTCCAACTGCGATGAGTAGTAAGCTATGGGGCGTTGCTTACTTCCATGCTGTTGCATCAAGACTGACGTCATATATCCCTGCTTACATTCTACAGTCTGACAACATCTGTTATGATTATTCGGGAGACCTAATACAGATGTTGAAGCTATCAATCATTTTAGTCTGCAGAAAGCTGTTTCTGCTACTGGAATCCAGTGTAGTATATGTTGTGCTGCCATAGGTGTATTAAAGATTAAAGCAGTCAATAACACAGGAAGCTCAGATTAACAACGTTTTACTACTGTGCACCAGGAGGAAAATAACTATGCAGTACAAGTTTAGAGTTTTATCTTACTCTATACAGGTAACACCTGTATGAGTATTGTGTTTGCAATCATCTTTTGCACACCTTAATGATGTGGTCAGTCACAGGGCATTTACATCACTATAGTCCACAATATTGTATTCCTACAACAGTGCTAAGGTAATGCTTATTAAATGTTTTCCCATGAGGATAGCACAGCCTTGTGAGCCACATAGTCAATTAGAATGTCCTTCGGTAAATTATGCTCTGTCAAGGTTCCAAGACTGTTCAGATCCAGTCGTCACTTCCTTTCCTACTAGGTTCCTTTGTCTCTCTGGTGAGCAGCTGTACTCTGTCGTAGATAGAGCTCACAAGGCCATCCTCCTCAGTGGAAGGATGACAGATATACCTGTACATACATTTATTATTCTCTAACCCAGCGGATGACTAATGATGAATGACATACACCTGCTGCACTGGTTACTGCCAGGGTCAGGGTTCAATCACACTGCAGCTACACTACAGGCAATTACATGCATGATAAGCTCTACTGCCATATTGTAAAATAGAATTATATGCATTATACACTATTTGCTGCTAAACTAGCACATCATATGTATGTTTAAATATATATTTTGCTAACATTCTCCCTCCTTTGATTGCTTCTATTCTATCCAGAAACATATACAACATTATTTCATTCCCGAGCCTCTTCCTGTCTGGAACGTTTAACTAGGCAAGTCATTTGTTGTACATTTCAGAGAGGATTTCATTTTGTATTAACAAATACCACTACAGGTCTTGATACATAGTCTCGGTTACAGATACGTCGACAGAGTCCCTGACTAATACTTACATGCAAAGTATCCCGCAACAGGCACATGCTCCCAATATGAGCAGAGCAACACAAATGGCAATCAAGATATTCAGTATGACTGAACCCCATCCACCAAATGGTTTGTGGAAATGGTTCGTCAGTGGGTTTGGGCCTGGTTCCGCCATGGATGACACCTGCTGTATTACCTCTAGGTGGGCGTTGATATTGTTCATGTTATGTGATACTTCGACACAGCGGTCTTCTTTGATAAGCGCGCACGTACCAATTCTCGCCGCCAGGGTGCAGTCGTGCGCTATTACATTTTGTGACACAACAGTTCTCATTGCATCCAGTTCATCAGTCACAAGTTCAGAAGCGAAATGTCACATTGCTCATTCCTCCGACAGGTTTTGACAACTTCCTCTGTTCCCTGATTGATTTCACTACTCCACAAGCTGGGAGTGTTCCAGCCCAGGATATGACGCTGTCACTCAAGTCCATATGAGTCAATATTCCTTTATCTCTTGCAGAAGAATGGATTTTCAGAACAGCTTCCATTTCACCCACTGGATTAGTGGGTTTCTCGACTGTGTTCCCAGTTCTTGAGCTATATGTCTTATAGTTCGTTGCACCCAGAGGCAATTGTGCAGTATGTCATGTGACTGGAGGCAGATAACCCAAAAACAACTGCCGGACCAATTCTCAGGTAACCATTGATATGCTTTTTCCCACAAACAAAATAACAATATTCTACTTTACTACTGATGCGGGTTAACTCTGCATGTAACATTTTCCTGTCTATAACAGAGGGCTGTTTATACAATTCAGGATGTTTCTGCACATCTTTCCACATTGTTCTCATGAAGCTTCAATACAAATCATGAATGGTGCTACAACTACTACTGTGATCTTTGGCTGTTATATGACATTTGTAAGACACAGTTATGTTACAAATACTCCCACCAACTTGGACTGTATCATGTTTATGAAAACAAACAATTCCTTTTTGTGTAACAGGTAAGTACAGTGCCACTTTGTCCTGTGATCTCACAGAACCTGTATCAAAGTGTAAATATTCACAAGTCTCAATCTATCCCCAAGGGGACAACATACATCGGAAGTCCTCCATATGATGTCGGTATGGCAGTACAAACACAGCAATTTAAAATGTTCATAGTCTGTACATGCACACGTCATGCCTAGGTATGTGTTGAAGTTTGGATGCCACTCTGTGGCCAGTTCATCACGTATCACTATTTGTATCTGTGTAGTTATATGCAGGTAAGGTCCCAGCAAATGTAAAGTCAACACAAACATGGTTAATAGGTGTATGATCATTAGGACAGTAAACCAAATGTCTTTGGGGTTGCTTTGTATTGTTATACAGTCTGGCCCGGGTGATTCAGTCTCTATGGTATATCAGCTACAAGATGTAAATCAGACTTGATATCCTTTACCGGTTTGAAAAACTGTGAGGTGAACCCAGGACGACCTCTCCGCAAACTTTACTGCAGTAGGCGTTGCCAACAGTACCTGGTACAGACCTTCACACGTTGGACTCGGAGATTATCTTATTTGGATAACAGTGAAATACACACAGGATACTGGAGTCAGCTATGCGTCCGGCTTCGCTTGCTCTTTATCTGTAAAAGACTATAACTGCAAAACAGTGTTATTGGTTAACAATCCTCTCATGTCACCTGCTAATGAGCTATCGACCTCCAGCTCTGCATGCATGACAGCTTTCCACTCTGGCACATGATATGCCATTCCAAATACTACTTCGAAGGGGTCAAACACTTTACATTTGGAACTGTTGTCATGCTCAGCAATGCTAGAGGTAGACAGCAAATGCAACTCGTCTGGGTGTCACCCACCAACCTCCTCAACTTATTTCTCGGGATCCCATTGTGCCGCGCCACCAGTCATGCTGACTGTGGGTTGTACATGCAATTTATATTCATGGAAATGCCAGATAATCCCCCAGGTTGCTGGATTGTCTGGTTCACACAATGTGTTCTATCATCACTGTAGCTTCTTTACAGTATGCCAGATCTAGGGATACTTTATTTTACTGGGACCTTTGCCACTGCTGCTGCATTCGGATTCCTGGTTGGGAATGCTTCTACCCATTTTGATAATATATCTATAATCACTAAACAGTATTTCTTCCCTTCACATTTATTCAGCTGTATACACTCCAAACAAATAGTACGGAACGGTTATGGTGGTGTAGGTAAACCCACTCCCTTCAGTTTAAATGCTCCCTGTGCATGATGTTTACTGCAAATATGACACGCTGCTCATGTTTGTATGTGGTTCCTAATTCCGTATGTTAGGGATATTCTGTTAACCAACTGTACCATCCCCCCTGTTGAGACATGGCTCTACCCATGGCTCAACACAGCCGCATATCTGAATACATTAGACGTTAATATTGGCTTTCTCACTGTGGATATGTACAGTCCGTCTTCAAGGATTGCTCCTCGTCATACCCACGTCTGCTTTTCTGCTTTCGTAGTTGATGTTTGCATTGTTTGTAACATTTCTACATCTAGAATGTCTGAGGATTGTCATTCCTCATTCAAAAAGACACTTTCCAACTGTGAGGCTGCTTGTTTTGCAGCTGCATCAGCTCGTGCCTTACCTTTCCTACTGTTATCCTGTTGCTTTGTATGAGCTGCACATTTACATTTAGCTACTTTAGTGGGTAACTGACTGGAATCTAACGCATTCAAGATCAATTGCGCATGATTGATCGGTTTACCGGTGGATGTTATCATTCCCCTATTCTTCCACTGCTGCTCATAAACATGCACTGTACAGACAACATACTGACTATCGGTATAAATGTCCACACATCAGTTTTTCGCTAGAGTACAAGCACGTGTTAAAGCTATCGATTCTGCTGCTTGAGCAGACACCTTATGCTGCAGGGGTTGGGCTTCTACAATCTCATTATCAATAACTACTGCATAACCTACTTGATTCTTTCCTGTAGGACTCTTTCTACATGATCCGTACATAAACTGTCACCTCTGCATCATCTAAGAGTATATCGGTGATATCCTGTCTGTGTGGAGTTATTTCCTCCATTTCATATAGGCAACTGTGTGGTGTGCCATACACAGGTGTCGGACGTGACGTTGATAGGTTTAATGTTGTACAACGCTCAATCACCATATGAGATTGACTCAGGGGTATGGTCAAACAAGACAGATGTCTAGCACGGGTCAGGAATGCTATTTTCTCTTGCAGCAGAATGATCGCAACTGCATGAGACACTCTCACAGTGAGAGGGTGGAATAATAACATTAAGGCCGAGGCCTGTACTGCCATGGGTGCTGCAACAACTGCCTGTACACAATGTGACACTGACCATGCCACAGTGTCCAACTGCGATGAGTAGTAAGCTATGGGGCGTTGCTTACTTCCATGCTGTTGCATCAAGACTGACGTCATATATCCCTGCTTACATTCTACAGTCTGACAACATCTGTTATGATTATTCGGGAGACCTAATACAGATGTTGAAGCTATCAATCATTTTAGTCTGCAGAAAGCTGTTTCTGCTACTGGAATCCAGTGTAGTATATGTTGTGCTGCCATAGGTGTATTAAAGATTAAAGCAGACAATAGAGCAGATTCCAAAGCATTGTTTGGTAACCAGCTTTGACAAATGTTAGTCGGCCCAGGAAGGACATCATTCCCTTCTTGGTAGTTGGCTTGGGTGTTTGTGAAATTGCTGCCTTCCTATCGTCATGTAATGTTCTACCCTCCTTGGATACCACATATCCCGGTACTTGACCTGTATTCTCTGTAGTTGCAATTTATGCTTGCTTAATTTATGTCCCTGTTCTGCTGAATATTTCAATAATGCTATTGTATCTTCCCTACATTGCTGCTGGGTAGGGGCCGCAAGCAGAATATCATCCACATAAAGCAGAACTTGACTGGCCCCGGGTGGAGTAAACACCGGAATGTTGCTAGCCATCTCCTGTACGAATATCGTTGTACTTTCACAGTATCCCTGCGATAGCCGGGTATGGCTGTATCTGTTACCCTGAATGTACATGCAAAACAATACGGACTATCTGGATGTATAGGTATTGAGAGGGAAGCATAGCTTATATGTACCACGGTAAGATACTTCTGTGGCGGGTTCATAGCATTCAATATAGTGTGTGGGTCTGGCACCATCGGTACCCTAGGTATTATTACATGATTTACAGCTTGTAAATCCTGGACCATCCGCCATTCCCCCTTTGCTTTTCTATCAGAAGATACAGGGTATTGCATGGTGAATAGTGATTACTTTGTAGATGGGGAATTCCTCTGTGACTTTACAGATATCTTCTGGTGTCCACGGTCTATACACTAAAGGAGTTGGGTCCTGGCCTTCCTGTCCTGCATGAGGGTTCGGTACTTCAATTAATTGACAGATATCCTCACTCTGTTCTAGTGACTGTCTTCTTACTTGAGTGTCCCTAGGTATGTTACGAGTTCGGGATGTGGTTTCAATAGCTTCTCTTACATTTGGTCATTGTGATACCTCTGTTGCCACAGGATAACGTGGGGGGGACTAGCCTGCCCTCCCGCTTCATATCCTGGATGTGGTATCGGAGGTGGTAGGGGGGTGGGGGGGTCTGTCGCTACTACTGTATTATTATCTTCTTTGTGTACGTATGATGCTTTCACATTTCTAGTGTTCTGTTCCCTTCGGTTCACTACCTCAATCCACCTATGTGCTTGACGGATACCCAATTGTCGCTGTTTTTTCGCCTGCACATCTTAGGGTTGCCACCTTTTCAAATGCAGAAAGTGGGACATTACTGTTAGGAACGTGTAATTTGGCAGGGCAAAACATACCCACGGCCAGTACTAAGGACAGCAATTCACTTTTTGCCAGGTGAGCAACCTATTCTTGTAGCATTTGAGTTGCTTATTCTGTTTATTATGATATTTTGGTGTTTCAGATACTAAATTACTGTTTTATGCTACCATTTAAGAAGATATCTGAGAAATCTTTGTCCTAAGATATCAGGACATTTGCCATTTGTTCAGTTTGTTTGCAGGACACAACTGGCCAAAGAGGGACTGTCCCTCACAAAGTGGGACAGGTGGTTACCCTAGAACATCTGCATCACATTTTCAGTGATTCCAATGTTTCAGTAACGATATTTTGTCTAATATACCATCAATGTCATATTTATTACCCCATTTTGCAGAATATCTCACATTATGTGCTCTCTGCAATTGCATATACTTCACGTCACCCGTCAAACGCGGATCACATGATCTGTTTGTGCACTAATCTCCCATATCCTCTACAGGACTGTTACGTAACCCTTCTCTCGTACCACGTGGTATCTCCTTCCCTGTATCCACTGTAGTGTCTACAATGACTATTTACTCTACTCTGTGTTCCCCTGATCTATGTCCAGATTTAAAACTACTTGGATTGGTCTTCGACCTGCTATCACAACTGTTAACAGAAACACAATGTAGTCTGGTCCCTGATCTACAATAGAGACAAAGAGGCAAACCCTCCTTACCTGAGCCTCCTGTTTATGACTGCACGCTTTTCTTCTTGGGATCCAGTTTTCCGCTTTTCAGCCACAGATCAGACAGTGGACAGCCTCTTTACACACAACAATTCAGTCGGAGGTCTTTTCACTCCAGAAGAACCATTTAGGCAAATTCTCCTGCAGATGTCTAACCACCCATGCACTCTGACCTGTAGCTTACCAAGGGAATTCCGGATGACAAGGACCACAATGTCAAATAAGTTGTTAAAACCAGACTGTTGAAATCAGTAGGCTTTTCTAGGTGACAGTCAATAACACAGGAAGCTCGGGTCCACAACGTTTTAGTAGTGTACACAGGCAGGCAAAATAATATACAGTCCAAGTATGAGAGTTTTGTCTGACTCTATACAGTAAGCAATTTCTTTATATAGTGTTTACAATCAGCTTTTGCCCACCTTACTGACGTGGTCGGTCACAGGGCATTTCCATCACTATGGTCCGCAATATTCTATACATACGTGGGTGCTGAGGTCATGCTTTTAAAATGTTTTCCCATGAGAATAACACAGCCTTGCAAGGCACCTGGTCAATTACAGTGTCCTTCTGTAATTGTAGCTGTTTCAAGGACCCTGGACTGTTCCGATACAATAGTCAGTTCATTTCTTAATACGTTCCTTTGTCTCTCTGGTAAGGAGTTGTACTCTATCTTCGATAGAGCTCACAAGGCCATCCTCCTCAGGGAAGGGAGGATGTTATGCATGTACATACATTTATTTTTCTGTAACCCAGCAGATAATTAATGCTGAGAGACATAAGCCTGCTGTACTGGTTACTGCCACGGTCAGAGTTCGATCACACTGCTGCTAAGCTTCACCAATTACATGCATGATCATTTCTACTGCCATATTGTACGGTACAATTCAATGCATTATATAGTATTTTGCTTCTAAACTGGCACTTCATATGTGTTTCTATATATATATTTCTAACAACATCCATCCGGCCATATGCATGTTGTTCCGTCCTTTACCTTGACCGTGTGTATTTGGCCGTCCGGCAATGCTACTCTCCACATGTGATGTCCCACCTTCCCCTTCTGTGCCTGTGGCACCCTGTTAGGACGTCCTGTTTGGTAGGCACATGTTCCGCTATATGTGTTTGACTTCTCTGCATAGCTAATCATCGATGCGGTGGTTCAACAACCCGACTTGTCCACATGTGTACAGTTATGTGCACCGTGGCATGCAAACCTATATGGTTTGGACGGGTACATACCACATGCGTGATGTACACATTCTGCAGACACATTCACATGCAGCCATTTCCATATCTGTACCTGAGGTGGGTTGGTGACATGTGGGGTACATATTTGCCTGCGTGGCACTGCCTAACACAATACTTCTTACCACATTTCAGGTATGCCCATTGTGTGTAGGTGTGTAGCTGCACAAGGATGCTAGCTGGTTTGGGTGCACAGGCGTACATGGGTGGGACTTACATGCTACAATGGGGCTATTGTGTATTACATCTGCATGCATGGGTCCTGCTTCTGGATATTACACTTAGACATACGCCGTCCTGTGTATGCGACAAACACATTGCTGGGTGTGGGACATGTTGCTATGCACATGTTTGCCTGTGTTTAGGGTATCTTGGTTCCTTCCTGTTGTTATGTCGACACAGCTACCCGGCTGTGTGCTCTCACTACTGCTTGTGACCATTATGGTTGACACCTTTTCCAATGCCCATAGTGGGACATCTTTTGTGGAAACATCGGAATTTGCAGGACAACACATACCCACAGCAAGTGGAGTTGACAGAACTTCACTTGTTTGCCATAATATACGCTTATTCTGTTAGCGTTTGGGTTCCTTATTCAGTTTCTTATGCCATGTATGTGTTTCATATACAAAATATATATTTTATGCTACTATTTCAGGTATATTGCGGGAATATTTTTGGCATGGAATCTCAGGTCATTTGCCAGTTTTTCGATCTTTGGCGGGACACATCTATCCAATGAGGGACTGTCCATAGCGGAGTGGGACAGCTGGTAACCCTGGTGACCATGCCCATGTCGCTACTGGGGTTGCCACCTTTTCCGGTGGCCAAGGTGGGACATTTTCGGGACTCACATCAGATTTTACAGGCCGACACATACCCACGGTCACTATATAGCATAGAACTTCACTTGTTTGCCTAAATAAAAGCTTATTGTTGTAGCAGTTTGGTTGCTTATTCTGTTTCTTGTGACATTTAGGTATTTCAGTTACGGAAATAACCATTTCATGCAGCCATTACATTAAATACGGGATATCATTATGTCCTACAATCTTAGCACATTTGCCGTTTTTAATATTTTTTATCGGGACACAACTGCCCATGGAGGGACTGCCCCTCGCAAAGTGGGACAGGTGGTAACCTTAGTCGCTACTCCTATGTCAGTGCGGCGCACTGACATGCTGCGGTACACCTTCTCTGGGTATGCCCACTGACGGTGCATTGCGGGACAAACACGGTGTTACGCGTATCCTTTGTTCCTTGGACGGGTACACGTAGGGCTTTGTGGGTTGTATTTGCTTCTCCGTTTTGTTGGGACGGGTACTATGTTGCATACTCTACGTGCGTTTCATTCTGCACGGGCCCTGGCTGCTGCCATTACTATTATGGGCGGACCGTGGCAGTCAGCACATTAGGTTGCTCATCGCCTGCCGGCTTAGCCACGCATCCGGACGCATCCTACTTGGGCTCGCTCACGTACACTACGCACGTGTCTGTGGTTGCTGCGCGCTCTCATTACTATGCATATGGTGCTACTACGCCGACTATTCACTGCACCGCCGGTGCAGGCCTTACACCGGCCTTGCGCCAGGCTTCATGAATCCTGGGGATTGTCTAATTTCAATGCATGATGATAAAAATCACCCAATTCTTTAAAAGAATCTGAGTAATTTATTTACTTGCTAGGTTTTAAGTAGTAATAAAGGCTGAATGAAAATGAATTGGGTCAGACTTATTAGGTGTCCCCACATCTACATTGGGTACTACATTTAATTCCTTAGAAGTGATTTCAGATATACTATAAGATTCACCATAAATATTCATGTTAATAGATTGCCTACCTTCAATAGTTAAAATGGCCTGAAAGAAACCCCTCTCCCTTTTATTGATGACCTCCAACATCAAATTGTTGACCAATTCTACCGGATAGTCCCTCTTCAGAAACATATCCTTTAAGAGTTCACACTCATTAAGAAATGAGTCAAAACAAGAAACCATCCGGGCGGCTCTTACGAGCTACCCCTTTACCGCTGCTCTTTTTTGCTTATAAGGATGAGAGCTGTCAAAGTGTAAGAAACTGTTCGAATGAGTTTCTTTATGATGAATCTCTGATAAAAATTTATGGATTGCTTGAGATTTAAACTAGTTCCCAAGGGTTTACGCATGTGGTGCTTCCCCACGGGACTGATGGCTGGTTCTTGTTTCCACAAGGAGCTACTTTTAATGTTTGATAGGCATGGGTCTGAATACATGGAGCTTCCTATTAAACACTATGAATTACAGTTGACTGATTTAATGAAGGAGGCAACAGAATTGGATAGGAAGATTGTGCATGATGTCGCACATGATGAGAATATTTTTAACTATAACAGAGTTTTTAAAAGTATTGAGCAGGAAATGGTTTCGATAAAAAACAGAAAAATGAAGAAAAGTGAGAGGGATAGGACCCATTATAACACTAACATGGCCTATCCTCAGCATCCTAGGTCACAAGTCTGGAATAGAGACAACAATATTGATGTTGCTTCTGCAAGTAATCAGGATTCTTTTTTGGATCAGGAAAAGTTTCCTCCATTAAGGAGGTCTGAGAGACTAAGAGACAGATACAATCAGAATGTGCAGGATCAGGGGACATTTTTCACAAACAGGGGCTGGGGGGGGCAATCATTTTATTGGTGGGGGGAGGGGTGGACGTTGAGGCTGGAATTGACCACACAGGGACATATGTTGGACAATTGTTCTATTTTAAGAAATTCCAAAGGTGACTTTAATGTATTTAATTTTTCATCTGCCCAAATTGATGTCAATGACTGTGATTTACTTGCTAAAGGATTTTCATTTGTGCCTGCAAAGAATTATAATATTGCTCAAACATTGGTGGACCTGAGACACTTTGTATGTAAGGAAATTGAATTTGATCGTTTTATTTAAATCTGTGGAACATGTGAGTAACCCCCTACACATTTTGAGTACTTATAACCCACCCATACATCCTTCTATATCAATGTTTGAAAAATTATGTGAAGTTGATGTTAGGAATTTACAAAAGAATGTATATTACACCAATTTAAGTAAGTGTGAATTGGATGGTTTGACTAAATTAAGGTCTAACAAGGACGTAAGGGTTATTAAACCTGATAAGTGTGGGAGGATCATTATTATGGATTTGAGTGATTATAATGAATGGATGGGGAACATTTTAGATGGAGATGCATACAGGAAAATAACTTTGAATTAGTTAAATGGCACTTATAATAGGATTAGAAATGAACTGATTGATTTGTTTATTGAGGGCTCCATCTCTATTGATGAATATAATTTTTTGTCTGTTCCTCAGCCGAGAACTCCATGTATTTTTGGTTTACCCAAAATACATGAAAGTATCTCAGATCCACCCATGCACCTGATTCTAGATGGGCAAGGTTCTATTACACACCCTATTGGTGGATATTCGGATATCAAGTTAAAATCCCTTGTTGCTGATGAAATGAGTCTATGTAAAGATTTGTGGGATTTCATACAAAGGATGAATAATTTGGAATTTATTAACACAGTTTTTTTTCATTGCCATAGACGTGAAGGATTTATATGCCTCAATACTCCATGATATAGGGGTGGAACGGGTATGTGATTATTTATTAGACAGAGGGGTGTCCCAACCCAAGATTAATGTATATGAACAATTATTTGATTTGGTGTTAAAGAATAATTGTATATTTTTTAATAATGAGTTTTTCATCCAAACTGTGGGGGTGGCAATGGGCTCCCCATGTGGCAGCATATATGTCAATATGGTTATGCTGCAGTGGGAGAAAAAGTTTCTATTTAATTCACATTTTTATGTGCACTGCAGAATGTATGTATGATTTTGGATGATATTTTTATATTTTGGAAGGGGGCCAGGAGACCTAATAGGCAAATTTAAATTCTATATCAACAATTCAACACCTTTTTTGAAATTTACCCATACTATTGGTCTGAATGAAATCTCCTACTTAGATGTTAGCCTGTTAAAGGATATGTTTCTAAAAACATTTTATCAGAGATTTATCGGAAAGAAACTTATACGAACAGTTTCTTACACTTTGACAGCTCTCATCTTTATAAGCAGAAAAGAACAGTAGTAAAGGGGCAGTTTGTAAAAGCTGCCTGGATGGTTTCTTGTTTTGACTCATTTCTTAATGAGTGTGAACTCTTAAAGGATATATTTCAGAAGCGGGACTATCCGGTGTAATTGGTTAACAATTTGATGTTGGAGGTCATCAATAAAAGGGAGAGGTTTCTTTCAGGCCATTTTAACTACTGAAGGCAGGCAATCTATTAACATGAATATTTATGGTGAATCTTATAGTATATCTGAAATCACTTCTAAGGAATTAAATGTAGTACCCAATGTAGATGTGGGGACACCTAATAGGACTGACCCAATTAATTTTCGTTCAGCCTTTATTACTACTTACAACCTAGCAAGTAAAGAAATTACTCAGATTATGTTTAAAAATTGGGTGATTTTATCATCATGTAGTGAAATTAGACAATGTGTTGTGGAGAAATCTGTTGTTGTCTATAGGAAGGACCAATCTCTTCAAAATATTTTTGAAAGTGGTGGCCAGTTACAAATGAAGGGTTTTATGAAAAAATGTGGATTGTGTAACTATTGTGAATATATAATGGAAGGATCAACCTTTAATATTAATGGTATAAAAGTCACTCTGAAGAAGAAGTGTAGTTGTTATACTGAGAAGGTTGTATACTGTGCTTTTTGTTGCAAATGTACCTGTTTTTATATTGGGAAGACAGAGAGGAAATTAAAAATCATATCTATGAACACCTTAGAGACATTAGATTGAAAAAGGATATGAATGCCTTAGCAAAACATTGCAATGAATGGCTGGGTCACACTTTTAAATTTACTGTGACTGAGCTCTTACAAACTGACCTAAGGGGTGGACCATAGCCATTATATCTTGAGAGAAATTAAGCCTTGTGACAGCTTAGGACAAATGCAACTCAATGGCCAGGCTTGAATGAATCTTTTTCAATTACTTGCTTTTTAAAACTAAAGGCATTGGGTAGATAATTAATTTAAATGCAATTTAAATGTATTTATTTATTACTTTTATGGGCTGCTATATATCTTTTATATAGTTGCTGTTAAGTATTATTTGTATTTATTATATGCATTTATTCTGATTACACATAGTCCTACATACATAATAGTATCTATGTTTTTAATGGTTCTATGATAGGTTTTTTTCAAATCATTATTGAATCAAATGTATTTAATTATATTTATGAGGATTTTTATATATATATTTTTATATACTTTTATAATGATAGTAGTATAGTGGATAGGTCCCCATATTTTAAATCTATATATAATTATATATATATATATATATATATATATATATATATATATATATATATATATATATATATATATATATATATATATATATATACACACACACACACACACACACACACACACACACACACACACACACACACACACACACACACATACACACACACATCTATGTCTAATTATAATTATTTAATTTTGTTTATATATATATATATATATATATATATATATATATATATATATAGCATATTTAATTTAGACTCTGTCTTTCTATTGTATTTGAATAGAAAGTTAACTATTTATTCCCTGGTGTGTGTATGGAGACTGTATATATGTTTATTTGTTTATTTATAGTAAGCATTTACAGTTTAGATGTTTGCTGCAGGTTTTCACTACTAATGAATTATGTGTGAGTCCTGAGTCATGATTGGTCCATGATTTAATCAAGGATGATTTAAATATAAGGCTTAATGGTGTTTGTTTCATCCTGATAAAGTCTCCAAATCTAGAGACGAAAGCGCTTAATTCTTTCTCTCTTTATTACTTTTATTGATGTGAATAAAGTGCTATATACAGCTACATGGATTTTGGCATATTTGTGTGCTGACAATCCATTTCTGGATTACCGAGCAATTGTGAAGCCATATGTTCTGTTTGGTTCATTTTTTTTACCCAGTTTTGTATAAAAATCACAGTTTAGTGAGATACAGTATACAGCAAAAATTATAATCACAGATGAAAGAGATGGGATTGTCATAATGAATAAGATATTTACCTATCTGGTACAAGGTATAGGATTTAATTCTGACCACTGCTTATTGGCTAGGCTTGTAACAGTTTGCAGACTGATAGCCTCATATTTACTTATGAACCTATGAATAGAAGATCAGAGGGGTTGGGAGGGTGGCCTAATGGTTAAGGTATTTGCCTTACAAACACAAGATGCAGGGTTTGAGTCTCACAAGGGATAATTGGCTAGGCTTGAAATGGCTCAAAAGGGCAGTTAGCTTAGTACCAATCTATGAACTTGTGTTTAAAGTACTACATACAAATTAAAACAACCCTGTGCCCACATCTCAAAAAGAGAATAGTATAAAAGGAGCAAATAGCTCAAGCAGGAAAGGTAACATAGCGGGATGAGGCCAACAAAGCATTTGAATTACAGACTAGAGACCGCTTTCCCTACCCTGGCTTGATTTCAGAGTACAGATAAAAATAAATGGATAGGGGAATTTTAAATGAAAGATCTACTCCGGTAAGAATTTTTTATTTGAATCTGGAACAGATGTAGCTGTTAAAAAAGGGATAGTTAGTAGGGTGTATATAATATTGTACAATAACTATATCAATCAGAGGAGGTTTAACAAGATTGGGAAGAAAGACTGGAAAATCAATTTACAAGAAAACAATGCAAATACATATACAGCATATGGCACCCATGTATCCAACCGAGTCCAGAACATTTAGCATATTTGCTTGGAATTGTTTGCAAAGATATATTTATACCCCGAGAAGACTTCATATAATTTTTTTTCCACAGATAGATAGCACATGTTCAAGGTGTGATGTAAAGGAAAGAGATAACTGGGAACCTGTGTTTTATGAGTGAAATGAGTTGGCAGTCTTTAAACATTCCCTACAGACTCCTCTGTCAGAAATATTGGGCAAGCAAATAGCTGTAAGGAAATGATTCTTTTTAGTTGGGATATAGCACCTGAATTGCCTAGACACAGTAAGGCCTTATTAAGCTTAATTCTGTTGGCTGCCAAAAAAGCAATTGCTAGAAAATGGAAATCAAAGTCTACACTAACTGTATTTGAGGTATTCAATATTATAAAATAAATGAAAGAACTGGAATAAAGATCTTTGGAAAGAGGAATGAGCAAATTACATAGAAGTAAATGGAAATTGTGGGAACAATACATGCATAATAATATTCAGGAGGATTGAGGTTTAAGGGAAGGCAGGAATTCAGCAATTGTTTTGTAATATAGAACTGATGATAGTACCATATATATATATATATATATATATATATATATATATATATATATATATATATATATATATATATATATATAAAATGCAGGTTGTATTTAAATGGAAAAATGTTAAATGGCTTGTTTTCTTTCTTTTTCTGTTAATATATGTTTTCCTGTATCTTAAGTGATAATTTAATAAATGTGATTAAAAAAACAGAATAGTAGCAATCCAACATGAAGTAATATAATGACCAATTTCATCAAACTAAACACTTTGAATAGAATATGCACACACTTAAAATAAACATCCTGCAATCACACAAACCACATGGCAGCAACTGATGTCTTCAAATCAGGATGGACAGATGTATGTATGGATAGTTAAATGTACTTTGGATGCAGTGATTTATTTATTTTTTGTTATTATAGGTTGTTAACATGGTTAAGCCTATTAGGATATTTATTTTCAAAGGGAAACCTAGAGGGATGGCCTCAAAGTAGTAGCAAGTAAAAGCAGTTGTAATGTTTTGTTTTAGAAGCCTCCTCACATGGATGGCTCACTTTTTTACAAAAGCATGTAAACATTATTACAGTCTGAGATCCAACTTAAGTCTGTAATCATAATGAAAGCTAGGGCAAACAAAGAGTAACAGAGATAAAAGCTACTGAAGAACAAGCAACTGATTTCACTTTTAAACCATTTGCCAAAAAAAAATTCCCATGGAATTAAATAAGATATGCAAAATCTGTTTTAACTCCCCCCAAACCCTAGTGAATTCCTTAGTGTTTCTTCATGATCATCTTAATGATGCCAACGGTTGTCAAATACTGCCTGTTTATATATTTCTAACTGCAATACCATTCTACATAAACCTATTGAAAGATTTCATTTTAAACCTTACATAATGAGCAACAAAACTACTTTGATACTTGACTCTAGTCTTATGCAGTTCAAGACATATTACACATGTTGGTCCTGTGGCATTGATAACTACACTGAATGAGAAGTCATCATATATTCAGTCCCATAATAGGAGTTTGAGCTTTCATTCCCCATTAAGTTGTTAATGCAATACTTGGTTTATTGATTGCTCTGCATTGTATGCTTGCTTATTCAAAAATTGACATTATAGTAATTTCCTAGTTGAAAGGAAAAAACAACTGCTCTAGAGGAATCACATACCTAACTGTCCAGAGACTCCTTTTTGGACCAGTGACAATGACAACCACCTAGACTGCTGGGGTGGTGATCCTGTCTCAGTTTCCAGAATAGAATTGGTATTTTGCTTTTTCACTGAGGTGTTAAACGTATACATTGTGCGAGATTCCGAAAGGAAATTGTGCCAAGCCCAGTATGCTGAAGTACAACAAACAAAGGTCAGATGTGATTCCAGGAATAACCCAAAGTCGGGTGCATATGTTAACGAGGGTGGTGTAAGCTAAACGTGCATGATACACAACTGCTGTGACTCCAAAACCCAGCGTGTGTACCCAATGACAATAAGATGTACAAACTAGTATCGACACTATATATCTTTAGATTACAGCAAGTATTCATTGGAGGATACATTTGTTTCTAAAACGTATTCACCGATCCTAAGATATTGAAATATTTAATAGTGGATTCGACAGGAAAAGCAAAAAATATAATTTATACAGTAAATGCATTAGAGTAGGCCAGTGTTCTACATGTGATGTTGCAGGACAATTTGCAAATGCATCCTAACATCTTCAGAAAGTCAGCACAGTGGTACACCAAGCTGCAGTTACGCCAGCTATCTGATCAGGAAATAATAGACAGAAACAGAATAGTGAGCTGGAACAGGCTGTGTGTGGAAAATGTGCACTTCACATGTCCTCACACAGCCTGATGGGTAACCCTGTCCCAGAAGAAACAAAGCTGTGTCTGAGAATTGGTATACTGGTTTCTGGGACATTCCAGTGATTCAATCCTGATATGGTAAGAGTGTTCCAGCCAACTATTTTTATATACTAAGAAAGTTCCTGGCAGCCATGTGTGGCAAGGTGGTTGAGTTCATCCACTTCCCATTAACACCACAAGAGTGTCGGACTGCCATGGAACAGATATATGCTTTTTCCAATTTTCTCTGTGTCCTTGGTGCAAGTGGTTGTAATCATGTACCAGTCAGAATTTCTTCTTGAAAGAGTACTGAATGGTACTTCAATAGAAGGGTGCAATCATCAGTAAATTGTCAGGTATTGTGTTCGGCAGATGGTCTCATCATTAACCGGATGGCAATAAACCCTGAATAAGCTCTGTGGACAGAGACTGCCATTAGGCATGAGAATGCTGAAAGATTACTACATGTAAAGCATACCTGTACCTATAAATGGCAAATGTATTCAAGTAATATTTGTGATGCAACCATGCTAATATTGTGTCTTGTCATAGCGAGCAATATGTCCATTGGAGCCTTGTCTCATGACACTATTCATATCTCCACTAATTTCCACAGAGGATGCATTCAACATAGCATAGCGTGTGGTATGCAATAAAACTTAGCAAGTGTTTAGTGTCCTGAAATCACAATTCGGATATCTGGGTGCAGCTTGGGTACACTGCAGTACACATCACAAATGGCTGCACAATTGATCATCATGTGTGCCATGCTGAACAATAGGATTATATCAAAACATGATGGCCTGCCAGCCTTAGGTTTGGCTGATCTACTCCAACAACCCCAGACGTCTGAAGGTGAACTATCACATGCTTCACAAGATGATCATTAAGACACAAAGGAAAGAAAATCCAAGAATGGTCAGTTAAGGCTGCAGTCATATATGCTGACTCTGTAAACTCAGCAATGTCTGACTCAAAACTTTGAGTAATGACACAGCAGATGTACACATGTACAAAGATCAACATGTGATATGTACCCTCTGCTGCTTGGGTACACTGCAGTACACAATCCAAATGGCTGCACAATTGATCATCATGTGCGCCATGCTGAACAATAGGATTATATCAAAACATGATGGCCTGCCAGCCTTAGGTTTGGCTGATCTACTCCAACAACCCCAGACATCTGAAAGTGAACTATCGCATGCTTCACAAGATGATCATTAAGAGACAAAGGAAAGAAAATCCAAGAATGGTCAGTTAAGGCTGTAGTCATATATGCTGACTCTGTAAACTCAGCAATGTCTGACTCAAAACTTTGAGTAATGACACAGCAGATGTACACATGTACAAAGATCAACATGTGATATGTACCCTCTGCTGATAGTATACTAATAACACATTTGACAAGCACAGTAGTAACACTGCGACCTGATTAAGGGGAACATCAGGCATTCCATGCAACTATGTTAAGTTTATCTTGTACCAGTATTTACATACCATGTGTTAACAGCTAAAAGACATGCATGAGGATGCTTGTAGGGATGCACAAAATTGGTAGAGAAGGAGGAACATTGTAAATGTACAGAACCTACTGCAGATATACTTGCATATGTATTGTTACACCTGTGGTCAATGCCAGTGTTACATATAACGCCAAGATATGTTCATTGCATATGTTGACTGTGGCATATGTGGCACAGTGTGGACAAGAGGCTGATGCTTTGGGTGTGGGCAGGGTAGAAGTATCAGACCACAACATCTGGATAAGGATGAAGAACTGAAGCATCATAGAAACACATAATGAATATGACACATCACCAACATGGTGTGCCTAAGATGTTTCCATACCGCAGGTTGCACAATGTGCCATGGCAACATCTGAAATGTGCAGATATAATGTAAAAGACTTATCATGTATGTTACAGATGCACACTGCATCCCAACCAAAAATTCCATGGCCTATATAGGCAGTATAAAACTATAATTCATTCACCTGAACAACATTTGATGATGCACTCACATAATTTCAGTGTAAAAAACAAAGAAGTGTAAAAAACACACAAGCTAGGATTAGCATGTTCCTAAATATGTTGGGGAATTTATGGAAGCACATATGGAGGAATTATATGTTATATCATATGCACTTGGAATAGATAGCTGCATAAACATGTACTATTAGACTATGGAATGTATGTTTATGTTGATATAAAAGTTGACTTAGTGGCAATATGTACAGAAAAACATGGCGTGATTGCTCCACATATAACTGTGCATCCATTTGTGGCACATAGTTATAGTAATATATTAACAATGACAACCTGACTGCATGTGATATGTAGAAAAATGCAATTGTAGCAGAGCGTTAAACATACTACTCAGAAAAGAAGGTATACCCCAATATGTTATGTGCCATACATTACCATGATAGGTTATTGTGAGAAGCTATACTTGTGAGCAAATGTATGGGACACTGGAAATACAGTGACATGCGTTGATTAGAGTAACACAACACTAGTAACCTTGCAACAATAGATTTGTTAAAGGCCATTGGTATGTACAGTGTTTTGTGTTCAGCACAGTGGTCAGCATTACCAAAGGTACATAGTGAAACAATACACAGACATTAGGATACCTACCATGGTAACACTGCTGTAGACTAGAACACCCACATTGATGGCTCATGCCATGGACTTGGCTGCGCCATCATGGGAAGAAACCTAAGACTCATGGTGTCATACTGCAGATGCAGTAGCATCCTGTATAGGGTGGGATACAATAATGATCTCTGCAGAGGCATGTGGTACTCTGTGTGATCTGTCATTTTGGGTCTGAGCATGGCGCCCAACAACAGCTCTGCATTCCTGTTGTGGCACAGCCACTATGGGTGACCAAGTTCTATGGCAAGACATGCAAGAAGATGACTTCATTTACAACATTGTGGCAAGACATGCATGGCCCTGATACTATTGCAGCACTGCTCAAGCATAGCTAAGATAAGCTGCTATATGTATCATGCAATCAATGCCACACTGTCTTAATATTCATTTAGTGCTGGCATGCCTGTGCTCTTGACTCTCATGCAACACATGGATGTGGTGTGCCAAACTGGCAGTTGCACAATCAAGTGTATGTAGTTTTGTGCCATGGTGGTGTTATGATTCATCATGTGCCTATAAAAGCAGGCGTACTCCTTTAGACAGATATCCATGCATCAATGTCACCTAGTCACATGCTGTCTGACAGATGTCAGCTGTGGCCTCACATTAGACAAAGGCCTTACAATGTTGAACTTATCACCCTGAAGGCAGCAAATGAAATATGTGTATATTCATATGTCAGACAGAGGAATACTTATTAAGCATGTTGTCATCATTGGAGACATCACAAGTCCTACTGGAATGTGTAGCTGTGGGGGACATGACATGCAATGTATGCAAATGTGTGACATTAAAGTGTAAAATGTTAGGTAAATCAATAGCTGAAATACCACTGGTAGAAGGTAGGCCACTACCTGATACACACCAAGCTGGCAGAGGTGGATATGAGGTCATATGTCTGATGTATCTGTTGGCAACAGAATTTTAGGCCTCCATATGGCATCACACTGTCATCTGTAGAGGCTAACACATGTAGCTATCCAAAGAACCTTGTCATTGCATCAGTGATGACATTCTCTGGGTACCCTGTTGCACCCACCCACAGCATTGACCATGCTGGTAATAACATCCCACACTTGGTTCCTCCAACGCATTTCACCTACCCTTCCCAGTAAATTGTTGCCATGCTCCCATAGTGCATCCAGTATTATTTCATTTTCACAGGAGAAGTTCTCCTTCCAGGAATGAGATGGACTCATATATAACACACAAAAGTGCACAACCATATGTGTGGAATACATCATCATAAAAATAATATATGTGGGATTAGAACTCCAAACAATGAAATTCTACACTCGACACACCTGTCAAGTAAACCACTGCCCCAGTTCACTGTAAGGCTGCCAATGTATTTTGTGAAGAAAGTGCACAGGCATTTTGTGTATGTCAATAAAAAGTGAATCACCTCAGACAGCCATAACCATGTTATACTGCAATGAAAGATGTTGCAAGCAATACACCTGCAATATATTATGATTAATAGTATAATGCTCAACATGTTAACATGTAGAAATAACATACCCACATAATGGAAGCATGTGCTGTAAATACCTATACAAAGTCAAATGATGCCAGTTTAAAATTGTGGATAAATCATGGATGTACATAACTTTTCTGAGGTACTTCAAGTCAGCAGTATAAAAAGTATAGGTCTCGAGTACACTGCTTTAGCAATTGTTTGTCAATACTCTTCAAAAAGTTGGGTATGGTCTCATACCATGATCTGAAACTCCTTACCTGCATCCATCACATCAGCACCCTACTTCCAGTTCTCAAAAAAAAAAAAAAAACATTCTGAAAGATTTTGTATCCCAAATCTGGCTCTGTTCTTGCTCAACCTGAGAACAAACTGTATCCCTAAATATTAGCTAGCATCTTTTCCTGCCTTAAACCTTCTTACTCCGCTTTCTGTACTCACTTCCTAACATCAGTCAGTTTCCCTGTCCTGACTCTCTAGCTAAATATGCCATAACACTGTTTTTCTTCTCTCCCTTCCCATTGCAATTCCTGTTTGTATTATACTAACTTATATTAATTTCTCTAAATATTAAACTGTCATATAAGTTATCTTTTTAGCCAATGTTGTCACATTATGTCTAATTTTGTATAATTATTCAAAAAGATGTTTTTGTATTATTTTTTAAACTTGCAAAATTATTGTTCTTAAAATTTTTCTGTAATTCTTTTGAGTTTTCTCCCCAGGCTTCTGCTGAAAATTGGCACCTACTCAGCCAGACTTTCATGGTAATAAAATGGCAATCAATTAATCAGTCAATCAATCAATCAATGAATAATCATTTATGCAGCTGTATATTATGACATCTATTTTAATGAGAAGGTGTAAAATTGCAGTAAGCATCACTAGAGTCTGCTTTACTGATGGATTCTATCAGAATCTGAAGCAATCCACACAAACTAATTATTGTCAATATTTGCAATACAATAAAATTGTCAATACTTCTACCACATGAGCGTGAACTGCTTTATAAGGTAGCCTAGGAAGGAACACAGTTAGCAGTTTCTTTACCTACCCTTTCTACCCACCATAATTAATGAGGCAAATTAGCATTAAAGGTTTTTGAATTTGCTTTGGTATAAACAAGCAGATCTCAGCATAACAGCCTGAAGTTTGACATACATTAGGGGTAACTAACAATGTTATTCAAGCTACACAGGATGATTGTGACATGTAGGCATAACCCCCCTACCCGCTCCTACTGCTCCAGATTTAAAAAGTTAACCAGGGAGTGCCCCAGATCATTCCACTTCTACCTGCCATCTGAATAGCACCTTAGAGCATAATTTTTCATGAGAGCAATTACAGTATCTAGATTTGCACTTCATTGTTGTCTGGAAGTCGACTGAGGCACATCTGAGTGACCAACTGGATGGACAAGGAGAACTTGCAGCTTCCTGATGTGTGTTGCAAATTAATTATGAATTGAAGCCCACCAGCAGACCCTCACAATGATCAGTGTTTGGTATTCTATCACCAGAGAGCTTTGAGGACAGGTAGGCATCTGCAGGACAGGTATCCAGATCTATGTGATGACCTCCACAGGAGGATGCCCCAACAATTACAAGAATGGATCACTAAGGTTCACAAGAGTCTGCCAAAACAATGAAATATGTGTGATGTTCTCCACTATAACACCTTCTCATCCTGTGTAATAACTTACTAGCTAAGGGATGTAGACATTTTTCATTCAATTAGTGTAATATGTGTTTCCCACCTAAAATTTAACATAAACAACCTGAACAGGTACTTCTTTTTACAATAACAGGTACGATACAGGAGTCTGTGTTGATCAGTAAAAGAGATAAATGGGCCAGTGTTGTATAAATAAGTATGCTTATGAAGCAGAGATACTCATTTTTCTTGCAGGATAAGTCCAAACAGAAGCTACCATCAGCTTTTCTGTATACCTCTATAATGCAAGTGTAGGCCATTGATGACTCAGTCTTCTTCGGTTATCCCGTGTCTTTCATGACTGCTACATGACTACTACCAAGTGATTACATCATACACACAAAATGTGTATGTACGTCATGTGTGTGTGTGTGTGTGTGTGTGTGTGTGTGTGTGTATATATATATATATATATATATATATGTGTGTGTGTGTGTGTGTGTGTGTGTGTGTGTGTGTGTGTGTGTGTGTGTGTACATATATATATATATATATATATATATATATATATATATATATATATATATGTGTGCATGTGTGTGTGTGTGTGTGTGTGTGTGTGTGTGTGTGTGTGTGTGTGTGTGTGTGTGTGTGTGTGTGTGTGTGTGTGTGTGTGTGTGTGTGTGTGTGTGTGTGTGTGTGTGTGTGTGTGTGTGTGTTGCCTCTTACAAACAATAATAATCACTGAATAATGATTAGAATGAACAATTAATTCTGTATAAGTGAATGCATGCATTTACTGAACTCATCTGGGTCGACAAGTAGGCTCTCCACTAAAGGCTGATGTTTAACAATAACACTATGGGCTCAAAACCCAAAGTTGGGTTTGTTTACCTGACATTTGATGGCAGATGTTATAATGCTGTTTTGCCACTACTGTGATAGTATAGTATGAATAGTGTAATGTAGATGTACTGCTTTTTGAAAAATGCAAATGCTTTGGGGAAATTGAACTAGGCTCCACAATGGTCTACAAAACCAACTGCCTATTAACTACCTATGAATCTATGAGCCTATATGTATAATACTGATTCAGTATAAATCAATTAGATGAGAATATGAACTCAGTTTTCATCAACTACATCGTTATAATAAGGCTGAGATAGTTTTGGTTACCCTTACATATGTATCTGCCTTATATCCTGTGCACATGGCAAACGCCTTGTGTGTGTCTAACTGGCCAATTAAGTGTAGGCTGCGAATGTGTTAGCAGTCTGCCAGAATCTTTTAAATGCTGTGAGTATTACAGCATGTGTCGCTGAGTCAATACGTCTACCTACCCATCTGTCTATTAAATATATGTGTTTATAGGCTGCAGCTGTGGTCAGAATGAGCATGAAAACATTCACATCTGGGTGTGTGCAATCAAAGAAGTGCAATGCTTAAACTTAATTGGCTCAAAAGGTGTGGCTACAAGTTCATAACTGGGTTAGTCATATGTTTTCCTGTTTTATCAACAAACAAAAGCAGATGAACAACAATAGCACAACAATCCACTCTGGAAATGAGAAACACACTTTAACACAATGAAGCTTTCAAGCACAACGATTTTCCTCAGGTACGCTAATGAAGCGCTTTGCTCGTGGAAGCTTCCTTTTATTAAAGTGTTTTCCTCATTTCCCAAGTGGTTCATTGTGTTATTTTTGTTCTTTTGCTCATGATAGAAACATTTGGTCTTCTTTCTCATCTTTTGGTTTGATTTGTATCTAACTATATATATATCTATTTATATGCAGATGTAGATAGAGGTATATAAATGTATAGATATATAGATAATTTTACATATGTACATTTTGAATCCCTTTTTATATTGTATCTTAGCAGTTATAAGACAGGATTTACAAAGCAGCAGCTGCACCTCAACCATATCAGTTTCTGCAAAGAACACAATAACATGGTTATTCCAGGCTTTGAACCCAGAGTGTTAATGCTAATCAGAACAAACTGGAAGAGTCCTCCTTGTTGAGCTAATTAAGTTTAATCCAGTAAGCATCTGACTACATATATGCAGATTTTTACTTAGTCAGTCTGATCACTGGTGATATAATGGAAAAGCACTTAAATTGCTTGCCTTATGCATTTTTGTGCACTGCTAAGTAACTCATAACACCACCTACATATTTCATTTTGTACTACTGCTCATATGTCTTTGAATTTGTGTTGTTGCACCCCCCCCCCCACACACACACACATATTCATATGAGCACTTTTATTCTATTTAGTAATACATACAAATGGCAATGCTTGTGTATATTGAATGATTGTTTTTTTTTTTGTTTTTTTTTTATTGTATTTCTGGTTTCTGACTGATGTTTGGCTTTAAGTGTAAGCTAAGAGCCGTTCAGTGTTGATAGGGTGTGTGATATGCTAACACTTCAACACTTGTTTGTCCAACATATGGGTGTACAGTTGCTGCCTAGGTGGTGATCTATTCAGTGGTTCAGTCTGTATACCTGTTCTGGCATTCCAATCGGTGCCACTGCCAATTTTTAGTTTTCCTGCTGTGTCACAGCTTGTGGTTTAACATAGTATGTGCAACAGATCTACCCTGTTTAGATGCAGTCTGCTGGAGTGTGGGTGTTAATCACAAAGCTGTTTCTTCACTTATAGAAGTTAGGTATATAGTCATAACTAACATGAAGTAAGTGTATTTCTTTGAGGCTGTGTTTATTTACATTGTGTTTTTTTCACTTAGCCATTGCACATGCTGACAGAAGATGTATATATATTTAGACATATCATGCCTACAGATCATACCTCCAGTATTCATATTCATGGAAATTGTACATGCTCTGACCCGAACATAGCACTACTGGTGCACTAGTCACAGGCTTACT
The DNA here is from genome assembly GCF_019279795.1 of Protopterus annectens. NCBI lineage: Eukaryota > Metazoa > Chordata > Ceratodontiformes > Protopteridae > Protopterus > Protopterus annectens. The sequence goes on from NC_056733.1 coordinate 1,071,203,364, forward strand.
GAGGTCACAGTTCCCAAAGATATGTAGCCTTGCTCCACACATGTCAGTGTGCTTCGGATCATCTTTTACATAATGAGGCATGCCAGGTTTGTAACTTATGTTCACATTTGACATTAGTTTGACAGACCACATTGTATCACAGTGGTGCTCCAGTAGTTACAGAGTGTACCAGTGTGCACCAAACATGCGACATGTACACATTGCCATTCAGTGGGGATCTGCCCTGCCTATGAGTGTTCTCCAGTTTTACTTTGATTATGTATAGCAGCATCCATGCCATTGCAAATGCAGTATAATGGTTGTTACCAGACCTCACTACCTCACTTGTATATTGAGTGTTGACTGAGTACATACCTGATGGCTTGACAAACTCTATGTGAGCACTCTGTAGAAATATATGATATGAATCCTTGACATATTTTGTGCATATGTCCCACATTCAGATTTTTGAGTTTTGAACATGAAAAGTTTTAAATCAGTGACTATTTACTCAGGGCTGATGGTCATGTTGGTGAAAGTGGGACATCCCCGCTCTGGGCCAGTAATCAAGGAGCCTGAATCCTCACCACTGAAACTGGAGAGGGACATTCACTTGGAACAAAAATGGATACACCCAGTATTTCCAGATGTAGCTGTCTGCATCAAGCACAATTTCCATTAAGAGCACACAGGGATCACACTCAGTCCAGGGGCTGGTTTTCCCTCTCTCTCCAGTTCCCCAATAAGACAGAGTTGAGTCTTCAGCTGAGCTACTGCCTCTGTGAAAGCAGTCCTTTGTGTCCCTTGTCCAAGCAGCTGGCACACGCACTCTTTGAGATTTGATTTTCACACACAGATTTACTAGCTATGTCCCCATCTGCCTAGACTATAAGGTAGTTACACTGCCACCAGACACTCCAATGCCAGCTACTCTAAGACTCTTACAAGGGTACCCAATTATATTGAGTGAAATTAATATTAATGCAATGATAGTGTTTGGCCAATGCACTAAGGCTTTCAGGAGTGGCCACAGTGTCACTAAATATATGTAAGTCCTCTCAAAGTTTAAAATATTCTCTGAAAGAGCAGGCTGTATGAAAAGTTTAACTATATGTAATAATAAATAATAAAATAACATGAAAATTCTAAATATTTATTTACAATAAACACCAGTATTACAAGCACAGGAAATATTAAAATAATACAGACAAATAGATTCACATAGATACAGGAAAAAAACAGTACTTAAACTAATCTCATTATATTTTCCTGACTTATCTAAAGAATCACTAGTTCCTGGTTCACTTACAAGAGCAAGGCAAGCTGAAGTAGGTGAAGGGTCTTTCTTGTCAAGTTTGAAAACCAGAGTGCAATGAGTTGTCAGCCTAATCTAGCATTAACTTTTTGTCCTAGATTACAGAATGACATCACATACATCTGGTCATCTGACTTCTGGTTCACATGCTACCCTTATTGTTAGAAAGTGAACCAGAATTTAGCACAAATGTGTTGCCATACCCACGGATACAGCTTTGCTGAGGAGTGTTATAGCATCTGGAAGCTATAAAACCATAAAACACTTCCACTCTTCCTACAGGAGCTAATAAACCATTCCCTGGCACAGACATTTAGTCTCTGGCTGCAATCAGAATTGCAAGGTACAATTGTTATTGCCTAAACCAGGTAACTTAGTTTCTTGCTATTTTTCTAATTTAGCTGGACTGAGATTGACCTCTTCTCTTCCAGTATCCTCTGTTAAAACATATGCATTTAATCAGTTGCTATACAGTCAAGACCCACTGTTGGTACATTTTTACACAAGTAGGGTTACAATTTTTCAACACCAGCATCTATACAAATCAGTATGATATACAAATGGCATTTAATTCTTTACAAAATTCCACCTAGATATGCTGGCATGTTTTACACATCCACTGCCCTTCTTCTTTTGGCATAGCTGGCAATACCTCACATCATCACACTACTCTACCTTTGAAGACTGAAACTAGTTTTTCAAGGGACTTTTGAGAAGCATTGCTCAAAAGGAATGAGCCTATCTGAGAATAAATTAGCTCATTCCCTGTCTACAGAGCCCATCTACATTGGCATTGCTGACTCTACTGTAGTGTTGCACTGTGATATCATATGTTTGAAACCCTAAGCTCCACCTTAATAACTTTGAATGTTGCTGGCTGGCTTGATGTTGCCATATTAAGGGATTGTGGTCTGTAACTACAGTGAATTTCCTTCCATACATATAGGGTTGAAGTTTCTGCGGTCCCCTTACTATGGCTAGACATTCTTTTTCTACAGCTGCAAAACACTCCTACTGGGGTTGAAGTCTATGGCTGAGATATACAACTGGATGCTCTTCTCCCTCTGAAGAAACCTGGTAGAGTACAGCCCCCCACCCCATGGTTCAAAGCATCCACCTGCACAACAAATTATTTACTTTAATCTGGACTGGCTAACACAGGGGGACCTTCCAAAGCCCATTTAAGCTTTTGGAATGTCTGCTCACAGGCTGGGGTCCACAGTACCTTGCCTGGCCTGTTTTCCTCAGCAGGTCTGCAAGGGGAAAGGTATTGTACTATAATTGGGAACAAATTTTCTATAGTACCCCACTGTCCTCAAGAATGTCATCACCTGTTTTTTGGTAACAGGGCCAGGCCATGCCTGAACAGCTTCCACTTTGGCAGGATCTGCCCTGACCTTACAACACCCCACTCTATGTCAAAGGTAGGAGACCTTTACCATAGCCACCTCACACTTACTGTGCTTAATGGTCAACCCTGCCCTTTGCAGTCTGCCTAGGACCCCATGACATACTGAAGGTGCTGCTTATGCAGGAATGGCTGTAAATGGCAATGTCATCCAGCTAAGCAAGACCACAATATTCTTCTCCTGTTAATATACAGTCTACCAGCTTCTGCAAGGTCGCTGGGTCATTTTTCATCCCAAAGTGCATCTTTGTGAACTTGCATAATGCAAAATGATTCACAAAGCATGACATCTCTCTAGCTGTGCGGGTCAAGGGCACTTGCCAGTAGCCCTTGATCAAATCAATTCTAGTCAGATGCTTAGCTCCAGCCATCTGCTCTAAGGCTTCATCTGTCCTAGTCATGGGGTAGGCATCAGACTCTGTGTGACTATTTTGTTTTCTGTAGTCCACACATAATCTGGTGCTGCATCTTTCTTTGGTACCACACCACTGGGGATGCCCAGGGGATGCTGGACTCCTGGATTATCCCCAGTTCAAATGTTTCCCGTATCTCTGCCCTCAGAATCTGTCTGACTCACTCAGGCACCCTGTGAGGGGCCTGTTTATTTATTTTATTTATTTATTTAACATTTGTTGACCGGGAAAGTCCAACTAGGTTCCACAGATCCTGTTTTCAGCGGTGGCCCAGGGAGAAATGCTCCATAGTTTGATAGGCCTTTGGGGTCCTGTATCCACATGGTGCTGCACCAGGTGGGTTCATCCAGGTTTCCCAGTTAACATGCCCCCAAACCCCTGAAACACTGCTCTGATTTCTCAAACCTGGGTATGGGATAGCCACTGGGACATTGATACCCCTTCCACTGTGGTGTCAGTCCAAGCTTCACTGAGTAGATTAGTCACCAGATCCCCCGAGACTACTCCTGCCATTCCCTGCAAATACTTAGCATCAGGGCCTCCCTATCATGATAAGGCTTCATCATGTTAACATGGTACAATTTGTGCCCCTGTCTCCTGCCTAGCAGTTATATCATGTAGTAATATCATTGATCTTCCTTACCATTTTGAAGGGACCCTCCCAAGCTGCCTGCAGCTTATTGTTTTTGACAGGAATGAGAACCATAACCTGCTGTCCCACAGCATACTCTCAGGCTTGAGCATTCCTGTCATACCAGACCTTTTTCTGTGGTTGGCACCTGCCATGTTCTCTAAGGCCAAGCCCATGAACTCCCTAAGTCTTGTCATGAGGTTTAGGACATATGCCACAACAGACTCACTGTGGGATTCACACTCACCCTCCCACTCATCATGAATCTATTCTAAAGGCCCCCTAACTCTATGCCCATACAGCAACTCAAATTGTAAAAAAAAACGGTGGATTCCTGGGATACCTCTCTGTATGAAAACTGCAGATGTGGCAATTATTTGTCCCATTATCTCTTAAACCAGTCAGCAAATGCCTGAAGCATGGTCTTTAGTGGATGGTTTACCCTCATAGTCTGGGGATGGTAGGGGGTGGTCTTTAGGTGCCTCAACCCACAGCACTCCTACAGACAAGCCAGCAGATCTGACATGAAATTGGCACCTCTTTCAATCCATATTTCTCTCAGGAAAACTACCCTGCTGAAAATCTCTAACAAAGCATTTGCCATCTTCTCTGCCTCGATGGAGGACAAAGCCACTGCTTCAGAGTATCTGGCAACATAATCTACTATCACCAGGAAATACTTCTTCCCTTCAGAACTTGGGGTAATCAGAGGCCTCACAATATCCATAGCTACCCTCTGAAATGGCTCCTCATTCACAGACAAAGGCATCAAAGGAGCTTTGACTATTTCCAGCCTTCCCTACTTTTTGGCACTGCTCACGAGTCCTGCAGTACCGTGCTACATTCCTTGCAATAACAGGCCAATAAAAGTTTTGCATAATACATCTCTTGGTATGCTTTATGCCCATATGACCTGCAAAAAGAATGTCATGTGCTATGGGTAGAAGTGCCAGATAATAGGGTCCATGCACTATCAACTGCTGTATTATCTCACACTCAGAGTCAAAGTCAAACTCAAAGTAAACTTTATTGTCATTCAGAAATCACTCAAGTGCAAAAACTGAATGAAATTCCGTGTCCAGACTCAATGTGCAGACAACAGACAAACTATTTTCACAGACATTTACGCATGTAACACCTACCTATTACATCACAGACATGCAGGTAGACAGACTTATACTGCACATAATTAGAAACACATTATAACACTTTTTGAACTGAACAGTTACTTGCATGAGACTTTAGTATTGTAGAGGTACTTGGTTAAGACATTGCATTGATCCTTGCACATAAAGCAACATTTGAGTATTACACTGTGAACATTAGAGTATTGCACTATGGACCTTAGAGTATTGCACTATGTTCCATTTACAAATTTGCATGTATTGTACTGAAAGAAGAGATATTTTACTGCATTGCTACTCCACAAGATGGTCTATAAGTTACAGTAATGGTAAATATTGCACTAAGTATTAGGTGAGACTGGTAACCAGCTTCGAGCAAAATTTGAGACAGTTTCTACTGACCCAGTTGGACATCATGGAGTGTAGTGGTTATTAGAGTTCAGCAGCCTGATGACATTAGGGAAGAAGCTGTTCCTTAATCTCGTAGTTCTGCAACATATGCTTCGGAAGTGCTTTCCAGATGATAGATGCAGGAACAGTCTGTAAGTAGGGAGAGTGAAGTCATTAATTATTCCTCTGGCCCTGCTGAGACATCTGGATAACTACAAGTTGTGGATAGGTGGCAAGATGGTCTTAATGATCCTCTCAGCTGTCTTCACCACTCTCTGAAGGGATTTGCGTGCCGAGGTAGAGCAGCATCCATACCATGCTATGAGATTGTTCATCGGGATGCTTTCTATCATACCTCTGTAGAAGGTAGTGAGAACAGTCAACTGGAGATTCACTCTCCTCAGCATTCTTAAAAAGTGCAATCTCTGGAGTGCTTTCTGGCTATGGTATTTGCATTTGTGTACCAGAACAAGTCCTCATCGATGTGCACTCCCAGAAACTTTGTGCTTCTCACTCTTTTAACTGTTTCCACATTGATGGTGCCAGTTGTTATTTCCACACCAGGTAATCAGTTGTCCCACCTCATCTCTATACACTGTTTCATCGTCATTACTCATGAAGCCCACCACCATTGTGTCTCTAGCCCTCTCTCAGGGGTTCACATCCAATACAGTAACCATTTGTTCAAATATAGTGGCTCCTCTTTTCCTTGAGGATCAGGTGCCTCCCTAGCTACCTCCCTCAAGCCTCTTAGTGTAGGGTCCAAGAGCTGAGCCTGTCTCAACTCTACCTTTGTGACTATTCCCAGCTCCCTTTCCACAGGAAGTCTGCTATCCTCTGACAGTGGTGCCTCACTGTCAGCTTGGGTACTGCCAGTCACCTCTGCCTTTGCAGTCGCTCTGTCCAAGGAAACATCAGTATCTAACAGCACCTGTCTCACCTTCAGGCTCACTGCTACAGGGTAGCTCTATCACTGAAATAACCACTTCACCAGCCCTGTCTTCAGGTTTAGGGTCTGTCTGTGTCTCCCCCTACCAACCTACCAGACCCACATGCCTGTCTCCAAACCTGACTGCATGTAACTGCATGAACACAAGGTACTGCATTACCAAAATCATTCCCTACCAAGACATATGCAGGGATATCCTCAAACACACCTATTTGCTTGCTTGCTTTTCCACTCTCCCAGTCAAGGTGAACCCTGGCCAAAAGCATTTGGAATGGGGTCTGTCCTAAAGCACTGACTGGAGTGTACTCCCCAAGCAAGTACTGCTCCTCTTTAACCACTGCAGGCTTCACAATGGTTATGTCAGAGGTTGTGTCTGTCTTAACAGCGGCCTGTTTTTCATCCACTAAGACTGGATATAAACTCTGGTGATAATTTTGTACCCCTATTTTCTGTAGACAACTTACCACTGGCATACTGTTATTCCCTCTTGTTGGCTGCCCCACCTTTTTTTCCCCACCTTGCTTCTGTGGGCATCTATATTATACATGGCTCCACTGGTTAAATTTCATTTACTAATTCAACAACTGATGCAAATTCTACCTGAACACAACATTGACACAGCTGACTTTCCTACAACTGAGAATCAGAAGGCAAATTCTCTCAGATCTTTACCTTTTGCTGGTAACAACGCTTGTCCGCTTAATTCTTTGTATGACTACAGTGAGGACAATAACATGAGTACTTGGCTTGACCAGTGTAATTTTACTGAACCTAGACAATTTATCTGTTCTAATGAAGGCAGTTTCCTGAATTTATAAGAACAAATACAAGCCTTGTACAAATCCCTTTTCAAATTCAAGTCTATACAACTTGACAATTTTTTTGGAAGAGAGCTTGAAATGGAAAGACGTCCCCAAGGGTTTGTGCCTGTGGAAGTTTCCACAAGGTGTAGAGGAAAACAGTAATTTTCATTTCAAGTTACTCATACTGTTTGATAACACTGGTCTAGAACTGCTACGTTTGATAATCAAGGACAAACTATGCTGCATGAATGTTTACAAAGAGGAAATTAATAAACTGGTTAACTCTATCACCAATGACTTGGAATTTTTAAACATAAATCCAAATTTAACAGCACTTTCAATCAAGTTGACCTGTGCCTGATTCCTACTAAATGAAGAAAAGACAGAAAATTACTGCGGGATGACAAAGACTACATTAACAAGACTGTTTATCCTAAACCTCCTAAGGTTTCAACAGGGACAATACAGGCTAGCACCAAACATGACAGACCTGCCCCCTGGGAAGACCAGTCTGATGCTGACATCGAACTCCCTTTAGACCAGTGGAATGAATGTTGAGCAAACAGAAACAGAACTCTACCAACCATTTTCAACATCCATGTTTTTCGAATCACCAATACAACCTGGAGGGGAAATAAGGTTCCAAGGGAACAGACATTGGAACTAGGTACAAATATTATGAATGATTACCTGGGTAAAGGTTTTCTTCAAAGCACTGTGTCTATTACCAGTTAATACAATTTTTTCATTTATAATTTCACAGACGTGACCATCAGCCCTAAGTACCGTCAGTTGTTTTTGAAGGGCTTCAGCTTTATCCCTACTGGAAGGGCCAAAATTGAGAAAATACTCACAGATTTAAAACTTTTCACATGTAAACTCAGTTTTCAGGTCCTCTTTGGTGAATCAACTGATCATGAACCACTTGATGTGAATTTTAAATGTAAAAGCATGGCCAGTCCTTTATTTCACCCAATTATCCATGTCTTTGAGAAAACCTGTTTGAGGAATATCAGATCTACTATGTTGGGTAGTAAAAGGAAATTTGATGTTTCAATCTCACATACAATGAGCATGACATCTTAAACAGCATTAACATATGATCCAAAAATTAGGTGTTTGAAACCCGATAAGGGTGGAGGCCTTGTCCTTATGGACACAATGGACTACTCTAGTAAGATGAACCACTTACTGAGTGATGATGCCACCTATACTATCATGTCTATCAACAAAATCAATACTGCACACAGAGCAATTTATATATTACATGATGAATTATCAGCACTTGATACAATTTCACAGTCTATATGATTTTCTTAAGGTTTCACATCCATCTATATCAAAAATGTTTGGGATTCCAAAGATACATTCAGATATGTTTGACCCACCACTTTGACCAATTGTTTCAGCTAGTGGCTCCATCACTGAACTACTTGCGAACTTTGTGGATTGCAAGTTGAAATGTATTTTCAAATAGTTTCCCCACATCATAAAAGATCCTTGGGATTTATTGGAAAAGCTTTATACAGTGAAGGTCAATAAAACTGACATTATTGTGATGTGATGAAAAATTCTTTTTACAGCTATTCCCCATTAAGATGGGCTTTTCTAGTTCAGTGAAATGGTTCATAGATATGCTGCTTTGATATCCACTGATGCCACCCTGGTTATTGACTTGATGGTGACTGTGCTGAATAACAACTTCATTTCATTTGAGGATGACTTTTGCAGACAACGTGATGTTGTGATGAAGTGCCCCCCACCTACACAAATGCTGTTTTGTTGAGATGGGAACTGAAACATGTATTCAGTATGAAGCTTTATAAGAAATGTTCATGATATTTTCTGTACCTGGATTATATATATTTTCTGGACAGGTAATCGTAAAGATATTTTTAATTTTCTGGAATAGCTTCATTCCACTGCTGGTTTCCTTGAATTTACACGTCACACTCGTTCAGATTCTATTAATTTTCTGTATATATGTATTAGCAAAATGGAAACAGGACAGCTGGAATCCTCAATTTTTCATAAGCCTATGTTTTGTAATTCCTTTCTTCATTTTCAAAGTCACCTTCCATTCTTCCAAAAAACAGGGATCCTGAAAGGTCAAGTCATTCAAGTCTCTAGGCTCACTTCCAAAGATGAACATTGCTGTTCTGAGTTTGACAAATTGGAACTTATGTTCCTCAAACGTAGATATCCTGTCAAATTTATTGAAAAAGTCAGGACAGTCATCTCAATGTGAAGACAAGGTAAATATGCTGCTATTATTAAGGCGGGTATTCAGACTAACATGAGAACATCAGGATCTGAAAAAATCCAGGGAACTGTTGGGAAGTTTTACAATAATATGGTGCTGCATTATTCCATTGATGTCAGAGATATTAGGTGGCTTTTTACCATAGGTTCATAGGTTCATAGGTAGGTACACTAGGCTATCGGCCCAAGGGCCTAAGTAAGCCTAACCAACAAGGTTCCCTGGCTTACGCCACGCAAGAAAGTTATTTTCCTGTGCCCCTGTTGAGCAAAGCCACAGAAGTGATGTATTTCCTATTTCCCATCCACTTGTCAAGATTTTTCTTGAAGAATGCTAATGAGGAACTTTGCTTGACATAGATGGGTAGCTTGTTCCAGAGTATGGGAAGTCTCTGGGGCAGGAATCTATCGCTCCAGCATGTCCTGTTTATTGTGGTGACAAGGTTTAGGTCCTTAGAGCATGTAGCTTGGAGGGATTGGGATTTCTTTAGGTGTAGCATGCCCAACAGCTCTGGGTTTAACATAGCTTTATATGCTAGGCAGAGATCACCTCGGAGTAGGTGATATGCTATGGAACAAAGCTAGAGTTTTTTGAGACGGTCAGTTTAAGGAATCTGTTTGAGGCCAGTAATTCTCTTTGTGAGGTACTTCTGTGGCCTTTCCAGCTGCTGCAGATGTCTTGTGAGGTACATTCCAAAAGGGGCATTGTACTCTATAATTGGTCTAATGATTGTTGAATAGAGGGGAACAATGACCTCTTTTTTCCTAGATGAGAACCCTTTTGTGATGAGGTGTGCCATGTAGAAGGATTTCCTGACTACTGTGGTGATGTGATTATCAAAGGCTAGACTACTGTCCACCTGGGTCCCCAGGTCTCTTATCACACATTCGGCATTAAGTAGACTGCTGCCTATGTGGTAGTTCATGGGTACATAGTTTTTACTAAAGGGGATGACAATGCACTTTTGGCATTGAGCTTGAGGCCATGGCTCTGACACCAGGCATCTGTCTCAGTGAGGTCCTTCTGTAGGATGTCCACATCATTTGGGGACTCAGCTATGGCTACTAGTTTGCAGTCATCTGTGAACTTCATTAGCCAAAGGCCTTCTGTGTTAGCCTATACTTCAGAGAAGTAGATACCAAACAGGAGAGGTCCCAGGACTGAACCCTGTGGTACTCCACTTGTCACTGGTTAGAAGTCAGATTTGGAGTCTGCAACTTTTACAGTGTGGGTTCTGTCAGTGAGCCAATTGCCAACCCATCTTGTGACATAGGGATTTATACCTAGTTTAGTGATGATGCATTGAAACACCATTTCATCAATTGACCTTCATTTACTTTTAAAAATTCCCCTATCATCAAAAGGATTTTGAAGAGAAGCAACAACACAAAAACCTTTGCCATTCTGAAAATGGTAAAATGTGGAACTGGTTAGCAGTGCTCATATATTGACTCCAATCTGACAGGTTCAGTAACTGATTTATTAAGTAGATGGGTAGCCTATAGAAAACTTTACTGTTATGCCAGCAGAGTTGTTTATTTAGCCCATTGTGCATCATGCCCTGCCTTTTACATTGGGAAAACTAATAACCCACTGAATAAAGGGATCTACCAACATTTGAATAGTATCATTAGGCACAACAACAAAAGTGCCTTGGCAAAACATTATGTTCAAAAGTTTATATTTTCCATTTTGGAACAAGTTAACCAGAACTGTTTGAGTGACACTTTGATACTTAAGGGAATAGTATGGCAAATGTGTCTTGATGCTAAAAATTACCCCAGTCTAAATTAAGGGGCATCAATAATTAGTGATCTGAAATTTAGAGCATCCAAGATTTAATTGCTCATTATTATGGTTTGCATATTTCATATATTTTCAGCTCGCCATTGTTGTAACTTGGAGCTTTGGATAACTACTGGCATACTTTCATTCTTTATTAGAGATCCAAAGACTCTATGGATTGGATTAAGTTCTTGGACTTTTGTCTGGTTACCTTAGTTCATAGGTTAATAGTTGTTTGCTAGGCTAATGACAACAGGGGCCTTTTTAAGCCTAGCCATGCATCCCAAATCTCTGACAAGTTCTGATACCCTTGATAAGTGTAAGCATGGGCCTGAGAGATGAACCATTTACAGGTTACCTCTGTCTATTACAGACATAGGTGTCAAACCAGAGATGAATTTCTGGTTTTCCATCCAATTGTCCAAGCTGCACTTGAATTGGGTTAGGGAGGATCTCTGCTTTAAATGGTTGGGGATTCTGCTCCATTGACAGGCTAGTTTCTGGGATACATACTGATCTGTCCAGCAGGTTCTATTTATATCACAGGCAAGGTTTAAGTCTTTAGAATAAGTAATTCTGGCATTGTTTGTTTTGTAGATATGCAGGAGGTCCATCAGAGTGGGATCTGACAATGCCCTACATGTCAGGTATAGATCTCCCCCTCAAAAGCCTGTAGGGGACAGAATACAGAGATAGGGCCTTGAGGTGGGATGCATAGGACATATTACTTATGCCTTATATTTTTTTTAGTGAGGAACCTCTGTGGACATTCCAGTTGTTGGATATACCTGATTAGGTACATACAAAAGGGGGCATTGTGCTCAGTGATAGGTCTGATGAATGGCCGAATACAGTGGAACAATGACTTCCTTGGACTTAGATGCCATACCTTTGTTTATAAGTTGCGCAACATAGAATGATTTCCTCAACACTGTAGACACGTGATGATCAAAGGCTAAATTACCATCTTTGTGTGTCCAAGTCCATGACTACTGGGTCAGTTCTAAGGGCTGTGTTCTCAATATGATAGTTACCTGGGATGGATGACTTCCCAAAGGTTGTTTCAACTTATTTGGATTGGTATATTCTTGGGGGCTATACACGTCTAACTTGCAATTACCATGAGCCATGGACGATCACTTGTATTTTCATTGGTTATGACTGAACTAAAGTTTTCCTGATCGGAAAAAATTCTAGCAGATTCGATTGGTTGTTTCAGTCATTTCAATAAAATTGATTGGTGTAATTTTTAATTGGTTATGACAGAACTAAAGTCTTCCTCATTGGAACAGATCTTTGGAGATTTGATTGGTTGTTTCGGTCATTTCTATACAATTTATCGGTGTAATATTTGGGGGGGTGTATGTTCAGCTTGTTTTTATTGGACAGTTGTAAACATTACTTTATTTAATGGTTCTGAAGAGCTTAGCCATATACATTTTAATTTTAATATTAAACTATTCTGTATTAGAGTACAGGTCTACTGGTCGGTTGTTTTCGATTTTAATTTGTTATGTTCAAGATCTGTGATTTACTTTTATTACTGATTACATTATGTATGAGTTATGCTGTGCCATTTTATAGTGTACATTATGCATGAGTTAAGCTGTACCATTTCATTGTGTACATTATACATGAGTTATGCTGTATCATTTTGTTGTGCACTGCTTGCACCTACAGACACAATTTATTCTCAGAGTATGGAGTCACATTGCTCAATGATGTATTCACATGTATCATACATCCTTAACACATCCTCTTAAGGCCATCTTCTGCTAAGTTTCTTTTATATGTAGATTTGTTACCATTGTGATGTGATTTTGTTTTCTTCACACACATTTCCAGGTTTTCCTTCCCACAGGTCTGTTGGATTGTTGCACCACATATTTGCAACCATGACATCTGTTGCCATGGGTTTATCTGACTATACATATGGGTATATAAAATGTTTTATTATGAAGTTAGTGCAAAACTGTTAATGGCATAGTTGCTACTGTTGTACAGTACTGTGCTCTGTTTCTCATTTGCATACAGATGCACCTTACATGTAGTTAAATGTCCATCTGACATACAGTGAACTTGCACTGTGGCATATGTGCTGATGTTTAGATAATTATAATCAGAGCTTTATTCATTTGATGAGATAGTGCACATATTGCAACTTGGATTGTTGCAGAAGTTACATGCCATATACTCTGTATGGTATGTTCACATGCTATGCCAGGTTTATTGTTTATTAGATGTTCTGTACATGTAATCCAGAATAATTACTTGCACACGGGGTACATATAGGCATGGCATGTGTGCATTCAAGTATCTCAGGTACACAGCAAATCTGCATTGGTACTTTTCTGTAGCAGCAACTTATGTTTCCATAAGTAATTGATACTCATTTGCACAAAACTTGTAGTGCAGTGACCCAGGTGTACATTCTCTGAGTATGTCACCTGATTTGGCTAGCATGCATATAGTCCTTTCTTCGTGGTGCTATATGTGGCATATCACATTACTGATGTACAGCCACCATACTGCATCCACAGTAGGTCCACTTCCCAGTATGGACTGTGCACTGAATTACAGCAGAAACTGTTGTGTATGCTGCACTATTGCAAGTAGAAGTAGCATATTTGGGGTGGTAAGCAAATACCAGTATATTAATCACTCAATGGGCATGATTAATATCCACAGATGGCGTGGGGTGTTTTTATCATTTCAGTAGCATTTGAATACAGTATCCTGTGTTTGTGCAGTGATGACTCTGATGCAGCAGGAATATTTTGCAGCCTACCTTGACAGAACACAAATATGTATGTGCGAAAATGTCAATGTTGCAATGCAGCTTAGAGGAGATGTTTGCTGCCCTCCTGCAGCATATGTAGTTTTATCTTGACTTCTGTTCTTGTGATCATACATGTCTCTGGATCTTTATTATTTGGAGCCTATGCCCTTTGCATACATATTCTATGCTTCAAACCTAGAGCATGTGTACAGTCACACATATATGTGTGGCTTGAGCTGTGGTATACTTTTTGGACAGGTATTGCACCCCATCCCATCAGTCATTCTTGTTCACCTTGCAGTGGGCAGCACCATAGCAATGATGCCATATGCATTGGCATATTACTTTACCTTTGTGTGCATGGTGTGTAGGTTATAACCCTCCCTAGTTTCATTAACTTCCTCTGCCACATCATGTGTTGTCTGCTCTGTGTGCAACATCCTAAACCCTGTGAATGTATTTTGTGGTGTCCTTTATATTATGTGCTTCTTCCTGTGCAAGTTCTTGTCTATCATTTGCCAGCACCTCAACTGTCCATCTTTTCTCCCAAAAAAAACAAACAAACAAACAAACAAACAAATATTGGGGCCTACTCCTGCAAAAAAGTCCCCATACCCCATGTGTGCCACCCCTCTTCCATTTGGGTCACCCTTTTTCTACCATCAGTCATTTACTACTGACATCTCTGTCCCACTTCCTGGGGTATATGCATTCTGGGTGTTGCCCCCAAATATCCCACTGTCATACAATATTTTAGATAACTGCCAAATATAGTGCTGGTGATATGGTATGCCATGCCACATAACTAATGTTTTAACTTTTTAAATATTTTCAGCTACTTAGAGGAATCCAGAACATTCTAACATTGTATATAATTATATATTTACATATAAACGTGCCATTGATATGTACTTAACTTGTATGCTATGAATTTTCAATTGTCTTTATAACTATAACGGCTTTATTTTACACATTTATATTTATTTATTTATTTACTTACTTAGTTTTATTTATTTATTTGACATTTCTTAACCAGGAATGTCTGACTGAGTTACAACCCTTTTTCAGCAGAGGCCCAGGGAGAAAAGGTCCATAATAGTACATAGTAATTTTACAAAAATAAACAGTTTATATGAAAAATAACAACATTACAGAGAGAATATAGGGTTGAATACACTTGCGTACAAACAATTATGCTATTAATTGATAATGTACAGTGTTTGCTGAAAGCAGATGAGAAACCTTACAAGATACCACTTTATATACACCATGAAGGGAATAAAAAAGGTAGAGATATTAAATTCAGAGTTTGGAATGGTCCAAAGGTTTAGAGAGAAGGTGTAAGGTGATAGAGGTAGGGAGTGTAGTAGGAAAACATTGAGTAAAAGTGTGGGAGACAGAAGTAGAGCAATACAGAGGAAGACATGAGAAGAGCAGTAATGAAGATGAAGTTAGAGAGGTCAGGGAGACTGAGATTTTAGGATGTGAGGTGAAGGAAGTGCAAGCAGGGTTATTACAGTGACATACTCAAGTGTTAAGTAGATATTCTTTGAGAGCTTTTCTGAATTCATGTATGTGTGTTATTTTTCTGATTGTCAAAGGAAGCATATGGCTGTACCATTTCATTGTCTACATTATGCATGAGTTATGCTGTACCAGTATAGACATATACTTTTGTTTAAAATCTGTAACATATATGTTTGAAATTTTAAAAACAATCTATCTAGCTAAAACACACACACACACACACACACACACACACACACACACACACACACACACACACACACACACACACACACACACACTATTTTTTTAAAAAGACTGCTATTTCCATTGTTGTATTCCTTCTAGCATACTATGTATTTTTTATTAGCCTTTATAGGTGCACTTAATTATCAGCATTTCTGCTCTGTAGCCATGGTGGTACAGCGGTAGTGTTGTTGCCTCACAGCAAGAGGTTCTCCTGTTCGAGTCATGGCTGGAATGCCTTCTGTGTGGAATCTGCATGTCCTCCCCACGGTCGAGTGGCCTCTGAAAGACATGCGTAAATGGGCGTGCTTTCACTGAAGGTTGGGCATCAGGCTGGCAACTCGACACCATAAAAAAAATCTACTGACAATCATTAGCGGACCGGAGTTCCGCTGTGGCAACCCCTAACCGGGAAAAGCCAAAAAGACAAACAACTGTGGTACTTAGCAAATGGTGCTTGACTATATGCTAATGCCATATGTAGGGTTTCCTCACCTTACAGAGCACAATCCATAGGGTTGTGCTGACCTTTTGGAATCCAGCCCATTAAATCTTCATTTTTTCAATCTGTGACATTTTGTTTTTACTTTGTAAATAATTCCATTACAGGGAGGTTATTTAAATGAGCATAAATAAGAACCTTTTATATACTTCATCTCCTTTTGCCATGTGTCATAAAACTTTACACAGAAGGAAGAAGTTACATTAGGTAATATACATTTGACTAGCTTAGTGAAAGAAGAGTTAACATAAAACTCAGTAAGATACTAGTCACCAAGACATCATATAAGAAGTTCAAACATTTGTAAAGTGACATAAGGTGGAATAATTAAACAAAAATTACACACTCTTAGAGAATCAAAATACCCTTTCCCGTAAGTGATTGCAGAGTTGATTTTTAAAAAGACTAGCAAGAACAATAAAAAATACTCATTTGCAGGTCCTTGTGTCCACAGCAAAACTACAGCAAAGTATCCCAAAACAACAAGAGGACACAGGATAGGCTCCAGAGTATAAAACTGTAATCAGGCACAAACACTTTCACATCTGCTTCTTCAGGTGCATAAAAACAAACTGAAACCAGTCATACTTTTAAACATTGCTGGATGCATCACATAACAACAATTCATCACATGACTATATACATTCCATTATTTAGAGCTGATATGGGACATGGTCTCAATGAAAAATACCAGTGAGACCAAAGTTAAAGGCCAGAATTCTACATAGGTAAAGTAGCTGTTTTTAAGAATATGTATTTAAATAATGTGTCTATGTTGCACAAAGTAAAAAGAAACATACATTTTAAGATTTTGTTTTTAATATTTAGTTATTCTGTGTTTACTGTACAACTTTAACATTTTATGGTAATGGAATGTATATAGTCATGTGATGAATTGTTGTCATGTGATGCATTCAGCAATGTTTAAAAGTATGACTGGTTTCAGTTTATTTTTATGTACCTGAAGAAGTAGAGGTGAAAGAAAGTGCTTGTGCCTGATTAAAGTTTTATAATCTGGAGCCTATCCTGTGTCCTCCTGTTGTTTTTGGATATTAAAAAGACTAGTTCCTGCTTTCTGCTTTTAGGCAAAGATCTTACAAACAGGTAGGAATCCCTGGGATATTTGAACTCAGATACCATCAGAATTATGTCTGACTACTTTATCCTCCAGGAAAACTAAATAAACTAGTACAATTTTCTACATGTCAGTATATACCAAGAAAAGTCTTCTGTACTATGACTTATATCAAATTATTCTCAAAATTTTGCACAGAATTTTAAACCATGAGCTACACAGCAATTAGCCAAGATAAAATAGTTATACTTTCAATTTATTTGTTTGTCTTGCTGCATCAGCAAATGCTATTATAGCTAACACAAAGCATTATTGAACATAAAAATACAGAAAAAGCTAACTGAAAATTTTGATTGTAAAATAAGTCCTGAACGATAGTGTTACTACTGTATGCCATCACCAGTAATTAGCCTTTTAGTTCATTACATGATAGCATCTGAACTGGTTCATTAATTGTGAATTTCTCTCTAATGCTAAACACCGAAATTGTCAACCACTTGTGTTTGATTTGATGTTGCTAAGAATAGACAACTTGTGGCAGTATACAAATTCTAGGCATATAGATTGGGTACTCAATTAAAAAGTCTTTTATTTTGTATGGATTATAATTGCAGGCAATTTCAAATGCACCTCTACATTTTTGTTACTCTGCTGTTTTCCTAGAAAGAGCTCAGATTTGTATTTCATGTAAATTGAACTTAGTTTATCGTTATTTAATAAAAGCAATCACTCAGACTCATTAAGCATATATCATTAATTTAAATCATTGAATGGTACTTGACTTTCTCTTGTCATTTTCTGTACCTGCTCAACACTAAGTTAACTTCTTATGTATGGAGTATTTCTTACTTGAGGAAATATAGCAGCTAAGCTCTGTGTCATATTTTGGGGTGCAATTTGTGTACTAGCGTGATCTTGAACTTTACTGTATTTCCTCCTACGTTTAAATGCACTGTAAATATGTCACTTGATGTTTTTGTTTAAATTTGAATTCTTGTGCAATTGATTGTGGAGCTTTTCTCCCTGGGCCTCCACTGAAAATGGGTTTCTGACCCAGTGGACTTTCACGGTCAACAGATGTCAATAAATAAATATAATAAATAAATATGAGTATCCTGAGATGACAAAAATAGATCCAAACAACATGCTTAACATTTTCTACATAAGTGACGTTATTAAAATATAATTAGCAAAGCCAATTGCTGTGTATGAAGCTATTATTAGATTTGCAACAATTTGTCATCTTCCTATAGTCTGCAAGACTTATTACCTGTATAAATAAGAACATGCCAGTATGTCAACATGTGGGCTTATCTTATTCCTTTGTTTACTTCATATTTATTTATCAAATTGCATTTAAGGAAATTTTCATGTGGTCCATGATATATTATACAATGCTGATATAATACATAATCAGCCAGATTCAATAAAACCTACACAGTCCGTTTACACCATGTGCGCATCATGCCGCACCACGCACTGTTTTGGATTCAATAAGCTGCTCTACATAGTGTGTAGAGCTGCACAGAGCTGTGCAAATAAGGTAAACACCATAGTATTAAAATTACAGCATAAGCAGCTGAATTGTATGCTAATCAACCAATCCAAGATGGAGGAGCTAGTCAACAAGCTTTTAGTGCTGGTTTTCCCTGAAAATTCCAAAACCTATTGGAATAAAGCAAGAAAACAACCAAAACAGACAGCTTTATCCAGTCAGACCTCCCTGGTCAACAAATGAAAAATAAATAAAATTCACTGAAAGTAGTCTACATAGAAAGAGTGTTAGGGGCTGCTATTGCTTTAATTCATGTGTATGTGCAACAGGCTGAAGTCTATGCTGCTATTGCTGCTGATAATAGTCTAAGGCCAAGAAGAAGAGTTTTCAAACCCTGGTTAAATTTATCACAGTCTACATGACATGGAAATTGTAGCAAGCTACAGAGTGGATAGAGACACACCACAGGAACCCTGCAGCCTCTGTTGTCCTCAACTAAGAGCCAGGGCAAACTGAGGGGAACCCATCCCAGTAGAGACAAAGGTATGTGTATCACTTAGAATTTTAGTTACAGGTAACTTTCAGAGATCAACAGGGGACATGTTGGGGGTGTCACAGGCATCAGCATCTAGGATCCTCCATCAGTTCCTAAATGCTATGCTCCAACATGTAGTGACCAAATATATTTTTTCCATACTCCTGATGACAGGGCCAGAAATATGCAGGAGTTCTACGCTGTAGCACATTATCCTGAAGTACTGGGTGCCATAAAATGCACACATGTAAAAATGAAGGTACCACTTGGGAAACAGGGAAGGATCTGCATAAATAAAATGGGCTTCCACTCTATTAGCTGCCAAGTCATGTGCAACACCAAAGGAATCATCTTAAACATGTGTACTGGCAACTCAGGCAGCTGCCATGACTCACATATCTGGCACACCTTCTAACTGTATCAGATGTTCAATGGGGGGATATCCCACAGGGTCATTTACTGGGGGATGCAGGTTATGCACTGGAATCATGACTGGTGATACCCATCAGAAATGCACACACACACACACACACACACACACACACACACACACACACACACACACACACACACACACACACACACACACACACACGCTGAAGAATGCCATAATGAGGCACATGCTCAAACTAGAAATATCCAGAGTGTGTTTGGGCTGCTGAAGTTGCAGTTCTGGTGCCTAGATACATCTGGAGGCTTCTGCAGTACAATACATATACATGTACTGAAATATTCACAGTATGTGTCATGCTACACAACATCATCCTGAGAAAACAGTTTCAGCAGGATCAACAAGGGGAAGGGGCAGACATCCCACCACCAATGGCAAGGTCATCACATGCAGGTGAGGAGTCAGAGAGTAAACAGCAGCTGCTGTGGGTATAGGCGGACATAGCCCTTGCATTGGCTAAGAGACAATGCTTAGCACACTCACTCACCACCTAAAGGGCTAAAACCTTCCTCCTACGTGCATGCATATAGTAACATTGATGCCAGGTAATGCTCACAACCTTTACCTACCCATGTACTGGCTGTGTGCTGCTAGCATCAGACAGAGTCAGCCCTGAAATAAAATTGTTGCCAATGCTACATTTACAAGGTAAGTATTAAACTTGGAGTATATTGTATAATAATATGAATGGCTGGCATATCCTTGGATTTCATTAGCTTGGTAGTGTAAGCAAGTATAAGGTGGGAGATTTATACAGAAATTACCTTAATATGTGAAAGCAGATACATATTTGACTTATATGTGTCCATTATTAAGTAGCAGGCCTCAGGCATTAATGATTCACACAGTCATACCTCTCAAAAGTAATGATGGTCACTGCATGCCCACAGTTTAGCACCATACATTTGCACTGTAACATCATTAAAGAGAGAAGTTAGAAATTAATGATACACATTTCATTTCTGACTTCACAACCCTCACAAGATCATTAATAATACTGATGGTAAAAATGTCTGATGCTATCAACTGTCTAACTTTTTAAGACCAATATAAGTCAAAGGTACAATTACCAGTTCAACATCACAAATGCAGATATACTAAGCACTAAGTCAGTGATGCACCATGGGCATCAGACACATAGCTTATGTATCCCTGAATCCAAAAAATAGAAAACAGGTATATAGCAGAGTTATCATCACCTGCACAAAGTATTGTGGGGGGGGCCTAGGCTGACACAAAAGGTCATTGAGTGAGTGTGAGTAAGAAAGAGAAGCAGGCAGACATTAAGATGAAGTAGTAAAATAGTCAATGAGATAAACTGAGTTTTAAGCTTCACAGCTGAACCATGTAACTTACCCAGTCACTTACCTAGACACCTACTACACCTCTCTTGCTACTCTGATACTCTGCTAAGTCACCATCTACTTCTGCCCCAAACTGTATTCTTATCGGTCCTATCATCTTAACTTTTCACTTGCAATATCATCTGTGTTAAAATGTTTTCTATGGGCATGTAACAACGAATATCTATCTGTGTATTTTTAGCTCTCTGCTTATATATTGTATTATCTGTAGCCATGTAAGATATGATATTTTTCTGTATTTTTGCTTTTGCACCTGTCTAATTTGTGTCTTATTATTGTGAAGCTTTTCTCCCCAGTCCTCCATTGAAAATGTGTCTTGCAGCCAGTTGGACTTTCCCAGTAACCAAATGTCAAAATAAAAATAAAATAAATAAACTGTTGTGTGTGTGTCTGTAAGGGTCCTCCATGTGAATGTGGTGTGTAAGTGGCTGCATAAACACAGAGAAACTCTGTGCTAGCTCTACATTTTGGTATGATGAACAGGTGTGAGTCATGCACGGTAGAGGTGGCAGTTCATCGTTGTCATAACCAACCACAACAACTGGCTCTGCCAGTGGTTGCACTAGCATGTCCAACCCCATGGTCAAATGCACTGCTGCTAGCTGAATATGACTGATGTCTGCTGGATGAGCTTCCCTCATGAAGATGCCCAGGACAATGACCCCATGGCCTGCTACATCTGAGTGTGGACAGCTCAACCAGTGATGGAGCAGTTTTAGTACTGCCACTATGGGAGCATAATTGAGCATGGCCACATTGACTAATAGCAGATGATATGGCTGACCTATGGCCACAAGGATGCTGTCCCCCTCCCAGCAGATGTTGCATCACAGTGCCCATTCCAATGTTTCATTCATCTGATCCACTGAATTAGCAACATGGAGGAGGAAGTAATGCATGTCAGCCTTTGCCACATCTACAACATTAAACATTTCTCTGGAGGACCTACGGGAACATGCCTGTGCCTCCATGACATCCCTAAACATATGTTGAGTGGCACAGAAAGAGACACCTGGATCAGGTGGAGGATGGAGCAGGCTTCCTTCAAGCAGCCCTAACAAACCTCCTGCATGGCACCTCACCCACACTTTGGCTATGGCCAGAGCCAACACTGAAACTGCAGTAACCACACTTCCCTGATTGACTTTCTCACCCTCCACCTGGCCAATATCTGTGGGCTCATTGGAATGGTTAGGCTTAGGCCTACTGGCTGTGTCCAATGGAATTACATGGGTTGGCTATATGTCAACCTCAGTGTCAAATTCAACCTCTGCACCCCCCGACTGTGCCTCTGTTTGGATATCATCATCCTCAGAGAATGATGATACTCTGACATCAGGTGGTAGAAGTCACACACTTCCACTGTCAGGATCACCTGTGATAATAAGCAATAAGCACAGGAAAAAAATGAATACATTTAATACTATAGTCCAATATATGCTAACAAAATAATGTGGTGCCACTATTACAGACAGTACATCAATACACACAACAGTCCTACCATCAGTATCACACGCTATATATTTATTTGTACTGCTCATCAGTACTGACACAAAAATGTTTGGCTTACCATGTGCGTATGACAGTATGCTCCCTATGCCAGATGGTGTTGGAAGAAGTTAATCAAAAGGTAAAGACAACATTATCACAATTAACAGTAATGCATGGTAAAATTTTTTTGTCCTTTATATGCCCATTAACTATACTTTCATCAAGAACTTGGATAACAATCCTAGCCTAAGCCCCATGTGTAATCAATCAGAATGTGTTGTTAACTGCAGAAATCTTCAATCCCCCAACCAATTTTTTGTTAAACAGAACTAATGTATTGATGTAAAAATGTTACTATACTACAGTATGTAACAACTGAGATACAAAAGCCTACCTAGAAGTGCCTCTTGGGACATACTTGCTATCCTTCAAACAGTAGCATCAATGTCAAGGACAAGCTGTTCTGCACCTTCCAGGGAGCTGTCTGGATCCTTGATAGTTGACAAGAACTCTTAATTTGCTGTAAGTGTTGGCTTTATAGCAGGCCTCCCTGGTACCCATACAATCATGGGCCACTATGGCTGCTCTCCTCTTTGCAGATGAGATCATGTCAGTGGCTCTATGGTGCAACTGATCATATAACCTGCTGTGGCCACCTACTACATTCCCACCTGCAACTATCTGCTTTCTGTCTGACATATCTCCACATCCCATCCCAAGCTGAAAGGCACAATGTCACCTAAAAGCTTCCACAATGACCTGATTGTCATGGTCACTGAAGGGTGACTTTTGGTGATTGAAATGTCTAAGTGCCATAGTCCTAGGTGTCCTAAAACACAGCAGAAGGATAATACCCATAAGTGTCACATAACTACAAAATAACTGTTCCCAGATAAAACAGAAAAGGTAGTATTTCAGGAATACCCAATGGAAAAACATCTAACAGTCCAGATAATTGAAATATGCACAACAGGAGGCTAGATGCAAAACAGGGGAGAGTAGTAGTAGCAACATATCCTTGTTTGTGCCATAAAAGAAATGCAGCTTTGCTACCCCGCCCCCAAAGTAACAGGCAAATGAGACATTTTGTTACTAAACCAATCAGTGAAATACTAAAAGTGCTATCAAATGAAATGTTCCTAAAACATGTCTACAGATTTAACACAGAATATTCTATTTTAAGGTATTGCCAAACAGGTATACCTGTGAAATTCCCTGACATACATGTCCATGCCAGCAATATATTTCTAAGTAATGCATACAGATAAAAATGTAGTATTTGCTAATAAAAAAAAAAAAAATATATATATATATATATATATATATATATATATATATATATATATATATATGTGTGTGTGTGTGTGTGTGTGTGTGTGTGTGTGTGTGTGTGTGTGTGTGTGTATTATGCATATTTTTCTTAATGACATTTCCAGATATACAGTATATAGCTGAAAAATGCAAGCATACCTTCTCAGGTTAAGTAATCTTCTGTGCAGATATTACCAAAGTAATAACCTCTTTTCTGTGTTCTCCACATAAACAAGTCTCCTCACCTTCAGTTTCTCTAGATATATGGTTGCCTCTTTATGATGTAGATTCAGGGCTGTCAGCATGGTGAAACTTCAAATCAAATGTGAACTCATTAGAACTGCTGAATCCCATATACTTGGCTCAGTGTAGCACATGAAAGCAGAGTGCAAGTACTCCCTCATTGTTTATTTTTAAAGGATTGCAACTATGAATGATTACTGGTAGAGAGAGAAGGAAAACAGCAATGCAGACTGCTCTACATCCAGTGAGTGTGTCAGGGTAGACTTACAAAAATGTTAGAAGTAATTTTATCAAGGCTGGAAATGCAAGTAAACAGTACACAATTCACAGGTTCTGTTTATTAACAATCAACCTCCCATTCATTTGATGGCAACTGTATAGTATATTATTGCCATTTAATATCCACATTTTAAGGACAGTGGTATAGAATGGCTTACAGACTGTATGTCTCAGATTACTGGTCAGATAAGACAACAATGAGCAGTAAACACAGAGAGATAAGAAAGAGCTGCATATTTGCAAGAAATACTCATACCTGGTTGTGTGATCTCTCAGTACACTATATCCAAAACTTAGTATATGTACAAATAACTGTTATATGGTTTCATAGTATTATAGATGATGTTGCAGTAGGTTGTATGCAGAACAATTTCAGTTACCTGCTGCAAAGCTGATTGTGTTGCAAAGAGGGATAAGGCACCCAGACTTTGTTCTGAAGGTTCATTATGGGATGAGTTCAAATGCAGACCTATGTAGAAATATGTCATGTGTACTTATATTTTGTAGTGTTTATGTTATATATTGCTTTTTCTCATTTCGACTACTTTTCCCTTTTTTTCTCTTTTATTTATTTATTTTTTGGGCCAGCTTTTGCATGGTGTGTGATTTAGCACAAACAAGGGAAATGGAGAAAAATTAATGTCAAGTGTGGCTGTGCCTATTTCATTTTTGTGGACCTTAGCAGTACACAGACACAGACTAGAGGCCAACCCAGGAAGCAGACAGAACACCTGCAGAAGACCTTTCAACAGAGTGTCTGTAAAAGGGCAAAGTTAGAAAACAATACATTGTTTCTGTTTTTGCCTTCCATCGTGCAACATCACTTAATGCCGTACTGGCAGTTAGCAAGGTTCCCCAACACCTGCAGACAGTACTCAGACAGCCAATAATTGAAAATAGATGCATTAAATTAATTCTGATGAGCACCATGCAAACACGATAAGTGCAATTTAGTGGCAGTTAACGCAGAGAACTATAAATCTGCTATCTTGACTTGCATGGCGTTCACAGTTACATAGCACACATTCAAAAATGGATCTATATACAAGAACCTTGTCAGGTCACACACATCCATAACACTTCAAACTATTACCTGTATTTATGAATTATTCCTAACTATGTCTGAGCAGCACTTCTTCTGTGGCAAAGATGGAAAAACAATACTATGGAAGAAAATATTTTCTCCCTTCTCCCTTACCCCTAGGTTTAATTCACATACTGTAAAAATCAATGTTATCAGTATATAAAGGCAAAAACAAATGTGTCAGGTCATGACATGTGTACCCCCAGTGCATGTCTACAAACTTACCTCACCTAACAGTTACCTCCCAATTTCCAATATATATTTTCAAGCTACATCAACAGACACTCCTCAAACCAAGCCCAAGTCTAAGATTAGCCTTCCAATTTCAAGAATGTATCTCCTCCCTGCTTTGCACTGCTGCACTCTGCTTAACATCGTGAAATTGCAGTTGGCATCATTGCTTGGGTTTGTGTACTACCAATAAACCCAATAACTGTAAATGGCAGGAAATCTACAGTTGCCATTGCTCTAGTTTGGGTGTTAGACATGTCTGGCATTAGAGGGGAATGTGTCCAGTTTAGGATACAGAGGTGAGGTGTCCATATGTCCATGATATTTGCTGGACTCTTGGTAAAGCACCACAGCTAAAGGCTTCTGCAAAGGGACTATTCTGGTTCCCAGAACAAGTCTGGGTCATAGAATAGTTTGTATCAGTCTGTGCCAGTGCTACTGGCATCCTACATACTGGAGAGCAGTGTAGGCATAATTTTAATGACATACACAGGTATAAAAGGGGTATCCGCAAACATTGGTTGACTAAATTTGAGACTGCAAACATCCCACAGCTGTGTATGATAATAACAGAGTATTTGTAATAGAAAGCTAAATTTAGGCAACTCTGATATGCATATTGCTCTTCTGTTATTTTATATTTTTTCCTAAGCTAATGCCAAACATGAGTTCAATAGACAGGATCATGTTGCTCGAATGGAGAAACTGAGGGAAGCAAGTGGTATGTATGCAGTGTAAGAGAAGTGTTATTGTAGCTTTAAAAGTTAAATATAAGATTTTTATACAGTTTTAGCAAATGGAGCATGCATATCCTAACTGTAAAAGCAAGTATGCATACATTAATCTGCATCATAAACCAACTTTGAGTCAAATAATAGACTGTACTCAGAGGTTGTGGGTTCAAATACCACACATCACAACTCTACAATACTGCATTTTTTTTAATATTTACATTAAATTAAACCTATACAAGTGGCACACATGCCCTGCTGTTAACTGTAATCTGTATAACTGGAATACACATATGGGTAGTATATGCACATTTCAAGGATTGTCAACAGTCTGTAGTTATAGTGTACATTTCTTAGGATGTTATACTTAAATGTCACACTTCAGATAAAATAGTTGTTTACTTGTGTTAATGCATTGTATGTCACAAATGATGGTACTAATTTTATCACTTTTTTCTCTCACCTCAACCCTTACCTCCCTTTGTTATTTTATATTATGTGTTGTCAAAATGTTTCCCTGTAATCCATCTGTACCAAATCACTAAATGTTACACAGTACAACCAGGTAGGCCATCCCCAGTGGATCAGCCTGTCACTTCTCCACTGGCTCGAGCACCAATGCCCAGCAAGTCTGGGAGACAACCTGGCAGCACGGTCTTTGTTGCACCTGCACTACCTGCACCCTCAGGTAGTACTTCCCCAGCAGATGATGCAATTGTACCCTCCAGGAGCAGTATTGGATGTGGTTATTTCATCACTTGCCAGGAAATATCAGGGTTGGTGCATAGAGTTGTGCAACACACCACTGGAGTTGGAGAGTCTGCCTATGATGTCCGCTCCCTCACCCCAGTCATGGCGTCCCTCAATCTTTTTTGTCTCTCACCTTCCATTGCTGCTTAACCCTGTTGCATTATGCCAACACACACAACACATGCACTATAAAGATTTAATGTCACAGCATTATCAAACTGTTTATTTAAAAGTATGAGACATACCTAGATTCAAACCCCGTATCATGGTGGCTCAAAAAGAAATGTGTCAATGCATTTACACCTGCTACCACAGAGTCAACTAAGCAGCAGGTGTGTTTCATATGCTGCGCTATGCAAAGCCAAGTTTACCATGTATTAGTGATGTTTACTTTCTATTTTACTCTTTATGCCATGAAACTATTATTTATTTATTTATTTTACATTTGTTGACCAGGTTAGTCCAGCTGGGCTGGAGCCCTTTTTCAGTGGAGACCTGGGGAGAAAAACTCTACAAACATATCTAATTAACTAATTAAGTACATATACATAATACATAGCTACATAAACAATAGTTACTAGGAGTAAAATCATGATGCATTAACAGTTATTGACAAATAGAAGTAGAATACAGCTTAAAAACGTATGTTCATCATCCTTACTTCATCGAAATAGCTGCAGAGGGTAGAACTAGCAAGAGTAAAGCAGTACAAATATTGGTCAATGAGAAGGGTAGTGGGGTGGCCTATGTAGGGAAGGAAGGTGTGAGGCAAGATAGCAGAGAGGAATACGATCAGTCTGGGGGATGATTACATTGACATAGCCATGTATTGCTGAGATGTTTTTTTGCTGTGTTTCTGAACTGTTATTTAGGCATAATTTTTCAAATTTCCAGGAGACGTTTATTCCAACTCTTGGCTGGGGAATAGCTGTAGAGATTCTTGCCAATTTTGAGTTGTGGCTTATGTATAGATAGGAGATGTTGTTCTGAGCTCCGAAGTGTTCTATGTGGGGAGTAGTGGGAGATAGTAGAGGTAATGCTAGGACAGAAAGAGAGTTGGTGCAGTATAGAATGAATTATGTGGAGCTGTGTGGAAACTTGACAAACTGAACAATATACCACATATTTACAATGCAGCCATGTGTTGCCTCCCCTCATGTATTACAACCTTGGTGTATCCAGTACTTTTTCACAAATATATCAATTATACTACATAAACTAATATCAAATGTTATGTGATATGCAATGCACATCAAACTGGTAACATGCACAACTAGAACTATCTTCATTGTTGAACATGCCTACACATCCATCAACTGACCCTGGGAATTATTCATCCATAAGTCTAACCAGCCTTAGCTTCAAGGCTATGGAAAGATTCATCATGGAACTTATCCACAGGTACATAAGTGACCTTCAACACTCCTGCCCCAACCCATATTGGTCTTATCATATTGGTCTTATCAATGGTAGATCCTGCTTATTGAACCTAGTATACTTCTTTGATAATGCCTTCAAGGCCTTGGATGAAGGGAAACTGTATATGCCTATCTTGATTTAGTCAAGGCCTTTGTCATAATGCCACATTCTAGTATCATAGATAAACTCTTCTATCATAGGATTAACCCATACATTAGTAGAGGGGTAGCTAACTGGCTCACAGACAGAACACACACTGTTAAAGTTGAGGAGCCCACCTTCACCAGTAAATCAGTTACCAGTGGAATACCTCAGCAATCTTTGCTGGCCTCTCTACTGTTTGGAAATATTTTTCTGAGGTCCAGGTGAAGGTAGATGGTCTGTGGCTTACCAAGTTTGCAGATGACTGCAATTGGGTACAATCATATAGAGACCCCCAATGATGTTAACATATTATAGAAAGGCCTGGCACAGACAAATGATTGGTGCCAAACTCATGGACAGAAGCTTAACACAAGAAAATGCCTCATTGTTCTCTTTGGTTAAAAAAAAATAGCCCTGCTAAATATATTATACATAGCACCCCCTCTAAAGTCAAACTTAGTTGTGTGAGACTTGGAAACACGGGTTGATAGCAAGCTAAGCTTCAATCACTATGTGTCCATAGTTGTAAGACACACATTCTACATTGTCCACCTCATAACTAAGGGCATCATATCCAAGGCTAGTGAGGTCATAGTTCTGCTGTACTCAACTATTATCAGGCCACTAATTAAGTGCAATCCTTCCTTTTCTATCTACCTCACCAGACACATGCAGCAATTGGAGAGCACACAGAGGTTTCTGACCAAGAGAATCCAGGTCCTGAAAAACATGACATACATGGAAAGACAGAAAGCCCTGTCACTGTATTCAGTAACATACAGGCTGCTGAGAGGTGACCTGTGCCTGGCCTACAGAGCAGGCTCAGACCCTGCCCTAATGTAAATGCTGGACATCTGCAAATCCAATGGGACAAGAAGAACTTTCTTCAGGGATCTCAACCTAACATGTGACATAAACAGAATATGCTGGACAAACAGATAGGACAGACAGATATATCTCCCAATGATTGTCATTGCTCTGAATTAGGCTCACACCACATGTGAAGTAATGCTCCTCAATGACCCTATTCAAGTACAACTTTGACAAATGGATGTGCGATTATAAATTCCCCCAGGGGTGGCATCTATGTCCTTCATGGACAGGGACAGTTGGTGCTGATCACAAAATTGCCCTGCTAACAATAAACACCTAACTATGCTTAGTAAGGGAAATTGGGGGTTTACACAGCTAGGCCTGTAAAGACCCTGGGATCATTAACCTAGTATCCCCCTAGGAACCTATGCAGGCATCTCATCATCTTCTCTCCAGAGCTGATGACCTGTACTATAAGTTGTTGTGCAGCCTTTTAAAAGTCAGACTTGTGTCATGGTGCTTGCATAAATTACTGAGTTCTTTAGTGTGTGTACATAGATAGGTAGGGATTGTGTGTGTGTGTGTGTGTGTGTGTGTGTGTGTGTGTGTGTGTGTGTGTGTGTGTGTGTGTGTGTGTGTGTGTGTGTGTGTGTGTGTGTGTGTGTGTGTGTGTGTGTGTGTGTGTGTGTGTGTGTGTGCATGTGTGTATTTGCTTGATAATACAGACAGCCTTTTTACTCCAGCATGTGGGACACTGTATCAAATTCTCCTCACCAGACACTGCTGATGTTATCAGCTATAAATTGTCTGAGATACTACAATTCAGACTTGAGCTGTGGGACTTGGCTTAAATACAGAAATCTGTAGTCTGTGTACTTAGATAGGTAGGGGTTATACTCTCATTGCAGTTAACTGGGGTGTGTGTGTGTGTGTGTGTGTGTGTGTGTGTGTGTGTGTGTGTGTGTGTGTGTGTGTGTGTGTGTGTGTGTGTGTGTGTGTGTGTGTGTGTGTGTGTGTGTGTGTGTGTGTGTGTGTGTGTGTGTGTGTGATGTGTGTGTGTGTGTGTGTGTGTGTGTGTGTGTGTGTGTGTGTGTGTGTGTATGTGTGTGTTTGTGTGTGTGTGTTTGCACTTGCTTGATATTTTAGATAGCCTTTTACACAAGTATATAGGAAAATGCAATTACCATATTCTCCAAAGCAGACACTGCTGATATCATCGTCTATATCTGATTTGTGAGTGTGCTTTCTTCCAACCAGAGCAGGATCAGAGACTTACCTGGAAGGCAGGCAGAAGTCACCTCATCCTATATGATACAGATTACAGTGATAAGGCTTCCAGTTTATCTACATACATCATGGCCTGGTTCATAGGCCCTCTGTTTTCTTGGTGAGAAACACATGTGGTCTCTCTGTATGAGTCTGGTGAGGTACATGCAAATGAGAGTATCATACTCTATTTGTGTTCTGGCGAGGTTTGAGTACAATTCTGTAATATAATCCTCAGATTTGAATATGATGGTGTGACTTATGATGTGCACAACATAGGCTTACAATGGTTTACTATCAAAATTTTAAGTGCACATTGGTCGTTCTGTAGTATTATCAAATGAAATCTGTGAAAACCAGAATGCTGAAATTTCAAATCTCTGAAAAACACAGAACTTTGGCATTCACTTCTGATTTTGGACCTAGATACAAGCACTACCATGGGTCAAGAGGGGGTGAGATTTAGCATTCTGGAATATTGGTGTTCAACACTTGCAGCGTTTGGAGTTCAGACATTCCACATTCTGACTCAATGTGCAATTGAAATGTTGATAGTAAACTGCTTTCAATTCCAGTGTGGACACTTGGTGGCCACACTTCAGAATGCTATGTATGTGTGTTCCCAGTGCTTGTATCACTGCATTTCACCACAGGAGGACTGTTGTCAATGCTGTGATAAGCAGGGAATTCCACTTTGCAGAAGAACAAAATAAAAACACATTTTTTGCATTTATTTGTAAGCCGTGTGGCTTTGTCACTAGTCATTTGTCTGTGTTAGCCCCTACTTTAGTATGTTATCATCAGAGGTGGACTTAATGATTGCACACAATATGCCAGAATAAGCAAATGCGGTAAGCCAAAGGCAGTATACTTTAGCCTGAACTGTCAAGAAATAGATTCCTAAGAGTAAATGGCCAAGCACAGATCCCTGCTGTCTGAAAAAGGTGACAGCTCTACTGGTACTGCCTGATTCACCAACTTTCACAGTATGTGTTCTGTTAGTGAGTCAATTGGTTATTCATGTAGTGACATAAGATTTAATCCACAGCTGGGACAGTTTCTCAATGATACCTGTGTGGGGGGATTGTGTTCAAACCCTAAACCAGATCAGGACAGACAGTATGGATCCAGGCATACCACACAGATTCAATGAGTTTTGGCAATAACACAGATCGCCTACCACATGACTCATCACATACACCTTCCTGACATGGTTGATTATACACTTCAACATAATCTGCACACAGACTATATTCTTGTAGAAGGGTGTACATAAACATGCATCCATCTGAGTTGGGGGGGAACAGCACCCGATGCATTGCATGCATGTATATACATCTCCTGACTCTCCTCATCTATGAGCTAGACCAACACATCAGCATGGACCTTTTCTAAATGGACAGTAGTAATAGCCCAGCTGTGTGCAACAGACCTGCGTGAGTTGTTAATGCTACATTATGTCTGTTACATCTGTTAGACATCCTCAAAGAGGTCATTGAGGGCATGTATGATGACACTATCATCCTTTTGAACTTGACAAACACAAGGCATTTAATACAAATCCACACTGAGGTATTCAATCCACACTGCCAGATTTGGCCATAAACACCTATATCACCAAGTGGGTAGACCACTGTATCACATACGTGGCTTCTAAATATGGTGAAATGTGTGAAGTGACCTATATCTCAGGTCCAGTGATCAGGTCTGCACATCAGATCTGTCTGCTAGACCCTTTCCTGTCCATTTATTAACTGAAGACATCACAGATGACATAATCATCCTGTGTCCAAACAGCTGTCTGAAGGACTACAGATTGTGGGATTATGATATCAGTATAATACAACTGAGAAAAATCCTAATCCTGGAAATGGATGGATAAAGTAAAACCACTTTATTCTAACCAAATAGGCAAAATATACAATCACAAAGTTTTCAGGATCAACCCTTCATCAGTGTGTGTAAAAAGGAAGTAAACACCTTCATTTAAATAACAAATTCAGGTCATTAACCTAATCATGTGACACAGTTCTAAAAAAAAAAAAAAATATATATATATATATATATATATATATATATATATATATATATATATATGTATGTGTGTGTGTGTGTGTGTGTGTGTGTATATACACACACACACACAGAAAAAAATATATATATAAAGAATAAAAGAAAATAATAAAACACACCCACATATAATATTATTTTAAAGTTGTCTTTTTTTCAAAACAGGTTTGACACTAACTGTTGTGTTCAAACCTGGGAAGCAATCTGCTTCTAAAAGTGTAATCCATGAGTATTCGCATATCTCTAATTTGTTTTTAAAATCACCCCAACTTTATTTCTTATGTTTAATAACAATCACTCTAAAATTAAACATACGTTTATCTCCTTTTTCCCTCACATGTTTACTTATAGCATTAGTAGTTACCTTTCTCCATATTTCAGATTTATGTTCGATGATCCTATACTTTAAAATTCTTATGCATTTCCCTATGTACAATGCTTGTCAAACTTTACAGCATAACATATATACAATAGCTACATTATTACATGTTGCAAAACATCTAAAAACATATTTCTTATTGGTATTAGGATGTATAAATTCACTACTGGTATTAATATTATCACAGCACGTGCAGCTGTTACACAGAAAGGTGCAATTTTTTTACTTATATTAAATTTTTCACTTTTAAAATCCTCTAAGATTGAAACAAGTATGATATGAAAAAGTAGAGGTTTCTCCAATTATTTTGATTATCTCAGGCATATTCTGAAGAATTCCCCAATTATTTTTAATACTAACATCTTTCGACTTTTCCTGGTTAGGGGTTGCCACAGCAGAACTCTGGTCCACTAATGTTTGACAGTGGATTTTTACAGTGCCAAGGTGCCAGCCCAATGCCCAACCTTCAAAGAAGGCTCACCCATTCACACATGCACCTACCTGCAAGTCTTTAAACATCACTCGACCGCAGGGAAAACATGCAGACTCCACACAGAAGGCACTCCAGCCTAGAATCGAACCGGAGAACTTCTTGCTGCGAGATGACAACACTAACCATTGCACCATTGCGGCCTTACCCCAATTATTTTTAATAATATTCTTAATCCCAGTTGACCTATGATTGTAAGTAGTAACATAATCTATATTACTATTTTTAATACGGTTGTTGCTGGAATTATCATTTCTATTATGAACAGAAAAATTAGGTTTTGTTTTATCAGATCTATCCATTATAACCTTCTCTGCCATTCGTCATAACAACAAATCATTATAACCACAACATTTAAAATCTGTGTTCATCCTATCCAACTCTAGCCTACAGTTGTCATTCGTATTAAGCTGAGTGAGTCTTAACATTTGTCCTTTAACTACACCCTGAAAAGTATGTATTGCATGCATACTATTTCTATGAACATAGCGGCTAGAATGTATTTCTTTTTTATGTATCAAAGTGGCTATACCATCATTGCATCTAGTTAAACAAACATCTAAATAATTAATGGTAACTGCAGAGGACTGAACTGCAAATTTCAAAAAATGTTCTTGTATCTTGCCTCTTCCCCGATCTATGTAAAGCTTTCAGTACTGTCTCTCTTTGCATGCTAAACTAACTGATCTTAACCTCTCCCCCTCTACTATTCACTGGTTCTTGAGCTATCTCTCAAACAGGCACCAGTCTGTCAGATGGCAATCCACCTGTTTCCCTTTCCTACCTATACAGAATGGCATCCCTGAAGGCTCAATCCTTGGTCCTCTCCTTTTCAACATCTTCACTAATAATCTACAATCCTCCTGCACAACTTCCTCCCTCATAAAATACGCTGACAACACTACTCTCATCTCTATCTCAGACATCTTTAACCTTTTTTCTATCACTCAAAACACTTTCTCGTCTGTGGAAAAATGGTTAAGAGGCCATCAACTTACACTGAACCCCTAAAAGACTAATCTCCTACTATTCCTTCTGAAATCACCCTTCCACCTTAAATCCACCTTTACCATTTCTTCTCTTGATAACACCCATATCAAAGCAGAGCCACAAACCAAGTTACTTAGTACTATAATCGATGACTAGCTAAAACTCGACATCCATTTACAACACTGTATAAAAAAATAAAAAATTAACCAGAAAATGGGTCTTCTCTATAGAAATAAAAAAATCCTAGCTTCCAACTCCAAACCCTCTCCAGCCCAAGCCTTCCACCTTCCATGCCTTCTCTAGGCCTCTCCTATCCTTACCCATCTCCAGTCATCCCTCTACTAACCAAACTCGAACAAACGTATACCAATATAGCCAGATTTGCCTGTAACCAGCCATATAAATCACATCATTGCCTCACCCTGAAAAAACTTCAATGGCTTGAATTCCGCCGGTTCCTGCTTCTTACCCAGCTGCAGCTCATACACTCCCTACTAAATAAACCCTTAGCCTATCCATCTCTTTCTTCCAAAGTAGCCCCTTATATTCCAACTTGTTCACTTTGTAGCTCTGACTAGAACCTTCTAGACATCTATAAACCAAACAAAAATATTGACAAACTCCTCTACAAAAACTCAGCATCCCAAGCATGGAATAGGCTTCCATCCTAACATCCATAGCATTAATAGTACAAACTGCTTCAAAACTGAAGTCAAAAACTACTTCCTGAACTCAAAATCCTGTCCTTGCCATAATTCTCCTTAATTTCCAATTCCACTCCAATTTACTTCTGCCTCTTTTCTACTTGTCAAAATATGTTGATCATATTCTCTCCATTCTAGCATACCTGAACTATCCTCTGTACATGGCAACCTAAAAAACCCTCAGTCTCTAGAAAAGTCTATATTATTATTATGCTACCATGTATAGGATATGCTTATACAGACTCTGCTTCCTCACCTTGTACATTATATATTTTTTTATAAATTGTTACCTTTTGTTCATTACTTTTCCATGTTTTTGTACTTGTTTTTTTCAACATTGTTTTTCTGCACTGGTTGTATATTTTATGTACTTTGTTATTTCTCTATTTTCTTTTTTCGACAATGCATGTCAACCTTTGTATTCTTTGTTTATATTTTTCTAGTATGTAATTCATTAATCTGTATGCTGGAGCTTTTCTCCTCAGGTCTCCACTGAAAATGGACCATACGGCCCAGATGGACTAACCCAGTTAACAAATGTCAAATAGAAATAATAAATATGTGCTACCTGTTCTGGTGATGCACACAGTACATACATAGCTGTTTGACAGCATTAAATGCATGGGTAGCATTCATGACAGTGTGGATTGTGCCATATATATATCTGCCATGCACAGCAGTCAACTATCCTGTACTGATCATAATGTCACATGCAGCTATAGCAGTGTCCCTCAACATCTCCAGTAGATGTTACAGTGGCTGGACAGTGTGCATGATTGCCTCATATAGTGTGGACGTGTTGTAATACTTGCACAAGTGTGTTTGTGCAGAATAATCTCAGATTACTCTAAATCACATATGTTATGTCAAAGATATGGGATTACTGCTGGTATTATTCTGATATTGTCCATGATTGCACTTGCTTTTGTTAATGTCGTCCGTGAGCCTTTACCTGTGTCCCACCTTCTGGAGACCTCTGCTGTGATTACACTCATATTCAAGCAGATCAGTATGCACAGCTTCACAATATGCATGTTACTGCAATTGTATATAACAACCCTGATAGATATCCATATAACACTATTGTCAGGCATGAAACCATGCTTATTTACATTTAAATGTGGTACGCAGCATAACTATGCAATTAGCGTTGCTGCTCACCGCACATCACCATGCACAAATGTAAACTCCATATAGGCTTGAGTTTACTGAATCCCATAAAATATTTTTCTAAGAGTCTCTTTCATTTCATCCTCTTTGAGAGGTCAAATGTTGATTACAAACGTCGCTCATCCCCTTGTACAGTGAAGATGAAGCAGGTGGTGTAGTTTGTTTAAGATGCTTTATTACACTGAAATGCATCAGGATGGATAGCAGCATTAATAAATATAAATGAACTGAAAAAAATGTTTACCCCATGTTGCTTATTCTACTAACAACTACTTTTTAAAAAATATTGTGGCTGTAATCTAGCTGTTTGTAACATTTTTCTACCTATAAAATATTTGTATGATGATGAAATGTACTCTGTATACTCTCACAAATGTAACTGTAGTCTGCTAGCTGATTGCCTTATTCTAACTGTATAACATCTGTAATAATGACTAAATGTTATAAGTATTTCCTGGAGCTTTTCTCCCCAGGCCTCTGCTGAAAAAGGGCTTCAGCTCAGTCAAACATTCCTGGTCAACAAATGTAAAACAAAATAAATAAAATAAATAAATAAAGTAAACTGATTGACCGACAGAGCTTACACACATACATGTTTACATCTCAGCTTACTACAAAATGGCAGTCAGACGTGCACATGCTCAGTATTTATACACTTGTGCAAGCCTTTGGATAGCTTCTTAAAGAGACATGCAAAGATTGATGTACATCCTCCCTCTTAAAAAAAAAAAGATTGCCCTTATTAAAATAACATTGCAATTAAACATGCATCAATATAAACATTTAGGAAGAAACACAATGTTCATGTCCAAGTTGCCATGTATCTGGAAAATGGTCTGGAGATGTGACTGGATCTTGTAACATAACAATCAGGACTAGGTTTAGCAACAGGGACAGTCTTCAGTGAACAACTTGTATCAGGAACTTTGGGATTCATCACAGGAATAGGGATAATCTCTGGAACTTCCACTGGAACTGAAACACTGGACAGCTTACTCTGAGATAAGACTCTTTCTTACAGGCTATATGCTGTGGTATAGGCTCAGACACTGGTATCAAATGCTTCCGTGTCTACCTAAAGTCAACTCCTTGTGATTCTACAATGTACGATCTTGGCTCTGGGCATATGTTATTCATGATTCCAATCCAATCATAACCTTTGGACGTTTGCATTCTTATCACTTCTCCGTCTCGTAATGGATTGAGCAGTTTGCTGTTCTTATCATAGTAGGACTTCTTGGCTAGACGCTTCTTCAACAGATTGGCTTTCACTGATCTGTTGTTCTTGACAAAATGGAACCAACAATTGATTACTAATTGGCAATATGGTTCTGGTTTGTCTCAACAGACATCTCTGAGCAGGTGAACCAAGATGTTTGTCACAAGAAATATTTCTGACATTCATGAGTAAAGGAAAACACCACTATTGTCTCATTTCAACTTCTCTAGTAACTGCTTTGCACTTTGAACTGCACGTTCTGCTAACCATCTGACTGAAGATACTTTGGGCTATTCCTGACATGAGTAAAGTCCCACTCTTCAGCAAATCTTTTGAACTGTTGGCTTGTAAACTGTGTGCCATTGTCAGAAATAATTTTGTGTGGACTACCATGGACTGCAAAATGATGCTTCATATTAGTAACGACAGTAGTGGATGCTAGATTGGGAAGTAAGTCAATCTCAGACCAATTGGAATAAGAGTCTGCTAACACCAAATAATGTAGACCATTCCAGTCAAAAATTTCAGTGGCTACTGTTGACCAGGGTAGTTCAGGAATCTGGTTTATCTGAAGTAGTTCTTTCTGTTGATGTGACTTTGTACTATTACACAAATAATAAGATGAAAGTACTCTCTCAATATCTCGTGACATAGAAGGCCAAAATACTAGTTCTTGCAGCCTTCTTTTGGTAGAGTCTGCCCCTGGGTGTCCTCATTGTAAGATAGCAATATACTCTTGTTGCAAAGACTTTGGAATAGTGACTTTAGCACCTTTCATGATGATACCATTATCAGACAAAATCTCATCTCTGTATGGAAAATAAGGTTGCACTTCTGGAGGTAAACTAGATTTCTTTGATGGCCATCCTTCTTTGAGAAAGTAGTTGATCTTCTGTAAGACTGGATCTGTGGCTGTGTGATCTCTGAGCTCATCAAGATGTGTGGAAGAAATATTTCTCATTTCCATGACTCATTCCCATGCTGTTCAGTGGTACTTCTGGATGATCTGAATAACATATCAGTAATGATGTTTGCCTTTATAATAGACAAGAATGAAATTATACTTTTGCAAGCTCAGCATCATACATTGCAATCTGACTGGAGCTATATGCACAGACTTCCTCACAATAGTGACTAGAGGATGATGATCTATTTTGATCTGGATAGGTCTACCATACACATAATCATGGAACTTGGAACATGCAAACACAATTGCCAAAAGCTCTTTCTCTATCTGAGCATACTGCTGTTTAGCTTGGGTAAGAGTTCTGGATGCATAAGCAATAGGTTGACCCTCTTGTAAAATGACTGCACTAAGACCAAATGTCAAAGCATCACAGGAAAGCTTAACTGGCTTGTGAACATCATAGCATCTGCTAAAAAGTGGACTGGCAATCAAGACATCAAATGCTCTCAGGTATTGCTCTGACCAAGACCAAGAGACATCCTTAAGTGTTAGTTCTCTGAGTGGTGCAGATATTTAACTCAAGCATGGAATGAACTTGCCTAGGTAGTTAACCATGCCAAGAAAATGTTGCAGGGCTTGAACATTGTCTGAAGCTGGCATCTCTTTGCTAGCTGTTTAATTAGAAGGGTCTG
Organism: Protopterus annectens; assembly: GCF_019279795.1. Lineage (NCBI taxonomy): Eukaryota > Metazoa > Chordata > Ceratodontiformes > Protopteridae > Protopterus > Protopterus annectens. The sequence continues at coordinate 1,071,242,757 of NC_056733.1, forward strand.
GTTGTAGACCTGAACTGGTGAATAAATGACCAATGCAAGTCACTTTGTGTAGCCTGAATTTGCATTTCTGTGGATTCAGCTTAAGATTTACTTGACATGCCGTTTCCAGAACTTTACTGAGGTTTCTGTCATGCTCAGCTTCACTATTACCTCCTACCAGTATGTCATCTGCAATACTAGCACAAGGATACCCAGGAAAAATTTGTTCCATTGCACGTTGAAAGACTTTACTTGCAGAATGCATCCCAAATAGCATTCCCAAAAATATGTAGCTTCCAAACAGAGTACTGAAAGTAGTGAGCAGTGAAGATTTCTTGTCAAGAAAGATTTAGCAAAATGAACTCTTTGCATCTAAGACAGAAAAAAAAACAGTGGCATTTGGCACTAAGGCTGCAACTTTTTCAACTGTGCATATTAGATAATGAGGTCTTTTCAGTGCCTAGTTCAAATCTTGGGGGTCAATACATATTCCGATGTTGTCTGGGCTTTTCTTATGAGCTACCACCATGGAAGACACACACTCAGTTAGTTATCTGACTGGACAAATTACACCTTTTTGCACTATTTTATCTAGTTCGACTTTAACTCTGGTCTGCATAGCTACTGGCACATTTCTGGCTGGCCTGATTTCTGGACTGAAATCTGGGTCTAACTTCATGGGGTACACAACAGGAAGCTTGTCTAGTATGTCTTCAAAAAGGTCAGCATAGGTAGAAAAAATAGACTGGGTGAAATTAGAGTAGTGGTCTTTCAAGCTAACATGGTGAACGTCCTTGTTAAATGAAAGCAGTCCCATTTTCAAAATGTCTCTGAGGCCTAATAATGACTGGACGTGTTTCTTGACCACATAAAATAATAAGTTGTAGCTTCTTCCAGCAGATTAAAATGAAGGCACTACTGAACCTTCTGTTTGAATCTCTTCACCACCATAAGCAATAAGCTTCAAACACTTTGCCAAATCAAGCCTTTCACCAGCACATACTCTAGCAAATGTTTCTGCAGAAATAACATTACTTTTTGAGCCAGTATCAATTTTGAGCTCTATGGGTTTGCTATTTATCTGACCAGTACAAAATACTTCATTCTTGGCTCATAAATCAACTGCATTGATTGTCTCACTAAGCACAGAGACACCATCAATATGAAAAGAATGAGACTCTGGGTCATGGCTTTCTAATTGATCAACTCATTTTTGAAATGTTCCCTTATAATAAAAGAATGTGTGGCCTTTGATTTATAAAATATTTTGAAATGATTCAAGTTATTACATTTGTGGCATTGTCAACAAAAAGATAAACATCTCTCTCTTTTAGATTCATGAATTCCTCCAAAATTATGAAAGTTGGCAATGAAACTAGGTTGGGACACATGCTTTGAGTTCGCTGACTCACTCTTCTGGTTCACTGAGGCTGTGCAAACTCAGGAATTTGCTATAGAGCTCTGGGGTTTACCTGTGAGTGCTGTAGGGGCTACAGTAGCTGTCGTGTGCCTGGGCCTGTTTCTTTTAACCATGTGCTGCATACTATCTATGTGAGCCTCAGAACCTACTGGAAGCATGCCTCTCTCATTTGTAAACATACTCATGTGTTTTTCTGTGAGCTCATATATCTGAAATATCTCAATGGCCTTATTCAGAGTTAAATCACTGTCAAAAAGCAAAATCATTCTTACAGCATCATCTTTAATATCACACATTAGCCTGTCCTTTATCAGCTCATTTCTTAAATCAACAAATCTGCATGTTTTAACCTTATTTATAAAGTCTATTAGATATGCTGCAAAATTTTCACCTGGCTTTTGATCCCTTGTGTAAAATAAGTGCCTCTCTATTCTAATGTTGATCTGGGGGTTACACATTTCCCAAAATTTACATTTTAAGCACTCAGGGTCCTCTCTAGACTCACCCTGTACAATATGACAATTTTCCCCCTCTTCAGCAAAGATAGGAGGTGCATACACAAATGAACGTTTCCTTTCAATGGCTTCTGACCCAGCTAAATTAAGTAGAATAAATGCCTACTATGGTAATCTTTATCAGAAAATGCAGCCTGTATGAAGATGTCTTATTCTTGCTCATATACTCTCCAGTTCTTTATTATCAAGCACTAGTGGCCCTGGTTTTCAAAATCCTTCAGCCATGCCAACAAAGTATATCCAAACACACTGAAAATATGGCCCTTGTCACTATATACAAATAAATTGCCTCTCTGCAGCTTGCGGTAACATACAAATGCACAATAAACTCTTTGAAATACTGTACTTTGTGAAATATGCTCTGAAATGGCTGTATTTTGAGAAATAACATCACTGTAACACTGCACAAACATGCAAACACGTTATACACTTCTGATAAGTTGGATAGCCTCAGTAAATATAAAAAATACATGCTTTGCAAAAAATGCGATTATTTCTCCTTATTTTATTTCTTTAATTCATTTTAAGCAATTCAGACATTATTTCAAACATTTTCTGTATTAATTCAAATAATTCTAGCAATATTGCATTTTTTACTTATTTTAGAATCATTTAGAGCGTTCTGTTTGCTTTGTTTCAGATTTTGTGAATAAGAAATTGTTTAAGCAAGTTTAACTTTAGAAATTAGTTTCTAAACTGTTTTGCAAATTGTACATGCAACAAGGGATGACCTACTTTTCTATATTCCACCAACTGTAGCTAAATGCCTCTCAAAGTCAAAACAGAGAGACTGGAGTTATTTCTGGCCATTAGATATGCCGCTTCTGACACCATGTCGCACATCCCCTTGAAAATTGACGATGAAGCTGGTGGGGTAGTTCATTTAAGATGCTTTATTACACTGAAATACATCAGTATGGATATCAGAATCAATAAATATAAACAAACTGATTAACAGACAGAGCTTACACACATGCATGCTTACATCTCAACAGCTTACTACAAAATGGCAGTCAGACTCACACATGCTCAGTATTTATACACTTGTGCAAGCCTTAAGATAGCTTCCTAAAGAGACATACACACATTGATCTACACCAAATAAATTAAAGTGTTAAGGATTTATGCCTAAACTATTTACTCTGTTTTTAAATAAAACACCACCAAGTAGTTCCTGTGACTGGTTCAGAAACACCAAATATAAAATGAAAAACTTACCAGGAAGCCCAGGATCACACAGAATTGAATCTTAAATGTGAAAACACAAGGTAAAATCTGGGTTAAGCACTTTCGTCTGTGAACATGCCACTTCAGAACCATGAGTTACAAAGACTGCAGTACTGCTTAAAAGCTTAAATGAACTAAAACCACACCCATTTTGTTTTTGACACCTTCCCTCAGGTACTTTAAATATTACATCTTACTTTGGTTTCAATATTTACAATTTCTGTGCATTAAATATCACACCTAAAAACCACAAACTTTTCTTAAAGGGTTTAATTTTATTCAAGCATCTCTTGCTAATGTTGTGGATATATTGATAGACCTTAAACTCTTTACTCATTAACTGAACTTTCAAATTTTACTAGGTGATACTGAGACCCCAGAGTTTATTTCTACCAGGCTTAAGAGGAAAAGAATAGCTACCCCCTAACACCCAGTGATACAAATATTTGAAAAAACACGTGAGAGAGAAATACGAGAAATACTCAATAAGAGGGGCAGGAATAAATATTATCACCCCTCAAAAGATGATAGAGTGATTTTGAATAATATCACCAATGACAACAGTATCAGGTGCATGAAACCTGATGAGGGTGGGAGATTGGTCATCATGGACTGGATAGATTATTCAGTTCAAATTTACAAATTGTAGAGTGATGAGGAAGCGGACTCTGTAGTTTCAATCAATGAGATCAGCATAGCCTATAGGGCCATTAAGGTTTTCTTAGATTAACTTTTGTTGTTTAATATTATTTCACAAGGTTTATACAGTGTCCTCAGGGTACAAAACCCGACTATCCCAAAGATATTTGGCATTACAAAAACTCATTCTAACATCTCTGACTCTGACCCTCCTCCATGACCACTTGTTGCACCTGGTGGCTCTGTCACTGAACGAATGGCAAAATTAATTGATCGTAAGTTGAAACAGCTTTTTTCTAACTTTCAACATATCATTTGAGATTTGTGGGATTTGTTGGACAAACTTCAGAATATTAGACCTGGGGATGATGTTCTATTTGTGATCTGTGATATACAAAGTTTATACACAGTGATTCCACAAGAAGAAGGCCTATTATGGTTTGGGGAAATTGTATCTCAGTTTGGTTCTCTGGCAGTATCTGGCACCACACTTATCTGTGATTTTTATGGAAACTGTACTTAACAACAACTTCCTGGTTTTTGAAGGGGAGATTTATAAGCAGCTGCAAAGTGTTAAAATGGGGGCCACTTGTGTCCCCTCCATTTGCAAATGCAGTTCTTCTTAGGTGGGAACTTACAACCTTATTCAAACTCCCTCTTTTTGAAAAATGTCTGGGATATTTTTGATGTCTTCATGATTTCTTGTTCATCTGGTCTGGTACCAAGGCCCAGTTGAAAACATTTCTGAGGCAACTACATTTTAGTACCTCTTTTTTGAGGTTCACTCATCACATTGATTCTGAATGTATAAACTATTCAGATATTGAGATTATGAAAGGAAATATGGGATGGTCTGGCTACTCAGATTTTTAGAAAGTCCACCTTCTGCAATCCCTTTCTGATTTTCACCAGCTGCCATCCATTTAACCAGATACGAGGACAATATGTTTCTTGATAGAGGTTACCCTGAATCTTTGTTTGACAACCTACGTGAGGAGGTGTGAGTGGAAAGAAAGAGTAGGTTGCCCCAATTATAAAATATGGCCTGAGTTCTGGTGATTTTAAACAATGTGACGGATAAGGTAAGGAGTTTGCAGGACACACCAACATGGTGCTACATTATTCCCTTGATGCTAAGGACATACCAAAAGTGTTGCAGAGAAATTGGAGTACTCTGCAATGAGATGAGGGGTTAAGAATGTGCTTCCCTGAACACCCATCCTTCACCTTCAAAAATAAGCCCAATATAAAATGCCTATTGGAGAAACAAAAATATGGTCTACATGAAGACTTGTGGGTGACAACAAAATGTGGCCATTGTCATCAGTGCTCATTTATTGAAACAACATTTAATGGTGATTTGTTGGACAAGATTAGAGCCACAAAGTCTCATGGTAAGTTCAATTTGCCATTCAGAAAGGATTATTCATCTGACCAGATGCAGTTCATCTCCTGCTTTCTATATAGGCAAGACTAAGAATGCATTTAACAGGAGGATATATCAACACCTTTATAGTATATCCAAGAAAGACATGAAAAGTACACTGGCCAGAAATGCTTCTATATGCAAGAATTTTAAAAATGTTTCTTTTTTAGGACTGGAACAAGTTGAAGACGTTGCTTTTGTTAGAGAGTGGGAAAAGTACAAAATGGCCAGAAAATGCTGAGTCTTAGAAGAATATGATTGAAACCGCAAAATCTTCTTACAGCCTGTCCTTTATCAGCTCATTTCTTAAATCAACAAATCTGCATGTTTTAGCCTTATTTATAAAGTCTATTAGATATGCTGCAAAATTTTCACCTGGCTTTTGATCCCTTGTGTAAAATAAGTGCCTCTCTATTCTAATGTTGATCTGGGGGTTACACATTTCCCAAAATTTACATTTTAAGCACATTTCCCAAAATTTACATTTTAAGCACTTAGGGTCCTCTCTAGACTCACCCTGTACAATATGGCAATTTTCCCCCTCTTCAGCAAAGATAGGAGGTGCATACACAAATGAACGTTTCCTTTCAATGGCTTCTGACCCAGCTAAATTATGTAGAATAAATGCCTACTATGGTAATCTTTATCAGAAAATGCAGCCTGTATGAAGATGTCTTATTCTTGCTCATATACTCTCCAGTTCTTTATTATCAAGCACTAGTGGCCCTGGTTTTCAAAATCCTTCAGCCATGCCAACAAAGTATATCCAAACACACTGAAAATATGGCCCTTGTCACTATATGCAAATAAATTGCCTCTCTGCAGCTTGCGGTAACATACAAATGCACAATAAACTCTTTGAAATACTGTACTTTGTGAAATATGCTCTGAAATGGCTGTATTTTGAGAAATAACATCACTGTAACACTGCACAAACATGCAAACACGTTATACACTTCTGATAAGTTGGATAGCCTCAGTAAATATAAAAAATACATGCTTTGCAAAAAATGCGATTATTTCTCCTTATTTTATTTCTTTTATTCATTTTAAGCAATTCAGACATTATTTCAAACATTTTCTGTATTAATTCAAATAATTCTAGCAATATTGCATTTTTTACTTATTTTAGAATCATTTAGAGCGTTCTGTTTGCTTTGTTTCAGATTTTGTGAATAAGAAATTGTTTAAGCAAGTTTAACTTTAGAAATTAGTTTCTAAACTGTTTTGCAAATTGTACATGCAACAAGGGATGACCTACTTTTCTATATTCCAAAAACTGTAGCTAAATGCCTCTCAAAGTCAAAACAGAGAGACTGGAGTTCTTTCTGGCCATTAGATATGCTGCTTCTGACACCATGTCGCACGTCCCCTTGAAAATTGACGATGAAGCTGGTGGGGTAGTTCATTTAAGATGCTTTATTACACTGAAATACATCAGTATGGATATCAGAATCAATAAATATAAACAAACTGATTAACAGACAGAGCTTACACACATGCATGCTTACATCTCAACAGCTTACTACAAAATGGCAGTCAGACTCGCACATGCTCAGTATTTATACACTTGGGCAAGCCTTAAGATAGCTTCCTAAAGAGACATACACACATTGATCTACACCAAATAAATTAAAGTGTTAAGGATCTATGCCTAAACTATTTACTCTGTTTTTAAATAAAACACCACCAAGTAGTTCCTGTGACTGGTTCAGAAACACCAAATATAAAATGAAAAACTTACCAGGAAGCCCAGGATCACACAGAATTGAATCTTAAATGTGAAAACACAAGGTAAAATCTGGGTTAAGCACTTTCGTCTGTGAACATGCCACTTCAGAACCATGAGTTACAAAGACTGCAGTACTGCTTAAAAGCTTAAATGAACTAAAACCACACCCATTTTGTTTTTGACACCTTCCCTCAGGTACTTTAAATATTACATCTTACTTTGGTTTCAATATTTACAATTTCTGTGCATTAAATATCACACCTAAAAACCACAAACTTTTTCTTAAAGGGTTTAATTTTATTCAAGCATCTCTTGCTAATGTTGTGGATATATTGATAGACCTTAAACTCTTTACTCATTAACTGAACTTTCAAATTTTACTAGGTGATACTGAGACCCCAGAGTTTATTTCTGCCAGCCTTAAGAGGAAAAGTATAGCTACCCCCTAACACCCAGTGATACAAATATTTGAAAAAACACGTGAGAGAGAAATACGAGAAATACTCAATAAGAGGGGCAGGAATAAATATTATCACCCCTCAAAAGATGATAGAGTGATTTTGAATAATATCACCAATGACAACAGTATCAGGTGCATGAAACCTGATGAGGGTGGGAGATTGGTCATCATGGACTGGATAGATTATTCAGTTCAAATTTACAAATTGCAGAATGATGAGGAAGCGGACTCTGTAGTTTCAATCAGTGAGATCAACATAGCCTATAGGGCCATTAAGGTTTTCTTAGATTAACTTTTGTTGTTTAATATTATTTCACAAGGTTTATACAGTGTCCTCAGGGTACAAAACCCGACTATCCCAAAGATATTTGGCATTACAAAAACTCATTCTAACATCTCTGACTCTGACCCTCCTCCATGACCACTTGTTGCACCTGGTGGCTCTGTCACTGAACGAATGGCAAAATGAATTGATCGTAAGTTGAAACAGCTTTTTTCTAACTTTCAACATATCATTTGAGATTTGTGGGATTTGTTGGACAAACTTCAGAATATTAGACCTGGGGATGATGTTCTATTTGTGATCTGTGATATACAAAGTTTATACACAGTGATTCCCCAAGAAGAAGGCCTATTATGGTTTGGGGAAATTGTATCTCAGTTTGGTTCTCTGGCAGTATCTGGCACCACACTTATCTGTGATTTTTATGGAAACTGTACTTAACAACAACTTCCTGGTTTTTGAAGGGGAGATTTATAAGCAGCTGCAAAGTGTTAAAATGGGGGCCACTTGTGTCCCCTCCGTTTGCAAATGCAGTTCTTCTTAGGTGGGAACTTACAACCTTATTCAAACTCCCTCTTTTTGAAAAATGTCTGGGATATTTTTGATGTCTTCATGATTTCTTGTTCATCTGGTCTGGTACCAAGGCCCAGTTGAAAACATTTCTGAGGCAACTACATTTTAGTACCTCTTTTTGAGGTTCACTCATCACATTGATTCTGAATGTATAAACTATTCAGATATTGAGATTATGAAAGGAAATATGGGATGGTCTGGCTACTCAGATTTTTAGAAAGTCCACCTTCTGCAATCCCTTTCTGATTTTCACCAGCTGCCATCCATTTAACCAGATACGAGGACAACATGTTTCTTGATAGAGGTTACCCTGAATCTTTGTTTGACAACCTATGTGAGGAGGTGTGAGTGGAAAGAAAGAGTAGGTTGCCCCAATTATAAAATATGGCCTGAGTTCTGGTGATTTTAAACAATGTGAAGGATAAGATAAGGAGTTTGCAGGACACACCAACATGGTGCTACATTATTCCCTTGATACTAAGGACATACCAAAAGTGTTGCAGAGAAATTGGAGTACTCTGCAATGTGATGAGGGGTTAAGAATGTGCTTCCCTGAACACACATCCTACACACATCCTTCACCTTCAAAAATAAGCCCAATATAAAACGCCTATTGGAGAAACAAAAATATGGTCTACATGAAGACTTGTGGGTGACAACAAAATGTGGCCATTGTCATCAGGGCTCATTTATTGAAACAACATTTAATGGTGATTTGTTGGACAAGATTAGAGCCACAAAGTCTCATGGTAAGTTCAATTTGCCATTCAGAAAGGATTATTCTTCTGACCAGATGCAGTTCATCTCCTGCTTTCTATATAGGCAAGACTAAGAATGCATTTAACAGGAGGATATATCAACACCTTTATAGTATATCCAAGAAAGACATGAAAAGTACACTGGCCAGAAATGCTTCTATATGCAAGAATTTTAAAAATGTTTCTTTTTTAGGACTGGAACAAGTTGAAGACGTTGCTTTTGTTAGAGAGTGGGAGACCAAATTGCTGCACAGATAGATGTACTGGCAACTTAAATAAGATGCAGCAAATCTTCCTGGTCTTAATGATTATATTTCTATATCGAGTAAACTTAAAAGAAGAGCGAATATGATTTGATTTATTTTTCAGATTTATTTTACTGTAGTCTACAGTATTTTATAGCATATTTTATTAATTATTAGTTTTTTTCTTTTCTTGTGCTTTTCTTTGCAAGTTCAAGTCTCCTTAAAGCTTTTGGTGAGTTTTCAGGACTTGAAGCATTTAATTGTTTTTTTTGCTGAGGTGTGTGTTTTTATTTAATTTAAGCTTTTAAGCAGCAATGCAGTCTCTGTAACTCATGGTTCTGAAGAGGTCTGTTCACAGACCAAAGCACTTAACCATGATTTTACTCTGTGTTTTCATATTAAAGGTTTGGTTCTGTGTGATCCTGGGCTTCCTGGTTAAGTTTTTATTCCTGTAGCTGAGCTTGATGGGCAATAAGCAAACTGAGCTCTGTGTGTTCTTATTTTATTTAAGCTTTCTTTCAATTCTTCTAAGACTAAGGAAGTAATTATTCTAAAAAGCTAATTGAAAGAATGATAGGCCTATATATTTTACTCACTGTGATGTTTCTGTTAATAATGAGAATTATAAATGCCCTTTTCTAAGGGCACATAATATGTATGAAGTATAAATAGATCTTAAACTGATGGGAAGCAACTGAGTCCAAGTTTTGTGATGTAATAAATAGACTTTACACAATAATCCTTTTTGACCAGACATTTTATTCTTTTTTTTATCATATTCTCTATAGCTTTATTGGCAAATTTTTCATTAAAAAGTCTGTCCCATGGATGTGAATGACCTTCCTGTTGACTAATTATATAATGAATGAAGAATTGTTGTTAATAATAATAATAATTAACTAATAGGTAAAGATTTATAAAGCAGTTATAACTACCATTAGATTGGATTTGCAACCAGAATTCTTTATTGGCTGTAATTTCTACAAGTATTTTGGGTTTTATAATCAGACAGGAATGGATCTCATTCCTAAGTCAAGGTACATTTAGAATTCATGAAATTAATATTATTTTAATCTTTGATTTTAATCAAGTATGCTCTTCTTATCACCCACAATGTATCCAGAATTGCCTTCTTCTGCCGTTCATACTGAGTCACATGTACTGGTAGCTTATCTAAATACAACTGTAAATTCTTTTTTTATTAGATCTATTGCTCCTAGTGCTGCTGGAACTGTCTGGGTATTTTTCTTCTACTGAGTGTCTGATTGGGATGTGCATATAAATAAATCTTGCTTAAGTATAAATCTCTATGTAAAGATGTTAATACTTTTAGCTACACATTAGATATTGTATCTGAGTCTGAGGTCTTCCAGTTAGGAGGTTTTCTTATTATTTTTCAATTCATCTGGCAGTTACTTCTTCCCATTTCATATACTCTAGGAGCCATATTCAATAACAGCTACACTAAGTGTACACTAAGCTTACGTGATGTATATTCAAGAACATCCCTAACACATTTTTTGCACATTTCTAGTCACTCAGAAAGATTACACTAAGTGTACAAGTAGTCTACACTTTGTGCTAACCTTTCTGAAATCCCATTAGCATTTAAAGCTGCAAGAAAATCTGTAGAAAAACTAAAATTAGGAGGAAGAAGGTGTGAGTTATGTTTGTGTTGTCTGTTCACTCAGAATAGTGTACACTTAATGTAGGTGTTAATGAATTCCAGGGTACATTAGAGCACCTTACGGTTTGTTTTAATTATTCTATCCATTCATCTTCTTTCATCATCATCTATGTTCAGCATGGTCCTCAGTAATACTTCTCCATAACGTACCCA